>NW_026577922.1:731228-1096842 GCF_029407905.1 Bubalus kerabau | reverse complement strand
AGTGGAGTCCTCTGCTTCCCCTCCAGGCGAGGCCTGACTCCCCGGGGGAGTCTGGAATGGAAACCCGAGATCTCTGTCTTCCCTTGAGAGGAATATTAGGTCCTGGACACACGCCTCGATGAGGTCTCTTTGGCCCTGTAGTGACTCGAGCAGAACCCCCAGCTTTCCCTCGCAACTCCAGGGGAAGATTGGGCTTCCCAGGGCCAACCCAAGAGGAAGCCTGAAATCCCCGTCGTTTTCGAGAATCCAGACGCAACTCGAGAAAAACGACGTGGTTCCAACGTCTTCACAGGATGAGGCCCTTGCCCGCTACAGCGTCTCCAGGGAAGTCCCATGTTCCGTCCTGAAGTGGGAAACGGTACTTGGCTCCCTTGATGCGACCCCTAAAGTTCCCTGAAATGCCGGGTTCCCTCGAGTGGAACACCTAGAGTCCCGGCCCCACTTCATCTGAGCCCCATCTCCCCTCCTGATCGCGACAGGAGAGTCGATTCCCCTTCTTTGTGTGGAAGGTGTTCCCGGCCTTCCCGGCGCACCTCAGGATGATGCTGGTCTCACGAGGAAATTCGAGATGAGCCACGTGGGTGGTGCCACATGTCGAACGACCCCGATTTCCCGGTCTGCTCTTGAAATGAACCTGATGCCCGGACACCTCTTTGAAGGCAACCCTGTGGGGGAAGGCACAAAACGAAGGGGCAATGACACCCCCGTGCATCTTCTGGAAACACCCGCAGGTTCCACACACAGCTCGACAAGGGGCCTGAGACCCACTGAACGACTCGAGAGGCAAGCAGAGTTCCATTACTCAGACAAGACGAGGCCTGACTCTCCTGTCCCAACCCTGCAGGGACCCTGCAGTCGGAGTCAGAAATGGAGAGGAAGCCTGAGGTTCCTGCCTCCAATCGAGATGAGGCCCTCTTTCATTTCGTCAAACCTAGTGGAGTCCCGAGAGGCCCCTCTAACTCCTCAGTATCCCTCACCTCTCAGAGGCACCTGGGAAGTTCCCTAAGGTCCCCGGTAGAGGTCGAGGGAAACGAGTGTTTCCCGCCCCAACCCAAGAAAGACCTCGAGAGTCCTTCTTAAATGCGTCTGGAGGCCCTAGTCCCTCCCATGACTCCAGAGCAATGACGCGATCTGCCTGGCCACACGCATGGAGGCCTGACTTCTCTGGCGCCGCACGAGAGGCTCCCTGAGCTCCCCATCATATCTCGTGAGAAACCCCACACTGGCGCCGCAGCTCGAGAAAACCCATGAGACGCTCCCGTCATCACGAGAGGAGGGCCATCTTTAACTGAATGGTATGCAGATCAAGCGTGAACTTTCTGTCCAAGCTACACAGGACGCTTGACTCCCTTTAGGCCACTCATTGGGCTCCAAGAGTTACACGTCGCGACTCGAGAGGATAGTGGAGTCCTTTGCTTCCACTCGAGACGAGGCGTGACCCACCAGGTGAGACTGGAATGCGACCCCGATATCCCTGTTGCCCCTGGAGAGGAACACTACGTCCTGGACCCAAGCCTAGATGAGGACTCTTTGCCCTGAAGTGACTCGAGAGCAACCCCCAGCTCTCTCTGACAAGTTGAATGGAAGATTGGACTTCCTGGGCCAACACAAGAGGAAGCCTGAATTCCCCGTCGTAACTCGAGAATCCCGCCGCAACTCGAGAAAAACCACGTGTTTCCCTCGTCATCGCAATATGAGGCCCTTGCCCGCTAGAGCATCTCCAGAGAATTCCCACGTTCCGTCTTGAAGTGCGAAACTGTACTTGGCACCCTTGATGCGACCTCAAAAGTGCCGTGACATACCGGTCTCACTCGAGGGGACCACCGAGGTTCCCGGCACCACTTCATCTGAGCCCCTTCTCCCCTTCTGATCGAGACCGGTGTGTCGATTCCCCTGCTTTGTCTGCAAGGGTTCCCTACCTTCCCGGCGAACCTCAGGATGAGGCTGGTCTCCCGAGGAAATTCGAGACGTAGCCTCGTGGGTGGTACCACATGCTGAAAGACCCCAATTTTCTGGTACGCTCTTGAAAAGAACCCGATGCCCGGACACCTCTTTGAAGGCAACCCTGTGTATGAAGGCACAACACGAAGGGGCACTGACACCCCTGTGCATCGTCCGGAAAAACCCGCAGGTTCCACACACAGCTCAACAAGTGGCCTGTCACTCCGTGAACAACTCGAAAGGCAAGCGGAGATCCATTCCTCCACGGAAGACGAGGCGTGACTCTCTTGTCCGTACTCGGCAGGTACTCTGCGACCCGAGTCAGAAATGGAGAGGACCCCTGAGGTTCCTGCCTCCATTCGAGATGAGGCCCTCTTCGATTGCACCAAACCCAGTTGAGTAACGAAAGGCCCCTCCCAAATCCACAGTGTCCCTGACTTCTCAGAGGCACCCTGAGAAGTTGCCTGAGGTCACCGACACAAGTCGAGGGAACCCAGGGTTCCCTGCCGCAACCCGAGAAAGACCTCGAGAGTCCTTCTTCAATGCGTCTTGAGGCCCGATTCGCCTACTATAACTCGAGAGCAATCACGCACTCCCCTTCACCACACGCACGGAGACCTGACGTCCCTAGCACCACACGAGAGGCTCTCTGAGCTCCCCGTCGTACCTCGTGAGAAATCTGATACTGGCGCCGCAGCTGGAGAAAACCCACGAGACGCTCCCGTCATCGCGAGATGAGGGCCTTTTTTCCTGCATGGCCAGGAAAACAATCCCGTGTCATCTCTCTAAACTCCATAGGAGGCTTCACTCCCTTTACGCCACGCAGTGGGCTCCAAGAAATATCCGTCGCGACTCGACAGGAGAGCGGAGTCCTTTTTTGCCCCTCAAGACGAGGCCTGACTCTCTGGGTGAGTCGAGAATGCAACCCCGAGATCCCTGTCAGCCCAGTAGTGGAACACTAGGTCCTGGACACAAGCGTAGATGAGGTCTATTTTGCCCTGCAGTGACTGGAGAGCAATCCCCGGTTCTAACTTGCAACTCGAATGGAATACTGGATTTTCCTGACGCCACACAAGAGGCTCCCTGAAATCCCTGTGGTACTTCATGAGACACGCCACACCGGCGCCGCAGCTCGAGAAAACCCACGAGACGCCACCGTCATCTCGAGATGAGGGCCTTCTTTTCCTGCATGGCCTGGAGTCCAATCCCGAGTCCTCTCTCCAAACTCCACAGGAGGCTTGACTCCCTTTAGTACACACATTGGGCTCCAAGAGATACCCATCGCGACTCGAGACGAAAGCGGAATTCTTTGCTTACCCTCGAGGTGAGAACTGACTCCCCGGATGAGTCTGGAATGCAAACCCGAGATCCCTGTCGCCCCTGGAGAGCAACATTAGATCCTGGACACAAGCCTAGATTAGGTCTCTTTTGCGTGGCAGTGACTCTAGCGCAATCCCCAGCTCCCCCTCGCAACCCGAATGGAAGATTGGATTTCAAGGCCAACAAGAGGAAGCCTAAATTCCCGGTCATAACTCGAGAATCCCGCCGCAACTCGAGCAAAACCACTTGGTTCTCCCGGCATCGCAAGATGAGGCCCTTGCCTGCTACAGCGTTTCAAAAGATGTCCCAGGTTCCGTCTTGAAATGCGAAACGGTACTTGGCACCCTTGATGCGACCCCAAAAGTCCCCCAACACGCCGGTCTCACTCAAGGGGAACACCGAGGTTCCCGGCACCACTTCATTTAAGCCCCTTGTCCCCTCCTGATCGTGACCGGTGGGTCGATTCCCCTGCTTTGTCTGCAAGGGGGCCCGACCTTCCCTGCACAACTCAGGATGAGGCCGGTCTCATGGGGAAATTCGATACGTAGCTTTGTGGGTGGTGCCACTTGCTGAAAGACTCCAATTTCCCGGTCCGCTCTTGATAAGAATCCGATGCTCGGACACCTCTTGGAAGGCAGCCTTGAGTATGAAGGTACAACACGAAGGGGCACTAACACACCTGTGCATCATCCGGAAAAACGGGCAGGTTACATACACAGCTCGACAAGTGGCCTGTCACCTCGAGAACAACTCGAGAGGCAAGAGGAGTCCCATCCTCCAGAAAAGACGAGGCCTGACTCTCCTGTACCAACATGCAGGGACCTTGCGATCTGAGTCAGAAATGGAGAGGAACACTGAGGTTCCTGCTTCAACTTGAGATGAGTCCCTCTTATATTCCACCAAATGCAGAGGAGTCTCGAGAGGCCCCTCCAAACTGCACAGTATCCCTGACTTCTCAGAGGCACTCTGAGAAGCTCCCTGAGGTCGCAGGCACAAGTCAAGGGAACCCTGGGTTTTATGCAGTGACCCGAGAAAGACCTCGAGAGTCCTTCTTCAACCCGTCTTGAGGCTCGATTACCCTACCATGACTCGAGAGCAATGACGAACTCCCTCTAGCCATCTCATGGGGACCTGACTTCCCTGGCACCACACGAGAGGCTCCCTGAGCTCCCTCTCGTACCTCGTCAGAAACCCGGCACTAGCGCGGCAGTCTAGAAAACCCACAAGACGCCACCGTCATCGCGAGATGAGGGCCTTCTTTTCCTGCATGGCCTGGAGAGGAATCCCGAGTCCTCTATCCAAACACCACAGGAGGTTTGACTCCCTTTAGGGCACACAGTGGGCTCCAAGAGATACCCATCACGACTCAAAAGGACAGCGGAGTTCTTTGCTTCCCCTCGAGACGAGGCCTGATTCCCCGGGTGAGTCTGGTATGCAAGCCCGAGATCCCTGTCGCCCCTAGGGATGAACATTAAGTCCTGGACACAAGCCTAGATGAGGTCTATTTTGCCCTGCAGTGACTCGAGGGCAATCCCCAGCTCTCCCTTGAAACTCGAATGGAAGATAGGACTTCCCTGGGCCAACACATGAGGAAGACTGTATTCCCCGTCGAAACTCGAGAATCCCGCCACAACTCGAGAAACGCCACGTGGTTCCCCCGTCATCGCAAGATGAGGCCCTTGCCCCCTACAGCGTCTCAAGAGAAGTCCCACGTTCCGTCTTGAAGTGCGAAACGGTATTGGCACCCTTGATGCGACCTCAAAAGTTCCTCAACACACTGGTCTGACTCGAGGAGAACACCGAGGTTCCCGGCACCACTACATCTGGGCCCCTTCTCCCCTCCTGATCGCGACAGGAGGGTCGATTCCCCTGTATTGTCTTGAAGGGGTTCCCGCCTTTCCCGGTGCATCTCAGGATGAGGCCGGTCTCACGAGGATATTCGAGACATAGCCTCGTGGATGGTGACACATGCCGAAAGATCCCGATTTCCCGGTTCGCTCTTGATAAGATCCCAATGCCCGGACACCTCTTTGAAGATAACCCTTTTGATGAAGGCACAACACGAAGGGGCACTGACACCCCCGGGTATCATCCGGAGAAACCCGCAGGTACCACACACAGCTCGAGAAGTGACCTGTCACCCCATGAACAACTGGAGAGGCAAACAGAGTTCCATTCCTCCACACAAGACGAGGCCTGACTCTCCTGTTCGAACTCTGCAGCGAAACTGCGATCCGAGTCAGATCTGGCCCAGGGGAAGTCAGGAGAGGAAACATGAGTTTCCTGCCTCCACTCGAGATGAGGCCCTCTTCCATTGCACCGAACCCAGTGGAGTCCCGAGAGGCCCCTCCCAACTGCACAGTATCCCTGACTTCTCAGAGGCACCCTTAGACCTTCCTGAGATCACCGGCACAAGTCGAGGGAACCAAGGGTTTCCTGCCCCAACCCGTAAAAGACCTCGAGAGTCCTTCTTCAACGCGTCTTGAGGTGCGATTCCCCTACCATGACTCGAGAGCAATGACGCGCTCCCCCTAGCCACGCGCATAGAAACCTGACTTCCCTGGCGCCACAGGAGAGGCTCCCTGAGCTCCCCATTATACCTCGTGAGCAACACCACACTGGAGCCGCAGCTCGAGAATACCCATGAGACGCCCCAGTCCTCACGAGATGAGGGCCTTCTGTTGCTGTATGGCCTGGAGAGCAATCCTGAGTCCTCTCTCCAAACTCCACAGGAGGCTTGACTCATTTTAGGCCACACAGTGAGCTCCAAGATATACCCGTCGCGACTTGACAGGAGAGCGGTGTCCTTGGCTTCCCCTCGAGACGAGGCCTGACTCCCCGGGTGAGTCGAGAATGCAATGCTGAGATCGCTTTCGCCCCAGCAGAGAACATTAGGTCCTGCACACAAGCCTAGATGAGGTCTATTTGGCCCTGCAGTGTCTCGAGAGCAATCCCCAGTTCTAACTCACAATTCGAATGAAAACTGAACTTCCCTGGGCCAGTTGAAGAGGAAGCCTGAATTCCCGGTTGTAACTCGAGAATCCTGCCCCAACTCAAGAAAAACCACGTGGTTCCCCCGTCATCGAAAGATGAGGCCCTTGCCCGCTACAGCGTCTCAAGAGAAGTCCCACGTTCCGTATTGAAGAGCGAAAAGTTACTTGGAACCCTTGATGCGACCCCAAAAGTTCCCCGACATACCAGTCTCACTTGAGGAGAACACTGAGGTTCCCGGCACCACTTCATCTGAGACTCTTCTCCCCTCTTGATCGCGACAGGAGGTTCGATTCCCCTGCTTTGTCTGGAAGGCGTTCCCGACCTTCCTGGCGCACATCAAGATGAGGCCAGTCTCACGAGGAAATTCGAGACATAGCCTCGTGGGTGGTGCGGCATGCCAAAAGACCCCGATTCCCTGGTCCGCTCTTGATAAGAACCCGATGGCAGAACCCAACTCGTAGGCAATCCTGTGGATCAAGGCACAACACGAAGGGGCAGTGACACCCCGGTGCATCGTCCAGAAAAACCCGCAAGTTCCACATACAAATCGACAAGTGGCCTGTCACCCCATGAACAACGCGAGAGTCAAGCGGAGTTCCATTCCTCCACACAAGACGAGGCCTGACTCTCCTGTCCCAACTCTGCAGGGACTCTGCGATCCGAGTCAGATCCGGCGCATTCGAAGCCAGGAGAGGAACCCTGAGGTTCCTGCCTCAACTTGTCATGAGGCCCTCTTCCATTGCACCAAACCCAGTGGAGTTCCGAGAGGCCCCTCCCAACTCCACAGTGACCCTGACTTCTCAGAGGCACGCTGAGAAGCTTCCTGAGGTCACTGGCATAAGTCGATGGAACCCAGGGTTTCCTGCTGCAACCCAGGAAAGACCTCGAGAGTCCTTCTTTAACACGTCTTCAGGCCCAATTCCCCTACCATGACTCGAGAACAATGACGGGCTCCCTCTCACCACGTGCATAGAGACCTGACTGCCCTGGCACCACGTGAGAGGCTCACTGAGCTCCCAGTCTTACTTCGTGAGAAACCCCACACTAGCGCCACAGCTCGAGAAAACCTACGAGACGCCCCAGTCATTGGGAGATGAGGGCCTTCATTTCATGCATTCCCTGGAGAGCAATCCCGTGTCCTCCCTCCAAACACCAGAGGAGGTTTGACTCCCTTTAAGCCACTCAGTGGGCTCCAAGACATACCCGTCCGACTCGAGAGGAGAGCAGAGTCCTTTGCTTCCCCTCGAGACGAGGCCTGACTCCAAGGTGAGTCTGGAATGCAACCCCGAGATTTCTGTCGAGCCTTGACATGAACATTAGGTCCTGCACACAAGCCTTGGTGGGGTCTCTTTTGCCTTCAGTGACTAGAGCGCACCTCCAGCTCTTCCTCGAATCTCGAATGGAAGATAAGACTTTTGTGGGCCAACACAAGAGGAAGCATGAATTCCCTGTGGTAACTCAAATATCCCACCGCAACTCGAGAAAAACCAAGTGGTTCCACAGTCATTCCAAGATGAGGCCCATGCCCGCTGGAGCACCCCAAGAGAAGTCCAACGTTCCATTTTGAAGAGCGAAACGGTACTTGGAACGCTTTATGCGACCCCAAAAGTTACCCGACATACCTGTCTCACTTGAGGGAAACACCGAGGTTCCCAGCAGCACTTCATCTGAGCCACTTCTCCCCTCCTGATCGCCACAGGAGGGTCGATTCCTCTGCTTTGTCTGGAAGAGTTTCATGACCTTCGCGGCACACTTCAGGATGAGGCCGGTTTCATGAGGAAATTCGAGACAACCCACGTGGGTGGTGCCAAATGCTGAACGACCCCGATATCCCAGTCCGCTCTTCATAAGAACCCGATGCCCGGACACCTCTTCAAAGGCAACCCTGTGGATGAAGACACAAAACGAAGGGTCACTGACACCCCCGTGCATCGTCTGGAAAAACCTGCAGATTCCACACACAGTTTGACAAGGGGCCTGAAACCCCATGAACAACTCGAGAGGCAAGCGGAGTTCCATTCCTCAGAAAAGACGTAGCCTGACTCTCCTGTCCCAACTCTGCAGGGACCCTGATGTCGGAGTCCGAAACAGAGAGGAAGTCTGAGGTTCCTGCCTCCCCTCGAGATGAGCCTCTCTTCCATTGCGACAAACCCAGCGGAGTCCCGAGAGGCACTGCCAACTCCACAGTATCCCTCAACTCTCAGAGACACCCTGGGAAGTTCCCTAAGGTCCCCGGCAGAAGTCGAGGGAAACGACTTTTTCCCGCCACAACCCGAGAAATACCTCGAGAGTCCCTCTTCAACGCGTCTTGAGGCCCTAGTCCCCTCCCATTACTCGAGAGCCACAACGCGCTCCTCCTCGCTACGCGCAGGGAGACCTGACTTTCCTGGCGCCGCACGAGAGGCTCCCTGAGATCCTCGTCGTGCCTCGCGAGAAAACCCCCACGGGCGCCGCAGCTCAAGGAAACCCCTGAGACGCCCCCATCCTCTCGAGGTGAAGGGCCTTCTTTTCCTGCATGGCCTGGAGAACAATCCCGAGCCCTCTCTCCAAAATGAAGAGGAGGCTTGTCTCCATTGACGCCACTAGGGGGCTCCAAGAGATCCGCGTCGCGACTCGGGAGGACAGCGGAGTCCTTTGCTTCACCTCGAGACGAGGACTGACACCCAGGTGGATCCTGGAATGCAACCACGAGATGCCTGCCTTCCCTGGAGAGGAACATTAGGTCCTGGACACAAGCCTAGATGAGGTCTCTTTGGCCCTGCAGTGACTCGAGCGCAACCCCCAGCTTTCCCTCGCCAATTGAATGGAAGACTGGGCTTCCCAGGGCCAACAGAGGAGGAAGCCTGTAATCCCCATCGTCACTCGAGAATCCCGCCGCAACTCGAGAAAAAACACGTGGTTCCAACGTCTTCGCAAGATGAGGCCCTTGCCCACTACAGCGTCTTAGGGGAAGTCCATGTTCCGCCCTGAAGTGCGAAACAGTACCTGACACCCTTCGTGCGACCCCCAAAAGCTCCCCGACACGCCGGGTACCCTCGAGGGGAACACCGAGGGTCCCGGCACAGCTTCATCTGAGCCCGTTCTCCCCTCCTGATCACGAGAGGAGAGTCGATTCCCCTGCGTGGTTCAGAAGGGGTTCCCGGCCTTCCCGGTGCACCTCAGGATGAGGCCGGTCTCACAGGGAAATTCGAGACGAGCCACGTGGGTGGTGCCACATGACAAATGCCCCCGATTACCCGGTCCGCTTTTGAGAAGGACCCGAGCCTGGACCCCTCTTCTAAGGCAACCCTGTGGGTGAAGGCACAACACAAAGGGGCACTGCCACCCCCGTGCATCATCCGGAAAGACTCGCGGGTTCCACACACAGCTCGACCAGGGGCCTGAAAACCCCTGAGCAACTCGAGAGGCCAGCGGGGTTCCCTTCCTCAGACAAGACGAGGCATGACTCTCCTGTCCCAACTCTGCAGGGACCCTGTGGTCTGAGCCGAAACGGAGAGGAAGCCTGAGGTTCCTGCCTCCCCTCGAGGTGAGGCCCTCTTCCGTTGCGCCAGACCCAGCGGAGTCCCGAGAGGCCCCGCCAACTCCACAGGATCCCTCGCCTCTCAGAGGCACCCTGGGAAGTTCCCTAAGATCCCCGTCAGAAGGCGAGGGAAACGAGGGTTTCCCGCCGCCACCCGAGAAAGACCTCGAGAGTCCTTCTTCAATGCGTCTCGAGGCCCTAGTCCCCTCCCGTGACTCGAGAGCCATGACACGCTCCCCCTCGCCACGCGCATGGAGACCTGACTTCCCTGGTGCCGCACGAGAGGCTCCCTGAGATCCTCGTCGTGCCTCGGGAGAAAACCCCCACAGGCGCCGCAGCTCGAGGAAACCCCTGAGACGCCCCCGTCCTCGCGAGCTGAGGGCCTTCTATTCCTGCATGGCCTGGAGAGCAATCCCGGGTCCTCTCTCCAAACTGAAGAGGAGGCTGGACTCCCTTGAGGCCACTCAGTGGGCTCCAAGAAATCCGCGTCGCCACTCGAGAGGAGAGCGGAGTCCTTGGCTTCCCCTCGAGACGAGGCCTGACTCCCCGAGGGAGCCTGAAATGCAACCCCAAGATCCCTGCCTTCCCTGGAGAGGAATATTAGTTCCCGGACACACGCCTTGATGAGGTCTCTTTGGCCCTGCAGTGACTCGAGTGCTACCCCCAGATTTCCCTCGCTACTTGAATGGGAGATGGGGCTTCCCAAGACCAACCCAAGAGGAAGCCTGAAATCCTCGTCGAAACTCGAGAATCCTGCCGCAACTCGAGAAAAACCACGTGGTTTCAACGTCTTCGCAAGATGAGGCCCTTGCCCGGTACGGCGTCTCAAGGGAAGTCCCATGTTCCGTCGTGAAGTGAGACACGGTACCTGACACCCTTCATGCGACATCCAAAAGTTCCCCGACATGCCGGGTTCCCTTGAGGGGAACACCGAGAGTCCCGGCACCACTTCCTCTGAGCTCCTACTCCTCTCCTGTTCGCGACAGGAGAGTTGATTCCCCTGCGTGGTCTGGAAGGGGTTCCCGGCCTGCACGGCGCCCCTCAGGATGAGGCCGGCCTCGCGAGGAAATTCGAGACAAGCCCCGTGGCTGGTGCCCCATGTTGAACGACCCTGATTTCCCGGTCCGCAGTTGAGGAGAACCCGATGCCCGGACACCTCTTTGAAGGCCACCCTGTGAGTGAAGGAACAACACGAAGGGGCACTGACACTCCTGTGCATCGTCCGGAAACACCCGCGGTTTCCACACACAGCTCCACGAGGGGACTGAGACTCCCTGAGCATCTCGAGAGGCAAGCGGAGTTCCCTTCCTCAGACAAGACGAGGCCTGACTCTCCTGCCCCAACGCTGCAGGGACACTGCTGTCGGAGTACGAAACGGAGAGGAAGCCTGAGGTCCTGTCTCCCCTCGAGATGAGGCCCTCTTCGATTGCGCCAAACCCAGAGGAGTCCCGAGATGGCCCACCAACTCCACAGCATCCCTCACCTCTAAGAGGAACCCTGGGAAGTTCCCTCAGTCACAGGGAGAAGTCGAGGGAAACGAGGGTTTCCCGCCGCAAGCCGAGAAAGACCTCGAGAGTCCTTCTTCTACACGCCTTGATGCCCTAGTCCCCTCCCAGGACTCGAGAACAATGACGCGCTCCCCCTCGCCACGCTCATGGAGACCTGACTTCCCTGGCGCCGCACGAGAGGCTCCCTGAGAACCTCGTCGTGCATCGTGAGAAAAGCCCCACGGACGCCGCAGCTCGAGGAAACCCGTGAGAAGCCCCCGTCCTTGCGAGGTGAGGGCCTTCTTTTCCTGCTTTTCCTGGAGAGCAATCCCGAGTCCTCTCTCCAAACTGAAGATTAGGCTTGACTCCCTTGAGGCCACTCAGAGGGCTCCAAGAGATCCGCGTCGTTGTTCAAGAGAAGAGCGGAGTCCTTTGCTTCCCCTGGAGGCGAGGCCTGACTCCACGGGAGACTCTGGATTGCAACCCCGGGATCCCTGTCTTCCCTTGAGAGTACTACTAGGTCCTGGACACACGCCTAGATGATGTGTCCTGGGCCCTGCAGTGACTCGAGCGCAACCCCCAGCTTTCCCTAGCAACTCGAATGGAAGATGGGGCTTCCCAGGGCCAACCCAAGAGGAAGCCTGAAATCCCCGTCGTAACTCGAGAATCCCGCCGCAACTCGAGAAAAACCACGTGGTCCCAACGTCTTCGCAAGATGGGGCCCTTGCCCGCTAGGGCGTCTCAAGGGAAGTCTCACGTTTCGTCCTGAGTTGCGAAACGGTACCTGACACCCTTCATGCGACCTCCAAAATTTCCCAGACACGCCGGGTTCCCTCGAGGGGAACACCGAGGGTCCTGGCACCGCTTCATCTGAGCCCCTTATCCCCTCCTCATCACGACAGGAGAGTCGATTCCCCTGCGTATTCTGGAAGGGGTTCCCGGCTTTCACGGCACACCTCAGGATGAGGCCGGCCTCCTGAGGAAATTCGAGACGAGCCCCGTGGGTTGTGCCACATGCCGAACGACCCCGATTTCCCAGTCTGCTCTGGATAAGAACCCGATGCCCGGACACCTCTTCGAAGGCAACCCTGTGGGTGAAGTTACCATTCGAAGGGGCACTGACACCCCCGTGCGTCGTCCGGAAAAACCCGCGGTTTCCACACACAGCTCGACGAGGTGCGTGAGACACCCTGAGCAATTCGAGACGCAAGCGGAGTTCCCTTCCTCAGACAAGACGAGGCCTGACTCTCCTGTCCCAACTCTGCAGGGACCCTGTGGTTGGAGTCCGAAAAGGAGAGGAAGCCTAAGTTTCCTGTCTCCCCTCGAGATGAGGCCCTCTTCCATTGCGCCAAGCCCAGAGGAGTCCCGAGAGGCCCCGCCAACTCCACAGCATCCCTCACCTATCAGAGGCACCATGGGAAGTTCACTCAGGTCCCCGGCAGAATTCGAGGGAAATGAGGCTTTCCCGCCGCAACCCCAGAAAGACCTCGAGTGTCCTTCTTCAACGTGTCTGGAGGCCCTAGTCCTCTCCCATGACTGGAGAGCCATGACGTGCTCCCCCTCGCCACGCGCACAGAGACCTGACTTCCCTGGCACCGCACGAGAGGCTCCCTGAGATCCTCGTCTTGCCTCGTGAGAAAACCCCCACGGGCGCTGCAGCTCGAGGAAACCCCTGAGAAGCCCCCATCCTCGCGAGGTGAGGGCCTTCTTTTTCTGCCTGACCCAGAGCACAATCCCGAGTCCTCTCTCCAAACTGAAGAGAAGGCCTGACTCACTTGAGGCCACTCAATGGGCTCCAAGAGATCTGCATTGCGACTTGAGAGGAGAGCGGCATCCTTGGCTTGCCCTCGAGGCGAGGCCTGACTCCCCGGGGGAGTCTGGAACGCCACCCTGAGATCCCTGTCTTCCCTTGAGAGGAACGTTAAGTCCCGGACACAGGCCTAAATGAGGTCTCTTTGGCCCTGCAGTGACTCGAGTGCAACCCTCAGCTTTCCCTCGCAACTCGAATGGAAGATTAGGCTTCCCGGGGCCAACACAAGAGGAAGCCTGAAATCCCCGTCGTAACTCTAGAATCCCGCCGCAACTCGAGAAAATCCACATGGTCCCAACGTCTTCGCAAGATGAGGCCCTTGCCCGCTACGGCGTCTCAAGGGAAGTCCCAGGTTCTGTCCTGAAGTGCGAAACGGTACCTGACTCCTTTCATGCAACCCCCAAAAGTCCCCCACACGCCGGTTTCCCTCGAGGGTAACACCGAGGGTTCCGTCCCCACTTCATCTGAGCCCCTTCTCCCCTCCTGATGGCGACAGGAGAGTCGATCCCCCTGCGTTGTTTGGAAGGGTCCCCGGCTTTCCCAGCACACCTCAGGATGAAGCCGGCCTCACTAGGAAATTTGAGACTAGCCCCGTGGGTGGTCCCTCATGCCGAAAGACCCTGATTTCCCTGTCCGCTCTTGAAAAGAACCCGAGGCCAGGACACCTCTTCGAAGGCAACCCAGTGGGTGAAGGCACAACACGAAGGGGCACTGTCACCATCGTGCATTTCCGGAAACACCCGCAGGTTCCACACACAGCTCAACAAGGGGCCTGAGCCCCCCTGAGCACCTCGAGAGGCAAGCGGAGTTCCCTTCCTCAGACAAGACGATTCCTGACTCTCCTGTCCCAACTCTGCAGGGACCCTGCGGTCGGAGTCCGAAACGGAGAGGAAGCCTGAGGTTCCTGCCTTCCCTGGAGATGAGGCCCTCTTCCATTGCGCCAAACCCAGCGGAGTCCTGAGAGGCCCCGCCAACTCCACAGCATCCCTCATCTGTCAGAAGCACACTGGGAAGTTCCCTAAGGTCACCGGTAAACTTTTATTGCACAAGGTCCCCATGAAAAGGCCCACGCAGCAGGACAGCCACAGATTCTGTCTGCCATTAAAGGGCAGTAAGGTGCCCTCCCCCCTTCTTTGCTGCCTCGGCGGCCACCAGGGTGCAATTCGCGTACCCTTCCCTTTCCCATCCTAGCAGGTGCTCCAGGGCCCGCTGGCCTACAAAGTGCCAGAAGCAGGGCTGGGCCAGCCGGCCAGAATTCAGGGTTATGTCCCTTGGACTTCCAGCGGACACTAGGCTGCTTGGGAAAACCGCGCAGACTCTGAGGTTTTTCAGCAGAGGGGTGGAGCGGTAAAGGCCTTGACCCCAAAGACGAGGCCTTTCTGCGACCGCCAGGTTGGGGAGCTCTGAGACTGTGCCAACACAGGGCGGAATACATGGTTCCCTGCTCCACGCAGTCCCCGTTCCCTTACCTGTGTTCTGCACCCCTCCGCTGTGGCCAATGGATGCCGATCCTTGGGGATCCAGGAGTTCACGAAATGGGCATTCCCAGCCGCAATGGCGACCCCCAACAGCACATCTGGAAAGCCCTCCCCCACCCCCGCCAGGAGCCGACCCCCACTTCAAACGGAACCCCACCCCGCCCCGCGCCGCCAGGTTTCGCCCCGGCCCTGCCGGGCTCCCGGCGGGTTCCCAGCCATATTGGCGACCCCCGGGAGCACAACAGGGACCGACCCCCCACCCACAGCGAGCGGAATCTCGACCTGTGCAGCCCAGGTTTACCCCACCCTGGCTGCGCTCCCGGCGCGTTTCCAGCTGCAGTGGCCATCTCCGAGAGCACAACTGGGAAGCCCTCCCCTACCCCCGCCAGGAGCCGACACCCGCCCTGCGCCGCCCGGGTTCGCCCCGCCCCTGCCGCGCTCCAGGGGCGCTGCCCACCTTCACCAGTGGCTCTCGGTGAGCCCCGTCCCCACGCCGGGTTCCAGGAGAGGCCCTCAGACCTCGCTGCTGCCGCCAGGTCAAACATGAGGACAATACATACACCCCACAGAGACAATCCAAGCTGTCTATGATTTAGGGATAAAACGAGGACTACAGAAAGGCAAGATGACCTGACCTAGGAGGGCCATGATATTCTATAGAACCAGACAAAGTTGGTTACCAAGGAAACTTTTTTCCTTGGAACCCGGAAAGCTGGTTCTTTGCATATGCAATGACCAACAATTAGCTTGTTACCCAAGCCTGCCTTACTCCCACCCCCATCCCCCCACTCCCCAGAAGACTGGCTCAAAGAAATATTTTAAATCTCAGGCGGAAACCTGGAAGATGTCTTGTCTGTCTGTTTGGATTAAGGTATGTGTCAGTGTGAGCCCTGTGTTTTTTGATAATATTGCTCAAGTTCTGTGTTCTGATTTCAATGGTTTCAAGACAAGGCAGCCCTTCCAAATCAAACTGCTGGAAATACAAGAAAACATTGACCTAAATGAATGTCAGAGTCCCGTGAACTGGGAACTGGTCAATATTAAATATCTAGTATTTTTGGTTTTGCTCCTCCATTATAGACATGTCTAAGAGTCAACAACATTAAGCACAACATGTTCATAGTGCCTAGGTTTCTTTTGAGGTAAAAATTGCTCTATTGTTATATCTGTCACAAGCTTGTCAGCAAGAAACTACCTGGAAACGACAACAACAAAAGTAAAAAATTTAAATGTGATATGAGCTTTTATACAAACTCTTTACAATAATTATACTCTAATATATCTGCCTCTCATAGTCTTGATTGAAGGCAGAGGAGAAGGGGATGACAGAGGATAAGATGGTTGGATGGCATCACTGACTCGATGGACATGAGTTTGAGCAAGCCCCTGGAGCTGGTGACGGACACGGAAGCCTGGCGTCCTTCAGGCCACGGGGTCCCAAAGAGTCAGACATGACTGAGCAACTGAACTGAACTGAACTAACAAACGTTTCTCCAGGAGTTTTGGTTACCCGAGTTTCTATCCTTGTGACGACAGTGTATTGAATAGCTAGGTCATTTCCAAATAAATGCAAGTTCTGAAACATTCACGACTTGAAAGGACCTCCCTTTTACACAGAAACAAAAGAGATTTTTGACTCTCCATGAATAGTGTCTGGCACCATCCTGACATGTTAAATGTAAGAAAGCAATTGTTTTGTTTTGTTTTGTTCTGTTCTTGGGGGTGGGGGGAGGGGGGCGGGCTATAGCGAATGCCAATATAAAAGTCAGTTCTTGGTTGCTGAAGGGAAATGTATGGCTTGTTATTACAAGAAAGTATGTGGAATGCAATGGCACTTGAGGAAGGAAAACAAAGTAGTTCTGTCTTACAGGTGGCCGTTTCAGGATGGGAGAAGCAAAGGAATGGGTACAGAATGGGATAAGGAGGTTGTAGGGAAAGTTGATCCCCAGAAAAGAGTTCTGTGCCTAGCACAAGTTTTCTTGAGATGTCGAAATGCCTTTGCTAATGGAGTTTAAGTTTCTTTACCTCTTAAGTGACCTCTTCTAGGTTGACCTAGAACAGAAATCTTTTGTTAGCTTTGGCTAAGTGGAGAAGTAGTGTTTCACGGTGACATATGTGATCCTTCCTGACTGTTTGCAGCCCTTTTGATATCGATGCACTGCTTCTGCTGCTGCTGCCGCCGCTGCTGCTGCTAAGTCGTTTCAGTCGTGTCCGACTCTGTGCGACCCCATAGACGGCAGCCCACGAGGCCCCGCAGTCCCTGGGGTTCTCTAGGCAAGAACACTGGAGTGGGTTGCCATTTCCTCCTCCCATGCATGAAAGTGAAAAGTGAACGTGAAGTCGCTCAGTGGTGTCCGTCTCTTAGCGACCCCATGGACTACAGCCTACCAGGCTCCTCCATCCATGGGATTTTCCACGCAAGAGTACTGGAGTGGGGTGCCATTGCCTTCTCCCATATCTATGCACAAGCCTGCCTAAATCATTGACTTCTAGCTAGCTTTGGGATGCCAATGACCATCCACCCTTACAAGGCAACAGAGAAGAGAAAAACACTTACCACAGGAGGTCCTGGTAAGGGACGAGGAACTAACAAGCTCCTGCCAACCAGGATTCTGCAGAGGTCAACAAGAGGTCAGTAAGAGATGGAAGACTGCAGTCCAGAGGTCCTAGCAACTTCCATCTTGCAGCAGACACCCAGCATAGTCAAAACGAATTCAATGTTGCAAAAAATAAGTAAACAAATAAAGGACAGAAGTTCTTTGAACACATGACTGAGATTAGGGGTGAGGCAGTACATGTACAGTGCCCGGAAAATCTTAAAGTATGAGAAAGGAAAGAAATTAAAGACAACTATCAAGCTGTCCAAACTGATAAAAACGAAAGATTACACAGTTTTTTCTGTATATATTACCACATAATAATCTGAAAAGGAATTAAAAAAAATTCCCTTTCAATAATGTCAACATGAATACAACACTTTGCCATGGATGTAACGAGGATGACAAGACTGGCACACTGGAACTTATACACCCTGGCTGAAAACTATCCTGAATACATGGACAGGTATTCCATAACAATGGAAAGACTTAAGATGGCAATACCATGGAATGCATCTTCAATCTGAAATGAAGATTTGATATGATTTGATCGCTCAGAGCTTTTGTGTCATCAATTGTTATTAAAGTATAAATGAGATAGAGAAAGCTGCTGACTTAGACTTGAGGCGGGGTGTACGCCCTGCTGGACTCTAGCCAGATATTCTACAGGCACTAGCAGTCAGCTAAGGAAAGAAAGGCACTGTCTCAGGGAATGGCACCAGGCCCCTCCCCCACGACATGCCTTGAGGTCACTTTGGCAGCAGGTGAGTCATCCTGGGCCAAAAACTGATTGACATGAATCTTGAAGAAAGGCAGTATTCCAGGCAAATATATCATTTCCTTAACATAGATTAGGAGAACAAGGTACGAGGAAAACATACTGTTTTGTTCAAGTCGCTTCTGAGCCTATTGGGGGAACCGACCTGAAGCCAGAGTCCAGCGGATATACATAGGATATTTACATCGCTTAAGACAAACATTTCCTCAGGAACAAATGCATTGCTTAGCTCAAGGTTTGTCTGCAAAATTCTTACACATCAGGAGATGGCTCCGAGCTGGGTTTCTACACACAAGAACATGAATGCAAAGGACAAGCCTGCACAGCCCATCTGCCCCCCTCCCCCACAGCCAGCAGCATTTCCAAGTGACCTCCTAAGGCCTTCCCCAAAATACAGGGGCACCTCTGGGTTTCCTGTTTCCCTCACTTCGAACACTTTTCTTAAAAAAAAAAAAATCCTGCACACTTCTTGATAGAATGCCACAGTGCAAGGAAAACAGGCCTTCAATATTTAAACCTCCATTTGCAAAACACTTGGAGCTTGGTTTTGTTTTGTTTTGTTTTTTAATTACACCACCACATAATTTAAACTTTTTACAATTTCTAATTATTCAGTACCAAAACACCAAACTTTTATTGCACAAGGTCCCCATGAAAAGGCCCACGCATCAGGACAGCCACAGATTCTGCCATGAAAGGGCAGCCAGGTGCCCTCCCCCCTTCTTTGCTGCCTGGGCGGCCACCAGGGTTTGAAATCCATGCACCCTACTAAGTTTCTAGGGTGCAATCCGTGGACCCTTCCCTTTCCCATCCCAGCAGGTGCTCAAGGGCCCGCTGGCTTACAAAGTGCCAGAAGCAGGGCTGGGCCAGCCGGCCAGAGTTCAGTGTTCTGTCCCTTGGACTTCCAGCGGACACTAGGCTGCTTGGAAGAACCGCTCAGACTCTGAGATTTTTCAGCAGAGGGGTGGAGCGGTAAAGGCCTTGACCCCAAAGGCAAGGCCTTTCTGCGACCGCCAGGTTGGGGAGCTCCGAGAATGTGCCAACAGACGGCGGAATACTTGGTTCCCTGCTCCACGCAGTCCCAGTTCCCTTACCTGTGGTCCGCAGCCCTCCACTGCACCCACGGGATGGCGATCCTTGGGGACCCAGGAGCGGACGAAATGGGCGTTCCCAGCCGCAGTTGCAACCCCCGAGAGCGCAACTGGGAACCCCTCCCCATCCCCCCCATGAGCCGACCCCCGCCCCGCGCCCCCAGGGTTAGCCCTGCCCCTGCCGCGCTCCCGGCGCTTTCCCAGCCGCAGTGGCGACCCCCGGGAGCACAACTGGGACCGACCCCCACCCAAAGCCATCGGAATCTCGACCCGCGCAGCCCGGGTTTACCCAGTCCCGGGTGCGCTCCCGGCGCGTTTTCAGCCTCAGTGTCCACCTCCCAGAGCACAACTGGGAAGCCCGCCCCCACCCCCGCCAGAAGCCGACCCCCGCCCCACGCCGCCCGCGTTCGCCCCGCCCCTGCACGGTCCAGGTACCTTCCCAGCTTCTAGCGTTCACGCCCGGGTAGGAGCAGGATGTAGGAGTATGGGAGATGTGTCTGGAGCCTGACAGCCTCAGCTCCGCTCTGGCCTGCCCTTTGGACCTAGGAGCCAGGCCAACTTGCAGAGGGCTTAGGGCCCCATTGTATGCAAACTACCAAGGCCTACCGCAAGGAGAGCTCTGTCCGAGGGAAGGGAAGCGCCCCAGGCTGCATTCCCAAGCTGTTGTTTAGCCGCCCAGACTCAGCGCTGCACAGGGGTAATCAGGCTCTCTGTGCCCGCAGCTTCACACACAGGTGTGTCTCCGTAGGAATCAAGAAAGATCCTGACAGAGTGAGGTTCATTAGAGCTATACTAAAGAGCAAAGGCTTGTCCATGTGGTCTTGCCTTCCCCTGTGCCTTTGGGTCTCCAGGCTCGGCCCCAGCTCCGTGGAAACAACCCCTGAGAAAAGATCTTCAAGATCCGCTTTTCCCAGAGGCTGGGATGTGGGGTTGATAGGAGGCGGGAAAAGCAGGCCTCCTTCAGAGAGCAAGAGGCAGCCAAGCGGCCTGCGTTTGGAAGCCTCTATTTGGAAGAATGGGTTAGCTTCCCCTAAGGGAGACCTCCAGATCTGCTCAGAAGTCGGTAATTCCAGAGGCAGGGTGCAGGCTCCTGACTGCCCTTTGCCAGCCTTGCAGAGACATTCCTAGATTACAGCGTTATTTTCCATGAAGGAGCAGGCTTCGGGAATATGTCAGACTTGACTGGCGCCTTACTGGCCTCAGCTCAGCTCTTGCCTTTCCTTTCAAACTAGGACAAGGGCCCACTTTATGAAAGGTAAGGGTCCTCTTCTTTCCAAACTGCCAAGGGCTACAGCAATGAGACCTCTGTCAAGGCGAGGGAAGCGTAAGCTGATGGATTCTCAAGCAGGTGCTTTGCCACAAAGCATCAGCACCCCACGGAAAGAATCTGGCTCCCTTTGCCCCTACATTGCGTGTGTAGCTACACGCACAGAGGTGTCTCGATAGGAGCCAAGAATGTTCCTGAGAGAGGAGGTTCACTGTTGGGGGCCAGAGTGAGGCACTCCGCCCATGGCAAAGGTCATGAGGAAGGAGGCTCGACATATGCAAAGGCGGGATCGAGCCTCAGGAGTCCCCCTGGAAATCCTCGAGCATCTACCCCCATAACCAGAGCCTGCCTACCTTACTACTTTGTGCTCACACCTACACCTCTGACTTTACGGGGGGCTGTCCCCCACCACCTCTTTCGGAGGAGGAGTTAACCTAGAGCTCCAGTTGATAAAAACCCCTGGGTGTGACAAGAGTGTTTTAACCTACAAACTCCTCTGAAGGTTCTCTAGCCTGCCTGACAGGCTTGTCCGGCCACATGTGATTGCTCACAGCCTCCCAACCATGAGAGGCACGAGATGCTTTAAACCTTCTAAAAACAGGTTCCTTAGAAAAGTTAGAAAATTATTAGTATAAGTATAATGGGCTGATTAGAAATCATATTGGTGAAGGGTTTTTCATTTGTTGAGCTGATGTTTACTGCTATGTCTCCACATCCCCTGCCCTTATACACATTAATGAATATATAGAAGAAATAAGTATTAACCTTTGATATAAATCACGTTAGACCTTAGGCTAAGTAAATTCTTGCCTTAACTAAAACCCACTACACCCTCACCCTATAGGAATGTAACTTTATTTGGGTGGCGTCTGTTTTAAGAATAATCACCCCTGGAGAAATAAGTGTCCTGGTTGACTGACCGCTGTCACAAGGAGAGGGTCGTAAATTGTCAGCAGGCCCCCCGGCCAGAAGATGATGTAACACCCCTAAGACCTCTGTATACTTTTGTATGAAGCACCTGACTTTGATAAAAGTCAGGACTGCTGACCCCACGTGACTTTTGCATAACATCTCAGTGTATAAAAGTAGACCATGGAAAATAAAGAATTGGGATCAGTTTCTCGAAATACTGGTCTCCCCATGTCTCTCTCTCTCTCTCACTCTAGTTGAGTCTCCATCTGGAGCGCGGAACCCACCAAGCTTACTAATTTTGCCTGGGGTTCTAAGATCCGACCGGGGAGGCCTCAGTGTCTCCTCTACTTCGGGAGAACGGAAGGATGCCTGCGGCCTACGTAAGTGGTGCAAGCTTCTTGTCATAAAGTTTTATTGGTCCCCCGCGTAAACCAAGCTACTCAGCCTCTTTTCTCCACTGAATTTTCCTACTGAGCTATCCTCATTTTACTACTCTTTATATCCTTAATTAACGTTTAATTAAGCAGTTGTTCCCTGACCCTCGCCTACGCCGTCTCTGCTTCGAATACCCTGGATCAGCTGGGGCTGGACCCCGGCAGTTCACTAGAGATCTCCTACAGAGCATAGACCTGTCCATTTGGTTTTGCCTTCCCCTGTGAGTTGGGTCCCCGAGGTCCGCCCCAACTCCGGGGAAACAGCCCCTGAGAAAAGATCCCCAGGAACTGCTTTCCGCCCAGGCTGGGAAACGCTGTTCACAGGAAGTAAGGCAAGCGAGCCTCCTGAAGGGAAATAGAGGCCTTACTGTCCCTGGAGGAGCAGGCTGCCAGAGTGTGTGACACCTGACTGGTGCCTTACTGGCCTCAGCTCCGCTATTGCATGTTCATCTGAACTTGAACCCAGGCCTACTTGGAGAAGTGTTTGTGTGCCGATTTCCAGAAACTGCGAAGGGCTACAGCAATGATAACTCTCTCAGTGGTAAGGGAGAGCATTGTGTGGATTCTCAATTTGTTGTTTGAACGACAGCGTCAAAGCTGCACAGAGAGAATCAGGTCTCTGTGTCTCTATGTTGGCAATGCAGCTTCCCACACAGAGATGTCCCCGTTGGAGCCAAGACCATTCCCCACAGACTGAGGTTCACTAGAGCACTCCTAGAGAGCAAAGACTTATCCATGCGGTTTTCCCTTCCCCTGTGCGTGTGGGTCTCTGGGATCAGCCCCTGCTCCTTGGAAACAGCCTCTGAGAAAAGATCTCCAAGAACCTCTTATCACCCAGGCTGGGAAGTGGAGTGCACAGGAGGTGGGATAAGCAAGCTTCCTTCGGCAAGAAGAGACAGCCAACCGGCCTGTGTTTGGAAGCCTATATTTGCAAGGAATGGGTTAGTTTCTCCTGACCGAGACCGCCAGATGTGCTGAGAAGATAGAAATTCCAGAGGCAGGGTCGAGGTTCCTGACTGCCCTTTGCCAGCCTTGCAAAGACATTCCCAGATTCTAACGTTATTTTCCATGAAGGAGCAGGCATCGGGAATATGTCAGACTTGACTGGCGCCTTACTGGCCTCAGCTCAGCTACTGCCTTTCCATTCAAACAAGGACAAGGGCCTACTTGGTGAAGGGTAAGGGTCTGCTTCTTTCCAAACTGCCAAGGACTACAGCAATGAGACCTCTGTCAAGGTGAGGGAAGCCTATGCGGATGGATTCTTAGCAGGTGCTTTGCCAAAAAGCATCAGCACCCACGGAGAGAATCAGACTCCCTTTGCCACTATGTTGGGTGTGTAGCTTCATGCACAGAGGTGTCTCTGTAGAAGCCAAGAATGTTCCTGAGAGATGAGGTTCACTAGAGCTCTCCTACAGAGCATAGACCTGTCCATGTGGTTTTGTCTTCCCCTGTGAGTTGGGCCCCCGAGGTCCGACCCAGCTCCAGGGAAACAGCCCCTGAGAAAAAATCTCCAGGAACAGCTTTGCGCCCAGGCTGGGAAATGCAGTTCACAGGAGGCAAGGCAAGCGAGCCTCCTGCAGGGAAAAAGAGGCCTTACTGCTCCTGGACGATCAGGCTGCAAGAGTGTGTGAGACCTCACTTGTGCCTTACTGGCCTCAGCTCCGCCGTTGCCTGTTATTCCGAGCTAGGACCCAGGCCTACCTGGAGAAGGGTTAGGGTGCGGATTTCTACAAACTGTCAAGGACGACAGCAATGAGAATTCTCTTAGCAGTAAGGGAGAGCATTGTATGGATTCTCAAGCTGTTGTTTGAATGACAGCTTCAAAGCTACACAGAGAGAATCAGGCTCTCTGTTCCCCTATTTTGGCTGTGCAGCTTCACACACAGAATTTGACTCTGTTGGAGCCAGAAATATTCCTGAAAGACTTAGGCTCACCAAAGCTGTCCTCCAGAGCAAAGACATTGGATGTGGTTTTGCCTTCCCTTGTCAGTATGGGTCCCCTAGCTTGGCCCCAGCTCCGGGGATACAGCCTCTGAAAAAAATCTTCCAAGAAGCGATTTTCCTCCAGGCTGTTAAGCGGAATTCGCAGTTTGCAAGTTAAGGAAGCCTGCTTCGTGGAAGAGCAAGCAGCCAACTGGCCCTGTGTTAGGAAGCCTGTATTTGAAAGGAATGGGTTAGCTTCTACAGCGGGAGAACCTCAGATCTGCTCAGGGGACTGAAATACTAGAGTCAGGGTCGAGGTTCTCCCTTGTCCTTTGCGCACCTTGCAAAGACATTCCTAGCTTCTAGCGTTAGTGTCCCTGTAGTAGCAGGCTGCAGGAGCGTGTGATAAATGACTGCCGCGTTCCTGTCCTCAGCTCCGCTATTGACTTTCTATTCGAACTAGAACCCAGGCCTACTTTGAGAGGGGTTAGGGTCCAGTGTTTTCAAACTGCCAAGGGCTACGGCAATGCGAGCTCTGTCAGAGGTAAGAAAAGAGCAATTGGTTGGATTCTTCAGCTGCTGCGTGGCTGCACAGCTTCCGCGCCACATGGAGAGCATGAGGCTCCTTGTGGCCGTATTTTGGGTATGCAGCAACATGCACACAGAATGTCTGTGTTCACTTATGTACAGGCTTATGAACACTAGAGCTCTCCTACAGAGCAAAGACCACTCAGTGGGCTCCAAGAGATACCTGTCGCGACTCGAGAAGAGAGTGGAGTCTTTTGCTTCCCCTCGAGATGAGGCCTGACTCCCCGGGTGAGTATGGAATGCAACCCCAAATCCCTGTCGCCTATGGAGAGGAACATTAAGTCCTGGATACAAGCCTAGATGAGGTCTAGTTTGCCCTTCAGTGAATGGAGCCCAATCCCCAGCTCTCCCTGGCAACTCGAATGGAAGATTAGACTTCCTGGGCCAACACAAGAGGAAGCCTGAATTCCCCGTCGTAACTCGAGAATCCCACCGCAACTCGAGAAAAACCACGTGCTTCCCTCGTCATCGCAAGATGAGGCCCTTTGTCCGCTACAGCATCTCAAGAGAAGTCCCACGTTCCATCCTGAAGTGCGAAACGGTACTTGGCACCCTTGATGTGACCCCAAAAGTTCCGCGACATACCAGACTCACTCAAGGCGAACACCGAGGTTCCCGGCACCACTTCATCTGAGCCCCTTCTCGTCTCCTGGTTGCGACAGGAGGGTCGACTCCCCTTCTCTGTCTGCAAGGGGTTCCCGACCTTCCGGGCGCACCTCAGGATGAGGCCGGTCTCATGAGGAAGTTCGAGACATAGCCTCGTGGGTGGTGCCACATGTCGAAAGACCCCAATTTCACGGTCCACTCTTGAAAAGAACCCGATGCCAGCACACCTCTTTGAAGGAAAACCTGTGGATGAAGGCACAACACGAAGGGGCACTGACACCCGCGTGCATCGTCCAGAAAAACCCGCAGGTCCCTCAGACATTTCGACAAGTGGCCTGTCACCCTGTAAACAACTCGAAAGGCAAACGAAGGTCCATTCCTCAACAGAAGACTAGGTGTGACTCTCTTGTGCCTACTCTGCAGGGACCATGGGATCCGAGTCAGAAACGGAGAGGAAGCCTGAGGTTCCTGCGTCCACTCGAGATGAGGCCCTCTTCCATTGCACCACAACCAGGGGAGTCCCGAGAGGCACCTACCAACTCCACAGTATCCCTGAGTTCTCAGAGGCACAATGAGAAGCTCCCTGAGGTCACAGGCACAAGTCGAGGGAACCCTGGGTTTTCTGCCGTGACTCGAGAAAGACCTCGAGAGTGCTTCAAATGTGTTGAGTCGCGATTCCCCTACCATGACTCTAGAGCCATGACACGCTCCCCCTCGCCACGCGCATGGAGACCTGACTAACCTGGCACTGCACGAGAGGCTACATGAGTTCCTCATCGTACCTCGTGAGGAAAACCACACTGGCGCGGCAGCTCGAGGATACACATGAGAAACCCCGGTAATCGCGAGATGAGGGCCTTATTTTCCTGCATGGCCTGGAGACAAATCACGAGTCCTCTCTCCAAACTGAAGAGGAGGCTGGACTCCCTTGAAGCCGCTCAGGAGGCTCCAAGAGACCCGCGTCGCGACTCAAGAGGAGAGCGGAGTCCTTGGCTTCCCCTCGAGACGAGGCCTGACTCCCCGGGGGAGCCTGGAATGCAACCCCGAGATCCCTGCCTTCCCTGGAGAGGAATATTAGGTCCCGGACACACGCCTAGGTGAGGTCTCTTCGGCCCTGCAGTGATCGAGCGCAACCCCCAGCTTTCCCTCGCAACCCGAGGGGAAGATTGGACTTCCCAGGGCCAACCCAAGGGGAAGGCTGAGATCCCCGTTGTAACTCGAGAATGCCGCCGCAACTCGAGAAAAACCACGTCGTTCCCACCTCTTGGCAAGATGAGGCCCTTGCCCGCGACGGCGTCTCAAGGGAAGTCCCCTGTTCCGCCCTGAAGGGCGAAACGGTCCCTGACAGCCTTCCTGCGACCCCCAAAAGTCCCCCGACACGCCGGGGTCCCCCGAGGGGAACACCGAGGGTCCCGGCACCGCTTCCTCTGAGCCTCTTCTCCCCTCCTGATCGCGACAGGAGAGGCGATTCCCCTGCGTGGTCTGGAAGGGGTTCCCGGCCTTCCCGGCGCACCTCAGGATGAGGCCGGTCTCACGAGGAAATTCGAGACGAGCCACGTGGGTGGGGCCACATGCCGAACGCCCCCGATTCCCCGGTCCGCTCTTGAGAAGGACCCGAGGCCCGGACCCCTCTTCGAAGGCAACCCTGTGGGTGAAGGCACAACACGAAGGGGCACTGCCATCCCCGTGCATCGTCCGCAAAGACCCGCGGGTTCCACACACAGCTCGACGAGGGGCCTGAGACCCCCTGAGCAACTCGAGAGGCCAGCGGGGTTCCCTTCCTCAGGCAAGACGAGGCCTGACTCTCCTGTCCCAACTCTGCAGGGACCCTGCGGTCGGAGTCCGAAACGGAGAGGAAGCCTGAGGTTCCTGCCTCCCCTCGAGGTGAGGCCCTCTTCCGTTGCGCCAGACCCAGCGGAGTCCCGAGGGGCCCCGCCACCTCCACAGGATCCCTCGCCTCTCAGAGGCACCCTGGGAAGTTCCCTAAGGTCCCCGGCAGAAGGCGAGGGAAACGACGGTTTCCCGCCGCCCCCCGAGAAAGACCTCGAGAGTCCTTCTTCAACGCGTCTCGAGGCCCTAGTCCCCTCCCGTGACTCGAGAGCCATGACGCGTCCCCTCGCCACGCGCATGGAGACCTGACTTCCCTGGCGCCGCACGAGAGGCTCCCTGAGATCCTCGTCGTGCCTCGGGAGAAAACCCCCACGGGCGAGGCAGCTCGAGGAAACCCTTGAGACGCCACCGTCCTCGCGAGCTGAGGGCCTTCTTTTCCTGCATGGCCTGGAGAGCAATCCCGGGTCCTCTCTCCAAACGGAAGAGGAGGCTGGACTCCCTTGAGGCCGCTCAGGGGGCTCCAAGAGACCCGCGTCGCGACTCGAGAGGAGAGCGCAGTCCTTGGCTTCCCCTCGAGACGAGGCCTGACTCCCCGGGGGAGCCTGGAATGCAACCCCGAGATCCCTGCCTTCCCTGGAGAGGAATATTAGGTCCCGGACACACGCCTAGGTGAGGTCTCTTCGGCCCTGCAGTGACTCGAGCACAACCCACAGCTTTCCCTTGCAACCCGAGGGGAAGATTGGGCTTCCCAGGGCCAACCCAAGGGGAAGGCTGAGATCCCCGTCGTAACTCGAGAATGCCGCCGCAACTTGAGAAAAACCACGTTGTTCCCACCTCTTGGCAAGATGAGGCCCTTGCCCGCGACGGCGTCTCAAGGGAAGTCCCCTGTTCCGCCCTGAAGGGCGAAACGGTCCCTGACAGCCTTCCTGCGACCCCCAAAAGTCCCCCGACACGCCGGGGTCCCCCGAGGGGAACACCGAGGGTCCCGGCAGCGCTTCCTCTGAGCCCCTTCTCCCCTCCTGATCGCGACAGGACAGGCGATTCCCCTGCGTGGTCTGGAAGGGGTTCCCGGCCTTCCCGGCGCACCTCAGGATGAGGCTGGTCTCACGAGGAAATTCGAGGCGAGCCACGTGGTTGGTGCCACATGCCGAACGCCCCCGATTCCCCGGTCCGCCCTTGAGAAGGACCCTAGGCCCGTACCCCTTTTCGAAGGCAACCCTGTGGGTGAAGGCACAACACGAAGAGGCACTGCCACCCCCTTGCATCGTCCGCAAAGACCCGCGGGTTCCACACACAGCTCGACGAGGGGCCTGAGACCCCCTGAGCAACTCGAGAGGCCAGCGGGGTTCCCTTCCTCAGACAAGACGATTCCTGACTCTCCTGTCCCAACTCTGCAGGGACCCTGCGGTCGGAGTCCGAAACGGAGAGGAAGCCTGAGGTTCCTGCCTCCCCTCGAGGTGAGGCCCTCTTCCGTTGCGCCAGACCCAGCGGAGTCCCGAGGGGCCCCGCCACCTCCACAGGATCCCTCGCCTCTCAGAGGCACCCTGGGAAGTTCCCTAAGGTCCCCGGCAGAAGGCGAGGGAAACGAGGGTTTCCCGCCGCCCCCCGACAAAGACCTCGAGAGTCCTTCTTCAACGCGTCTCGAGGCCCTAGTCCCCTCCCGTGACTCGAGAGCCAGGACGCGCTCCCCCTCGCCACGCGCATGGAGACCTGACTTCCCTGGCGCCGCACGAGAGGCTCCCTGAGATCCTCGTCGTGCCTCGGGAGAAAACCCCCACGGGCGCCGCAGCTCGAGGAAACCCCTGAGACGCCCCCATCCTCGCGAGCTGAGGGCCTTCTTTTCCTGCATGGCCTGGAGAGCAATCCCGGGTCCTCTCTCCAAACGGAAGAGGAGGCTGGACTCCCTTGAGGCCGCTCAGGGGGCTCCAAGAGACCCGCGTCGCGACTCGAGAGGAGAGCGCAGTCCTTGGCTTCCCCTCGAGACGAGGCATGACTCCCCGGGGGAGCCTGGAATGCAACCCCGAGATCCCTGCCTTCCCTGGAGAGGAATATTAGGTCCCGGACACACGCCTAGCTGAGGTCTCTTCGGCCCTGCAGTGACTCGAGCGCAACCCCCAGCTTTCCCTCGCAACCCGAGGGGAAGATTGGGCTTCCCAGGGCCAACCCAAGGGGAAGGCTGAGATCCCCGTCGTAACTCGAGAATGCCGCCGCAACTCGAGAAAAACCACGTGGTTCCCACCTCTTGGCAAGATGAGGCCCTTGCCCGCGACGGCGTCTCAAGGGAAGTCCCCTGTTCCGCCCTGAAGGGCGAAACAGTCCCTGACAGCCTTCCTGCGACCCCCAAAAGTCCCCCGACACCCCGGGTTCCCTCGAGGGGAACACCGAGGGTCCCGGCACAGCTCCCTCTGAGCTCCTTCTCCCCTCCTGACCGCGACAGGAAAGGCGATTCCCCTGCGTGGTCTGGAAGGGGTTCCCGGCCTTCCCGGCGCACCTCAGGATGAGGCCGGTCTCACGAGGAAATTCGAGACGAGCCACGTGGGTGGTGCCACATGCCAAACGCACCCGATTCCTCGGTCCGCCCTTCAGAAGGACCCGAGGCCCGGACCCCTCTTCGAAGGCAACCCTGTGGGTGAAGGCACAACACGAAGGGGCACTGCCACCCCCGTGCATCGTCCGCAAAGGCCCGCGGGTTCCACACACAGCTCGACGAGGGGCCTGAGACCCCCTGAGCAACTCGAGAGGCCAGCGGGGTTCCCTTCCTCAGACAAGACGAGGCCTGACTCTCCTGTCCCAACTCTGCAGGGACCCTGCGGTCGGTGTCCGAAACGGAGAGGAAGCCTCAGGTTCCTGCCTCCCCTCGAGGTGAGGCCCTCTTCCGTTGCGCCAGACCCAGCGGTGTCCCGAGAGGCCCCTCTAACTCCTCAGTATCCCTCACCTCTCAGAGGCACCTGGGTAGTTCCCTAAGGTCCCCTGTAGAGGTCGATGGAAACGAGTGTTTCCCGCCCCAACCCAAGAAAGACCTTGAGAGTCCTTCTTAAATGCCTCTTGAGGCCCTAGTCCCTCCCATGACTCGAGAGCAATGACGCGATCTGCCTGACCACACGCATGGAGTCAGGCTTCTCTGGCGCCGCACGAGAGGCTCCCTGAACTCCCCATCATATCTCGTGAGAAACCCCACACTGGCGCCGCAGCTCGAGAAAACCCATGAGACGCTCTCGTCATCACGAGAGGAGGGCCATCTTTAACTGCATGGTATGCAGATCAAGCGTGAACCTTCTGTCCAAGCTACACAGGACGCTTGACTCCCTTTAGGCCACTTATTGGGCTCCAAGAGTTACGCGTCCCGACTCGGGAGGATAGTGGAGTCCTTTGCTTCCACTCGAGACGAGGCGTGACCCACCGGGTGAGACTGGAATGCGACCCCGATATCCCTGTCGGCCCTGGAGAGGAACATTACGTCCTGGACCCAAGCCTAGATGAGGACTCTTTGCCCTGAAGTGACTCGAGAGCAACCCCCAGCTCTCTCTGACAAGTTGAATGGAAGACTGGACTTCCTGGGCCAACACAAGAGGAAGCCTGAATTCCCCGTTGTAACTCGAGAATCCCGCCTCAACTCGAGAAAAACCACGTGTTTCCCTCGTCATCGCAATATGAGGCCTTTGCCCGCTACAGCATCTCCAGAGAATTCCCACGTTCCGTCTTGAAGTGCGAAACTGTACTTGGCACCCTTGATGCGACCTCAAAAGTGCCGTGACATACCGGTCTCACTCGAGGGGACCACCGAGGTTCCCGGCACCACTTCATCTGAGCCCCTTCTCCCCTTCTGATCGCGACCGGTGGGTCGATTCCCCTGCTTTGTCTGCAAGGGGTTCTCGAGCTTCCCGGCGCACCTCAGGATGAGGCCGGTCTCCCGAGGAAATTCGAGACGTAGCTTCGTGGGTGGTACCACATGCTGAAAGACCCCAATTTTCCGGTACGCTCTTGAAAAGAACCCGATGCCCAGACACCTCTTTGAAGGCAACCCTGTGGATGAAGGCACAACACGAAGGGGCACTGACACCCCCGTGCATCGTCTGGAAAAACCGGAAGGTTCCACACTCAGCTCAACAAGTGGCCTGTCACTCCGTGAACAACTCGAAAGGCAAGGGGAAATCCATTCCTCCACAGAAGACGAGGCGTGACTCTCTTGTCCATACTCTGCAGGTACCCTGCGACCCGAGTCAGATATGGAGAGGACCCCTGAGGTTCCTGCCTCCATTCGAGATGAGGCCCTCTTCGATTGCACCAAACCCAGTTGAGTAACGAAAGGCCCCTCCCAAATCCACAGTGTCCCTGACTTCTCAGAGGCACCCTGAGAAGTTGCCTGAGGTCACCGACACAAGTCGAGGGAACCCAGGGTTCCCTGCCGCAACCCGAGAAAGACCTCGAGAGTCCTTCTTCAATGCGTCTTGAGGCCCGATTCGCCTACTATGACTCGAGAGCAATCACGCACTCCCCTTCACCACACGCACGGAGACCTGACGTCCCTAGCACCACACGAGAGGGTCTCTGAGCTCCCCGTTGTACCGCGTGAGAAATCTGATACTGGCGCTGCAGCTGGAGAAAACCCATGAGACAACCCCGTCATCGTGAGATGAGGGCCTTTTTTCCTGTATGGCCAGGAAAACAATCCTGAGTCATCTCCAAACTCCATAGGAGGCTTCACTCCCTTTACGCCACGCAGTGGGCTCCAAGAGATACCCGTCGCGACTCGACAGGAGAGCGGAGTCCTTTTTTTCCCCTCAAGACGAGGCCTGACTCTCCGGGTGAGTCGAGAATGCAACCCTGAGATCCCTGTTGGCCCAGTAGTGGAACACTAGGTCCTGGACACAAGCGTAGATGAGGTCTATTTTGCCCTGCAGTGACTGGAGAGCAATCCCCAGTTCTAACTTGCAACTCGAATGGAATACTGGATTTTCCTGGCGCCATACAAGAGGCTCCCTGAGATCCCCGTGGTACTTCATGAGACACCCCACACTGGCGCCGCAGCTCGAGAAAACCCACGAGACGCCACCGTCATCTCGAGATGAGGGCCTTCTTTTCCTGCATGGCCTGGAGTCCAAAACGGAGTCCTCTCTCCAAACTCCACAGGAGGCTTGGCTCCCTTTAGTACACACAGTGGGCTCCAAGAGATACCCATCGCGACTCGAGACGAGAGCGGAATTCTTTGCTTACCCTCGAGGTGAGAACTGACTCCCCGGATGAGTCTGGAATGCAAACCCGAGATCCCTGTCGCCCCTGGAGAGCAACGTTAGATCCTGGACACAAGCCTAGATTAGGTCTCTTTTGCCCTGCAGTGACTCTAGCGCAATCCCCAGCTCCCCCTCGCAACCCGAATGGAAGATTGGATTTCAAGGCCAACAAGAGGAAGCCTAAATTCCCGGTCATAACTCGAGAATCCCGCCGCAACTCGAGCAAAACCACGTGGTTCTCCCGTCATCGCAAGATGAGGCCCTTCCCGCTACAGCGTTTCAAAAGATGTCCCAGGTTCCGTCTTGAAATGCGAAACGGTACTTGGCACCCTTGATGCGACCCCAAAAGTCCCCCAACACGCCGGTCTCACTCAAGGGGAACACCGAGGTTCCCGGCACCACTTCATTTAAGCCCCTTCTCCCCTCCTGATCGTGACCGGTGGGTCGATTCCCCTGCTTTGTCTGCAAGGGGGCCCGACCTTCCCTGCACAACTCAGGATGAGGCCGGTCTCATGGGGAAATTCGATACGTAGCTTTGTGGGTGGTGCCACTTGCTGAAAGACTCCAATTTCCCGGTCCGCTCTTGATAAGAATCCGATGCTCGGACACCTCTTGGAAGGCAGCCTTGAGTATGGAGGTACAACACGAAGGGGCACTAACACACCTGTGCATCATCCGGAAAAACGGGCAGGTTACACACACAGCTCGACAAGTGGCCTGTCACCTCGAGAACAACTCGAGAGGCAAGAGGAGTCCCATCCTCCAGAAAAGACGAGGCCTGACTCTCCTGTACCAACATGCAGGGACCTTGCGATCTGAGTCAGAAATGGAGAGGAACACTGAGGTTCCTGCTTCAACTCGAGATGAGTCCCTCTTACATTCCACCAAATGCAGAGGAGTCTCGAGAGGCCCCTCCAAACTGCACAGTATCCCTGACTTCTCAGAGGCACTCTGAGAAGCTCCCTGAGGTCGCAGGCACAAGTCAAGGGAACCCTGGGTTTTATGCAGTGACCCGAGAAAGACCTCGAGAGTCCTTCTTCAACCCGTCTTGAGTCCCGATTACCCTACCATGACTTGAGAGCAATGACGAGCTCCCCCTAGCCATCTCATGGGGACCTGACTTCCCTGGTGCCACACGAGAGGCTCCCTGAGCTCCCTCTCGTACCTCATCAGAAACCCGGCACTAGCGCAGCAGTCTAGAAAACCCACGAGACGCCGCCATCATCGCGAGATGAGGGCCTTCTTTTCCTGCATGGCCTGGAGAGGAATCCCGAGTCCTCTATCCAAACACCACAGGAGGCTTGACTCCCTTTAGGGCACAAAGTGGGTTCCGAGAGATACCCATCGCGACTCAAAAGGACAGCGGAGTTCTTTGCTTCCCCTCGAGACGAGGCCTGATTCCCCGGGTGAGTCTGGTATGCAACCCCAAGATCCCTGTCGCCCCTAGGGACGAGCATTAAGTCCTGGACACAAGCCTAGATGAGGTCTATTTTGCCCTGCAGTGACTCGAGAGCAATCCCCAGCTCTGCCTTTAAACTCGAATGGAAGATAGGACTTCCCTGGCCCAACACATTAGGAAGACTGTATTCCCCGTCGAAACTCGAGAATCCCGCCACAACTCGAGAAACGCCACGTGGTTCCCCCGTCATCCCAAGATGAGGCCCTTGCCCCCTACAGCGTCTCAAGAGAAGTCCCACGTTCCGTCTTGAAGTGCGAAACGGTATTGGCACCCTTGATGCGCCCTCAAAAGTTCCTCGACACACCAGTCTGACTCGAGGAGAACACCGAGGTTCCCGGCACCACTACATCTGGGCCCCTTCTCCCCTCCTGATCGCGACAGGAGGGTCGATTCCCCTGTTTTGTCTTGAAGGGGTTCCCACCTTTCCCGGTGCATCTCAGGATGAGGCCGGTCTCACGAGGATATTCGAGACATAGCCACGTGGATGGTGATACATGCCGAAAGACCCCGATTTCCCGGTCCGCTCTTGATAAGATCCTGATGCCCGGACACCTCTTTGAAGATAACCCTTTTGATGAAGGCACAACACTTAGGGGCACTGACACCCCTGGGTATCGTCCGGAGAAACCCGCAGGTACCACACACAGCTCGAGAAGTGACCTGTCACCCCGTGAACAACTGGAGAGGCAAGCAGAGTTCCATTCCTCCACACAAGACGAGGCCTGACTCTCCTGTTCGAACTCTGCAGCGAAACTGCGATCCAAGTCAGATCTGGCCCAGGGGAAGTCAGGAGAGGAAACATGAGTTTCCTGCCTCCACTCGAGATGAGGCCCTCTTCCATTGCACCGAACCCAGTGGAGTCCCGAGAGGCCCCTCCCAACTGCACAGTATCCCTGACTTCTCAGAGGCACCCTTAGACCTTCCTGAGATCACCGGCACAAGTCGAGGGAACCAAGGGTTTCCTGCCCCAACCCGTAAAAGACCTCGAGAGTCCTTCTTCAACGCGTCTTGAGGTGCGATTCCCCTACCATGACTCGAGAGCAATGACGCGCTCCCCCTAGCCACGCGCATAGAAACCTGACTTCCCTGGCGCCACAGGAGAGGCTCCCTGAGCTCCCCATTATACCTCGTGAGCAACACCACACTGGAGCCGCAGCTCGAGAATACCCACGAGACGCTCCAGTCCTCACGAGATGAGGGCCTTCTGTTGCTGTATGGCCTGGAGAGCAATCCTGAGTCCTCTCTCCAAACTCCACAGGAGGCTTGACTCATTTTAGGCCACACAGTGAGCTCCAAGATATACCCGTCGCGACTTGACAGGAGAGCGGTGTCCTTGGCTTCCCCTCGAGACGAGGCCTGACTCCCCGGGTGAGTCGAGAATGCAATGCTGAGATCGCTTTCGCCCCAGCAGAGAACATTAGGTCCTGCACACAAGCCTAGATGAGGTCTATTTGGCCCTGCAGTGTCTCGAGAGCAATCCCCAGTTCTAACTCACAATTCGAATGAAAACTGAACTTCCCTGGGCCAGTTGAAGAGGAAGCCTGAATTCCCGGTTGTAACTCGAGAATCCTGCCCCAACTCAAGAAAAACCACGTGGTTCCCCCGTCATCGAAAGATGAGGCCCTTGCCCGCTACAGCGTCTCAAGAGAAGTCCCACGTTCCGTATTGAAGAGCGAAAAGTTACTTGGAACCCTTGATGCGACCCCAAAAGTTCCCCGACATACCAGTCTCACTTGAGGAGAACACTGAGGTTCCCGGCACCACTTCATCTGAGACTCTTCTCCCCTCTTGATCGCGACAGGAGGTTCGATTCCCCTGCTTTGTCTGGAAGGCGTTCCCAACCTTCCTGGCGCACATCAAGATGAGGCCAGTCTCACAAGGAAATTCGAGACATAGCCTCGTGGGTGGTGCGGCATGCCAAAAGACCCCGATTCCCTGGTCCGCTCTTGATAAGAACCCGATGGCAGAACCCAACTCGAAGGCAATCCTGTGGAACAAGGCACAACACGAAGGGGCAGTGACACCCCAGTGCATCGTCCAGATAAACCCGCAAGTTCCACATACAAATCGACAAGTGGCCTGTCACCCCATGAACAACGCGAGAGTCAAGCGGAGTTCCATTCCTCCACACAAGACGAGGCCTGACTCTCCTGTCCCAACTCTGCAGGGACTCTGCGATCCGAGTCAGATCCGGCGCATTCGAAGCCAGGAGAGGAACCCTGTGGTTTCTGCCTCAACTTGTCATGAGGCCCTCTTCCATTGCACCAAACCCAGTGGAGTTCCGAGAGGCCCCTCCCAACTCCACAGTGACCCTGACTTCTCAGAGGCACGCTGAGAAGCTTCCTGAGGTCACTGGCACAAGTCGATGGAACCCAGGGTTTCCTGCTGCAACCCAAGAAAGACCTCGAGAGTCCTTCTTTAACACGTTTTCAGGCCCAATTCCCCTACCATGACTCGAGAACAATGACGGGCTCCCTCTCACCACGTGCATAGAGACCTGACTGCCCTGGCACCACATGAGAGGCTCACTGAGCTCCCAGTCTTACTTCGTGAGAAACCCCACACTAGCGCCACAGCTCGAGAAAACCTACGAGACGCCCCAGTCATCGGGAGATGAGGGCCTTCATTTCCTGCATTGCCTGGAGAGCAATCCCGTGTCCTCCCTCCAAACACCAGAGGAGGTTTGACTCCCTTTAAGCCACTCAGTGGGCTCCAAGACATACCCGTCCGACTCGAGAGGAGAGCAGAGTCCTTTGCTTCCCCTCGAGACGAGGCCTGACTCCAGGGTGAGTCTGGAATGCAACCCCGAGATTCCTGTCGCCCCTTGACATGAACATTAGGTCCTGCACACAAGCCTTGGTGGGGTCTCTTTTGCCTTCAGTGACTAGAGCGCATCTCCAGCTCTTCCTCGAATCTCGAATGGAAGATAAGACTTTTGTGGGCCAACACAAGAGGAAGCATGAATTCCCTGTGGTAACTCAAATATCCCACCGCAACTAGAGAAAAACCAAGTGGTTCCCCAGTCATTCCAAGATGAGGCCCTTGCCCGCTGGAGCACCCCAAGAGAAGTCCCACGTTCCAATTTGAAGAGCGAAACGGTACTTGGAACGCGTTATGCGACCCCAAAAGTTACCCGACATACCTGTCTCACTTGAGGGAAACACCGAGGTTCCCAGCAGCACGTCATCTGAGCCACTTCTCCCCTCCTGATCGCCACAGGAGGGTCGATTCCTCTGCTTTGTCTGGAAGGGTTTCATGACCTTCGCGGCACACCTCAGGATGAGGCCGGTTTCATGAGGAAATTCGAGATTAGCCACGTGGGTGGTGCCAAATGCTGAACGACCCCGATTTCCCAGTCCGCTCTTCATAAGGACACGATGCCCGGACACCTCTTCCGAGGCAACCCTGTGGATGAAGACACAAAACGAAGGGTCACTGACACCCCCATGCATCGTCTGGAAAAACCTGCAGATTCCACACACAGTTTGACAAGGGGCCTGAAACCCCATGAACAACTCGAGAGGCAAGCGGAGTTCCATTCCTCAGAAAAGACATAGCCTGACTCTCCTGTCCCAACTCTGCAGGGACACTACAATCAGAGTCAGAATTGGAGAGGAAGCCTGAGGTTCCTGCCTCCACTCGAGATGAGGCCCTCTACCATTGCGACAAACCCAGTGGAGTCCCGAGAGGCCCCGCCAAATCCACAGCGTCCCTCACCTCTCAGAGGCACCCTGGGAAGTTCCCTCAGGTCTCCGGCAGAAGTCGGGGGAAAGGAGGGTTTCCCGCTGCAACTCGAGAAAGACATCGAGAGTCCTTCTTCAACGCGTCTTGAGGCCCTAGTCCCCTCCCATGACTCGAGAACAATGACGCGCTCCTTCTCGCCACGTGCATGGAGACATGACTTCCCCGGCGCCGCACGAGAGGCTTCCTGAGATCCTCGTCGTGCCTCGGGAGAAAACCCCCACGGGTTCCGCAGCTCGAGGAAAGCCCTGAGATGCCCCCGTCCTCGCGAGGTGAGGGCCTTCTTTTCCTGCCTGGCCTGGACAGTAATCACGAGTCCTCTCTCAAAAGTGAAGAGGAGGCTGGAATCCCTTGAGGCCACTCATGGGGCACCAAGATATCCGCGTCGCAACTCGGGAGGAGAGCGGAGTCCTTTGCTTCCCCTCGAGGCGAGGCCTGACTCCCCGGGGGAGCATGGGATGCAACCCCGAGATCCTTGTCTTCCCTGGAGAGGAGCATTAGGTCCTGGACACACGCCTAGATGAGGTCTCTTTGGCCCTGCAGTGACTCGAGCGCAACCCCCAGCTTTCCCTCGCCACTAGAATAGAAGATTGGGCTACCCAGGGCCGACACAAGAGGAAGCCTGTAATCCCCCGTCGTAACACGAGAATCCCGCCGTAACTCGAGAAAAACCACGTGGTTCCCACCTCTTCGCAAGATGAGGCCCTTGCCCGTGACGGCGTCTCAAGGGAAGTCCCCTCTTCCGCCCTGAAGTGCGAAAAGGGAACTGACAGACTTCATGCGACCCCAAAAGTTCCCCGACACGCCAGGTTCCCTCGAGGGGAACACCGAGGGTCCCGGCACCGCTTCATCTGAGCCCCTTCTCCGCTCCTGATCGCGACAGGAGAGTCGATTCCCCTGCGTGGTCTGGAAGGGGTTCCCGGCCTTCCCGGCGCACCTCAGGAGGAGGCCGGTCTCACAAGGACATTTGAAATGAGCCACGTGGGTGGTGCCACACGCCGAACGACCCCGATTCCCCGAACCGCTCTTGAGAAGAACCCGATGACGTACCCCTCTTCGAAGGCAACCCTGTGGGTGAAGGCACAGACCTAAGCAGCTCTGACATCTCCGTGCATCGTCCGGAAACACCCGCGGGTTTCACACACAGTTCGACGAGGGGCCTGTGGCCCCCTGAGCAACTCGAGAGGCCAGCGGGGTTCCCTTCCTCAGACAAGACGAGGCCTGACTCTCCTGTCCCAACTCTGCAGGGACCCTGCGGTCGGAGTCCGAAACGGAGAGGAAGCCTGAGGTTCCTGCCTCCCCTCGAGGTGAGGCCCTCTTCCGTTGCGCCAGACCCAGCGGAGTCCCGAGGGGCCCGGCCCCCTCCACAGGATCCCTCGCCTCTCAGAGGCACCCTGGGAAGTTCCCTAAGGTCCCCGGCAGAAGGCGAGGGAAACGAGGGTTTCCCGCCGCCCCCCGACAAAGACCTCGAGAGTCCTTCTTCAACGCGTCTCGAGGCCCTAGACCCCTCCCGTGACTCGAGAGCCAGGACGCGCTCCCCCTCGCCACGCGCATGGAGACCTGACTTCCCTGGCGCCGCACGAGAGGCTCCCTGAGATCCTCGTCGTGCCTCGGGAGAAAACCCCCACGGGCGCCGCAGCTCGAGCAAACCGCTGAGACGCCCCCGTCCTCGCGAGCTGAGGGCCTTCTTTTCCTGCATGGCCTGGAGAGCAATCCCGGGTCCTCTCTCCAAACGGAAGAGGAGGCTGGACTCCCTTGAGGCCGCTCAGGGGGCTCCAAGAGACCCGCGTCGCGACTCGAGAGGAGAGCGGAGTCCTTGGCTTCCCCTCGAGACGAGGCCTGACTCCCCGGGGGAGCCTGGAATGCAACCCCGAGATCCCTGCCTTCCCTGGAGAGGAATATTAGGTCCCGGACACACGCCTAGGTGAGGTCTCTTCGGCCCTGCACTGACTCGAGCGCAACCCCCAATTTTCCCTCGCAACCCGAGGGGAAGATCGGGCTTCCCAGGGCCAACCCAAGGGGAAGGCTGAAATCCTCGTCGAAACTCGAGAATCCTGCCGCAACTCGAGAAAAACCACGTGGTTTCAACGTCTTCGCAAGATGAGGCCCTTGCCCAGTACGGCGTCTCAAGGGAAGTCCCATGTTCCGTCGTGAAGTGAGACACGGTACCTGACACCCTTCATGCGACATCCAAAAGTTCCCCGACATGCCGGGTTCCCTTGAGGGGAACACCGAGAGTCCCGGCACCACTTCCTCTGAGCTCCTACTCCTCTCCTGTTCGCGACAGGAGAGTTGATTCCCCTGCGTGGTCTGGAAGGGGTTCCCGGCCTGCACGGCGCCCCTCAGGATGAGGCCGGCCTCGCGAGGAAATTCGAGACAAGCCCCGTGGCTGGTGCCCCATGTTGAACGACCCTGATTTCCCGGTCCGCAGTTGAGGAGAACCCAATGCCCGGACACCTCTTCGAAGGCCACCCTGTGAGTGAAGGAACAACACGAAGGGGCACTGACACTCCCGTGCATCGTCCGGAAACACCCGCGGTTTCCACACAGAGCTCCACGAGGGGACTGAGACTCCCTGAGCAACTCGAGAGGCAAGCGGAGTTCCCTTCCTCAGACAAGACGAGGCCTGACTCTCCTGCCCCAAAGCTGCAGGGACACTGCTGTCGGAGTACGAAACGGAGAGGAAGCCTGAGGTCCTGTCTCCCCTCGAGATGAGGCCCTCTTCGATTGCGCCAAACCCAGAGGAGTCCCGAGATGGCCCACCAACTCCACAGCATCCCTCACCTCTAAGAGGAACCCTCGGAAGTTCCCTCAGGTCACCGGGAGAAGTCGAGGGAAACGATGGTTTCCCGCTGCAAGCCGAGAAAGACCTCGAGAGACCTTCTTCTACAGGCCTTGATGCCCTAGTCCCCTCCCAGGACTCAAGAACAATGACGCGCTCCCCCTCGCCACGCTCATGGAGACCTGACTTCCCTGGCGCCGCACGAGAGGCTCCCTGAGAACCTCGTCGTGCCTCGTGAGAAAAGCCCCACGGACGCCGCAGCTTGAGGAAACCCCTGAGAAGCCCCCGTCCTCGCGAGGTGAGGGCCTTCTTTTCCTGCCTTTCCTGGAGAGCAATCCCGAGTCCTCTCTCCAAACTGAAGATTAGGCTTGACTCCCTTGAGGCCACTCAGAGGGCTCCAAGAGATCCGCATCGTGGCTTAAGAGAAGAGCGGAGTCCTTTGCTTCCCCTGGAGGCGAGGCCTGACTCCACGGGAGACTCTGGAGTGCAACCCCGGGATCCCTGTCTTCCCTTGAGAGTACTACTAGGTCCTGGACACACGCCTAGATGATGTGTCCTGGGCCCTGCAGTGACTCGAGCGCAACCCCCAGCTTTCCCTAGCAACTCGAATGGAAGATGGGGCTTCCCAGGGCCAACCCAAGAGGAAGCCTGAAATCCCCGTCGTAACTCGAGAATCCCGCCGCAACTCGAGAAAAACCACGTGGTCCCAACGTCTTCGCAAGATGGGGCCCTTGCCCGCTACGGCGTCTCAAGGGAAGTCTCACGTTCCGTCCTGAGTTGCGAAACGGTACCTGACACCCTTCATGCGACCTCCAAAATTTCCCAGACACGCCGGGTTCCCTCGAGGGGAACACCGAGGGTCCTGGCACCCCTTCATCTGAGCCCCTTCTCCCCTCCTCATCACGACAGGAGAGTCGATTCCTCTGCGTATTCTGGAAGGGGTTCCCGGCTTTCCCGGCACACCTCAGGATGAGGCCGGCCTCCCGAGGAAATTCGAGACGAGCCCCGTGGGTTGTGCCACATGCCGAACGACCCCGATTTCCCAGTCCGCTCTGGATAAGAACCCGATGCCCGGACACCTCTTCGAAGGCAACCCTGTGTGTGAAGTTACCATTCGAAGGGGCACTGACACCCCCGTGCGTCGTCCGGAAAAACCCGCGGTTTCCACACACAGCTTGACGAGGTGCGTGAGACACCCTGAGCAATTCGAGAGGCAAGCGGAGTTCCCTTCCTCAGACAAGACGAGGCCTGACTCTCCTGTCCCAACTCTGCAGGGACCCTGTGGTTGGAGTCCGAAAAGGAGAGTAAGCCTAAGTTTCCTGTCTCCCCTCGAGATGAGGCCCTCTTCCATTGCGCCAAGCCCAGCGGAGTCCCGAGAGGCCCCGCCAACTCCACAGCACCCCTCACCTATCAGAGGCACCATGGGAAGTTCCCTCAGGTCCCCGGCAGAAGTCGAGGGAAATGAGGCTTTCCCGCCGCAACCACAGAAAGACCTCGAGTGTCCTTCTTCAACGCCTCTGGAGGCCCTAGTCCTCTCCCATGACTGGAGAGCCATGACGCGCTCCCCCTCGCCACGTGCACAGAGACCTGACTTCCCTGGCACTGCACGAGAGGCTCCCTGAGATCCTCGTCTTGCCTCGTGAGAAAACCCCCACGGGCGCCGCAGCTCGAGGAAACCCCTGAGAAGCCCCCATCCTCGCGAGGTGAGGGCCTTCTTTTCCTGCCTGACCCAGAGCACAATCCCGAGTCCTCTCTCCAAACTGAAGAGAAGGCCTGACTCCCTTGAGGCCACTCAGTGGGCTCCAAGAGATCTGCGTCGCGACTTGAGAGGAGAGCGGCATCCTTGGCTTGCCCTCGAGGCGAGGCCTGACTCCCCGGGGGAGTCTGGAACGCCACCCTTAGATCCCTGTCTTCCCTTGAGAGTAACGTTAAGTCCTGGACACAGGCCTAGATGAGGTCTCTTTGGCCCTGCAGTGACTCGAGTGCAACCCTCAGCTTTCCCTCGCAACTCGAATGGAAGATTAGGCTTCCCGGGGCCAACACAAGAGGAAGCCTGAAATCCACTTCGTAACTCTAGAATCCCGCCGCAACTCGAGAAAATCCACATGGTCCCAACGTCTTCGCAAGATGAGGCCCTTGCCCGCTACGGCGTCTCAAGGGAAGTCCCAGGTTCTGTCCTGAAGTGCGAAACGGTACCTGACTCCTTTCATGCAACCCCCAAAAGTCCCCCACACGCCGGTTTCCCTCGAGGGTAACACCGAGGGTTCCATCCCCACTTCATCTGAGCCCCTTCTCCCCTCCTGATGGCGACAGGAGAGTCGATCCCCCTGCATTGTCTGGAAGTGTCCCCGGCCTTCCCAGCACAACTCAGGATGAAGCTGGCCTCACTAGGAAATTTGAGACTAGCCCCGTGGGTGGTCCCTCATGCCGAAAGACCCCGATTTCCCTGTCCGCTCTTGAAAAGAACCCGAGGCCCGGACACCTCTTCGAAGGCAACCCAGTGGGTGAAGGCACAACACGAAGGGGCACTGTCACCGTCGTGCATTTCCGGAAACACCCGCAGGTTCCACACACAGCTCAACAAGGGGCCTGAGACCCCCTGAGCTCCTCGAGAGGCAAGCGGAGTTCCCTTCCTCAGACAAGACGATTCCTGACTCTCCTGTCCCAACTCTGCAGGGACCCTGCGGTCGGAGTCTGAAACGGAGAGGAAGCCTGAGGTTCCTGCCTTCCCTGGAGATGAGGCCCTCTTCCATTGCGCCAAACCCAGCGGAGTCCTGAGAGGCCCCGCCAACTCCACAGCATCCCTCATCTGTCAGAAGCACACTGGGAAGTTCCCTAAGGTCACCGGTAAACTTTTATTGCACAAGGTCCCCATGAAAAGGCCCACGCAGCAGGACAGCCACAGATTCTGTCTGCCATTAAAGGGCAGTAAGGTGCCCTCCCCACTTCTTTGCTGCCTCGGCGGCCACCAGGGTGCAATTAGCGTACCCTTCCCTTTCCCATCCTAGCAGGTGCTCCAGGGCCCGCTGGCCTACAAAGTGCCAGAAGCAGGGCTGGGCCAGCCGGCCAGAATTCAGGGTTATGTCCCTTGGACTTCCAGCGGACACTAGGCTGCTTGGGAAAACCGCGCAGACTCTGAGGTTTTTCAGCAGAGGGGTGGAGCGGTAAAGGCCTTGACCCCAAAGACGAGGCCTTTCTGCGACTGCCAGGTTGGGGAGCTCTGAGACTGTGCCAACACAGGGCGGAATACATGGTTCCCTGCTCCACGCAGTCCCCGTTCCCTTACCTGTGTTCCGCACCCCTCCGCTGTGGCCAATGGATGCCGATCCTTGGGGATCCAGGAGTTCACGAAATGGGCATTCCCAGCCGCAATGGCGACCCCCAACAGCACATCTGGAAAGCCCTCCCCCACCCCCGCCAGGAGCCGACCCCCACTGCGAACGGAACCCCACCCCGCCCCGCGACGCCAGGTTTCGCCCCGGCCCTGCCGGGCTCCCGGTGGGATCCCAGCAATATTGGCGACCCCCGGGAGCACAACAGGGACCGACCCCCCACCCACAGTGAGCGGAATCTCGACCTGTGCAGCCCAGGTTTACCCCACCCTGGCTGCGCTCCCGGCGCGTTTCCAGCTGCAGTGGCCATCTCCGAGAGCACAACTGGGAAGCCCTCCCCTACCCCCGCCAGGAGCCGACACCCGCCCTGCGCCGCCCGGGTTCGCCCCGCCCCTGCCGCGCTCCAGGGGCGCTGCCCACCTTCACCAGTGGCTCTCGGTGAGCCCCGTCCCCACTCCCAGTTCCAGGAGAGGCTCTCGGACCTCGCTGCTGCCGCCAGGTCAAACATGAGGACAATACATACACCCCACAGAGACAATCCAAGCTGTCTATGATTTAGGGATAAAACGAGGACTACAGAAAGGCAAGATGACCTGACCTAGGAGGGCCATGATATTCTATAGAACCAGACAAAGTTGGTTACCAAGGAAACTTTTTTCCTTGGAACCCGGAAAGCTGGTTCTTTGCATATGCAATGACCAACAATTAGCTTGTTACCCAAGCCTGCCTCGCTGCCACCCCCACTCCCCCCACTCCCCAGAAGACTGGCTCAAAGAAATATTTTAAATCTCAGGCCGAAACCTGGAAGATGTCTTGTCGGTCTGTTTGGATTAAGGTATGTGTCAGTGTGAGCCCTGTGTTTTTTGATAATATTGCTCAAGTTCTGAGTTCTGATTTCAATGGTCTCAAGACAAGGCAGCCCTTCCAAATCAAACTGCTGGAAATACAAGAAAACTTTGACCTAAATGAATGTCAGAGTCCCGTGAACTGGGAACTAGTCGATATTAAATATCTAGTATTTTTGGTTTTGCTCCTCCATTATAGACATGTCTAAGAGTCAACAACATTAAGCACAACATGTTCATAGTGCCTAGGTTCCTTTTGAGGTAAAAATTGCTCTATTGTTATATCTGTCACAAGCTTGTCAGCAAGAAACTACCTGGAAACGACAACAACAAAAGTAAAAAATGTAAATGTGATATGAGCTTTTAGACAAACTCTTTACAATAATTATACTCTAAAATATCTGCCTCTCATAGTCTTGATTGAAGGCAGAGGAGAAGGGGATGACAGAGGATAAGATGGTTGGATGGCATCACTGACTCGATGGACATGAGTTTGAGCAAGCCCCTGGAGCTGGTGACGGACACGGAAGCCTGGCGTCCTTCAGGCCACGGGGTCCCAAAGAGTCAGACACGACTGAGCAACTGAACTGAACTGAACTAACAAACGTTTCTCCAGGTGTTTTGGTTACCCGAGTTTCTATCCTTGTGACGACAGTGTATTGAATAGCTAGGTCATTTCCAAATAAATGCAAGTTCTGAAACATTCACGACTTGAAAGGACCTCCCTTTTACACAGAAACAAAAGAGATTTTTGACTCTCCATGAATAGTGTCTGGCACCATCCTGACATGTTAAATGTAAGAAAGCAATTGTTTTGTTTTGTTTTGTTCTGTTCTTGGGGGTGGGGGGAGGGGGGCGGGCTATAGCGAATGCCAATATAAAAGTCAGTTCTTGGTTGCTGAAGGGAAATGTATGACTTGTTATTACAAGAAAGTATGTGGAATGCAATGGCACTTGAGGAAGGAAAACAAAGTAGTTCTGTCTTACAGGTGGCCGTTTCAGGATGGGAGAAGCAAAGGAATGGGTACAGAATGGGATAAGGAGGTTGTAGGGAAAGTGGACCCCCAGAAAAGCGTTCTGTGCCTAGCACAAGTTTTCTTGAGATGTCGAACTGCCTTTGCTAATGGAGTTTAAGTTTCTTTACCTCTTAAGTGATCTCTTCTAGGTTGACCTAGAACAGAAATCTTTTGTTAGCTTTGGCTAAGTGGAGAAGTAGTGTTTCACGGTGACATATGTGATCCTTCCTGACTGTTTGCAGCCCTTTTGATATCGATGCACTGCTTCTGCTGCTGCTGCCGCCGCTGCTGCTGCTAAGTCGTTTCAGTCGTGTCCGACTCTGTGCGACCCCATAGACGGCAGCCCACGAGGCCCCGCAGTCCCTGGGGTTCTCTAGGCAAGAACACTGGAGTGGGTTGCCATTTCCTCCTCCCATGCATGAAAGTGAAAAGTGAACGTGAAGTCGCTCAGTGGTGTCCGACTCTTAGCGACCCCATGGACTGCAGCCTACCAGGCTCCTCCATCCATGGGATTTTCCACGCAAGAGTACTGGAGTGGTGTGCCATTGCCTTCTCCCATATCTATGCACAAGCCTGCCTAAATCATTGACTTCTAGCTAGCTTTGGGATGCCAATGACCATCCACCCTTACAAGGCAACAGAGAAGAGAAAAACACTTACCACAGGAGGTCCTGGTAAGGAACGAGGAACTAACAAGCTCCCGCCAACCAGGATTCTGCAGAGGTCAACAAGAGGTCAGTAAGAGATGGAAGACTGCAGTCCAGAGGTCCTAGCAACTTCCATCTTGCAGCAGAGACCCAGCATAGTCAAAACGAATTCAATGTTGCAAAAAATAAGTAAACAAATAAAGGACAGAAGTTCTTTGAACACATGACTGAGATTAGGGGTGAGGCAGTACATGTACGGTGCCCGGAAAATCTTAAAGTATGAGAAAGGAAAGAAATTAAAGACAACTATCAAGCTGTCCAAACTGATAAAAACGAAAGATTACACAGTTTTTTCTATATATATTACCAGATAATAATCTGAAAAGGAATTAAAAAAAATTCCCTTTCAATAATGTCAACATGAATACAACACTTTGCCATGGATGTAACGAGGATGACAAGACTGGCACACTGGAACTTATACACCCTGGCTGAAAACTATCCTGAATACATGGACAGGTATTCCATAACAATGGAAAGACTTAAGATGGCAATACCATGGAATGCATCTTCAATCTGAAATGAAGATTTGATATGATTTGATCGCTCAGAGCTTTTGTGTCATCAATTGTTATTAAAGTATAAATGAGATAGAGAAAGCTGCTGACTTAGACTTGAGGCGGGGTGTACGCCCTGCTGGTCTCTAGCCAGATATTCTACAGGCACTAGCAGTCAGCTAAGGAAAGAAAGGCACTGTCTCAGGGAATGGCACCAGGCCCCTCCCCCACGACATGCCTTGAGGTCACATTGGCAGCAGGTGAGTCATCCTGGGCCAAAAACTGATTGACATGAATCTTGAAGAAAGGCAGTATTCCAGGCAAATATATCATTTCCTTAACATAGATGAGGAGAACAAGGTACGAGGAAAACATACTGTTTTGTTCAAGTCGCTTCTGAGCCTATTGGGGGAACCGACCTGAAGCCAGAGTCCAGCACATATACATAGCATATTTACATCGCTTAAGACAAACATTTCCTCAGGAACAAATGCATTGCTTAGCTCAAGGTTTGTCTGCGAAATTCTTACACATCAGGAGATGGCTCCGAGCTGGGTTTCTACACACAAGAACATGAATGCAAAGGACAAGCCTGCACAGCCCATCTGCCCCCCTCCCCCACAGCCAGCAGCATTTCCAAGTGACCTCCTAAGGCCTTCCCCAAAATACAGGGGCACCTCTGGGTTTCCTGTTTCCCTCACTTCGAACACTTTTCTTAAAAAAAAAAAAAAATCCTGCACACTTCTTGATAGAATGCCACAGTGCAAGGAAAACAGGCCTTCGATACTTAAACCTCCCTGTGCCAAACACTTGGGGCTTGGTTCTGTTTTGTTTTGTTTTTTAATTACACCACCACATAATTTAAACTTTTTACAATTTCTAATTATTCAGTACCAAAACACCAAACTTTTATTGCACAAGGTCCCCATGAAAAGGCCCACGCATCAGGACAGCCACAGATTCTGCCATGAAAGGGCAGCAAGGTGCCCTCCCCCCTTCTTTGCTGCCTGGGCGGCCACCAGGGTTTGAAATCCATGCACCCTACTAAGTTTCTAGGGTGCAATCCGTGGACCCTTCCCTTTCCCATCCCAGCAGGTGCTCAAGGGCCCGCTGGCTTACAAAGTGCCAGAAGCAGGGCTGGGCCAGCCGGCCAGAGTTCAGTGTTCTGTCCCTTGGACTTCCAGGGGACACTAGGCTGCTTGGGAAAACCGTGCAGACTGAGATTTTTCAGCAGAGGGGTGGAGCGGTAAAGGCCTTGACACCAAGGGCGAGGCCTTTCTGCGACCGCCAGGTTGGGGAGCTCCGAGAATGTGCCAACAGAGGGCGGAATACTTGGTTCCCTGCTCCAAGCAGTCCCAGTTCCCTGACCTGTGGCCCGCAGCCCTCCGCTGCACCCACTAGATGTGGATCCTTGGGGACACAGGACCATAGGAAATGGGCGTTCCTAGCCGCAGTGGCGACCCCCGAGAGCACAACTGGGACCGAACCCCCACCCGCAGCCATCTAAATCTCGACCCGCGCAGCCCAGGTTTACCCCGCCCCGGGTGCGCTCCTGGCGCGTTTCCAGCCGCAGGGGCCACCACCGAGAGCACAACTGGGAAGCCCTCCCCCACCCCCGCCAGGAGCCGAACCCCGCCCCGCGCCACCCGGGTTCACCCCGCCCCTGCCGCACTCCCAGCGCGTTTCCAGCTGCAGTGGGGACCCCCGAGAGCACAACTGTTACCGCCCCCCACCCCCTCCCGACCAGAACCCCGACCCGCGCCGCCCGGGATCGCCCCGCCCCTGGCGCGCTCCCGGGGCGTTGCCCACTTCCACCAGGGGCTCCTGGTGAGCCCCGTCCCCACGCCCGGTTCCAGGAGAGGCTCTCGGACCTCGCTACTGCCGCCAGGTGAAACACGAGGACAATACATCCACCCCACAGAGACAATCCAAGCTGTCTATGATTTAGGGAGAAAACGAGGACTACAGAAAGGAAAGATGTCCTGACCTAGGAGGGCCATGAGAGTCTATAGATCCAAACAAAATTGGGTACCAAGGAAACTTTTTTCCTTGGAACCCGGAAAGCTGGTTCTTTGCATATGCAATGACCAACAATTAGCTTGTTACCCAAGCCTGCCTCGCTGCCACCCCCACTCCTCCCCCCCACTCCCCAGGAAAACGGCTCAAAGAAATATTTTAAATCTCAGGCGGAAAACTGGAAGATGTCTTGTCTGTCTCTCTGGATTAAGGTATGTGTCAGTGTGAGCCTTGTGTTTTTTGATAATATTGCTCAAGTTCTGAGTTCTGATTTCAATGGTCTCAAGACAAGGCAGCCCTTCCAAATCAAACTGCTGGAAATACAAGAAAACATTGACCTAAATGAATGTCAGAGTCCCGTGAACTGGGAACTAGTCAATATTAAATATCTAGTATTTTTGGTTTTGCTCCTCCACTATAGACATGTCTAAGAGTCAACAACATTAAGCACAACATGTTCATAGTGCCTAGGTTTCTTTTGAGGTAAAAATTGCTCTATTGTTATATGTGTCACAAGCTTGTCAGCAAGAAAGTACCTGGAAACAGCAACAACCAATGTAAAAAATGTAAATGTGATATGAGCTTTTAGATAAACTCTTAACAATAATTATACTCTAAAATATCTGCCTCTCATAGTCTTGATTGAAGGCAGAGGAGAAGGGGATGACAGAGGATAAGATGGTTGGATGGCATCACTGACTCGATGGACATGAGTTTGAGCAAGCCCCTGGAGTTGGTGATGGACACGGAAGCCTGGCGTCCTGCAGGCCACGGGGTCCCAAAGAGTCAGACTCGACTGAGCAACTGAACTGAACTGAACTTACAATCGTTCCTCCAGGTTTTTTGGTTACCTGAGTTTCTATCCTGGTGCTAAACTAAGTGACGACAGTGTATTGAATAGCTAGGTCACTTCCAAATAAATGAAACTTCTTAAACATTCACGACTTGAAAGGACCTCCCTTTTACACAGAAACAAAAGAGATTTTTGACTCTGCATGAATAGTGACTGGCACCATCCGAGCATATTAAATGTAAGAAAGCAATTTTTTTGTTTTGTTTTGTTTTGTTCTGTTCTTGCAGGAAGCGGGGTGGGCGCTATTATCACTGATAGGTATGCTCAGCAATCTATCAAATGCCAATATAAGAGTCAGTTCTTGGTTGCTGAAGGGAAATGTATGACTTGTTATTACAAGAATGTATGGAATGCAATCACACTTTAAGAAGGAAAACGAAGTAGTTCTGTCTTACAGGTGGCATTTTCAGGACGGGAGAAGCAAAGGAATGGGTACAGAATGGGATAAGGAGGTTGTAGGGAAAGTAGGCCCCCAGAAAAGAGTTTTGTGCCTAGCACAAGTTTTCTTGAGATGTTGAACTGCCTTTGCTAATGGAGTTTAAGTTTCTTTACCTCTTAAGTGATCTCTTCTAGGTTGACCTAGAACAGAAATCTTTTGTTAGCTTTGGCTAAGAGGAGAAGTATTGTTTCACGGTGACATATGTGATCCTACCTGACTGTTCTCATCCTCTTTGATATCTATGCACTGCTGCTGCTGCTGCTGCAGCTGCTAAGTGGTTCAGTTGAGGCCGACCCTGTGCCACGCCATAGATGGCAGCCCACCAGGCCCCGCAGTCCCTGGGGTTCTCTAGGCAAGAACAATGGAGTGGGTTGCCATTTCCTCCTCCTATGCATGAAAGTGAAAAGTGAAAATGAAGTCGCTCAGTGGTGTCCGACTCTTAGCCACCCCATGGACTGCAGCCTACCAGGCCCCTCCGTCCTTGGGATTTTCCAGGAGTGGGGTGCCATTGCCTTCTCCCATATCTATGCACAAGCCTGCCTAAATAATTGACTTCTAGCCAACTTTGGGATGCCCATGACCACCCACCCTTACCAGGCAACAGAGAAGAGAAAAACACTTACCACAGGAGGTTCTGATAAGGAACAAGGAACTAACAAGCTCCCACCTACCAGGAATCTGCAGAGGTCAACAAGAGGTCAGCAAGAGATGAGAGACTGCAGTCCAGAGGTCCTAGCTACTTCCATCTAGCAACGAACACCCAGCATAGTCAAAACGATTTCAATGTTAAAGAATAAATAAATAAAAGGACAGAAGTTCTTTGAACACATGTCTGAATTTAGGGGTGAGGTATTACATATGTGTCCCAGGATAATCTTAAAGTGTCAGAAAGTAAAGAAATTAAAGACAACTATCAAGCTGTCCAAACTGATAAAAACGAAAGATTACACAGTTTTTTCTGTATATATTACCAGATAATAATCTGAAAAGGAATTAAAAAAAAATTCCCTTTCAATAATGTCAACATGAATAAAACACTTTGCCATGGATGTAACGAGGATGACAAGACTGGCACACTGGAAATTATACACCCTGGCTGAAAACTATCCTGAATACATGGACAGATATTCCATAACGATGGAAAGACTTAAGATGGCAATACCATGGAATGCATCTTCAATCTGAAATGAAGATTTGATATGATTTGATCGCTCAGAGCTTTTGTGTCATCAAGTGTTATTAAAGTATTAAAGAGAGAGAGAAAGCTGCTGACTTAGACTTGAGGCGGGGTGGGGGGGGTAGTAAGAGTACCCCCTGCTGGTCTTTAGCCAGATATTCTACAGGCACTAGCAGTCAGCTAAGGAAAGAAAGGAACTGTTTCAGGGAATGGCACCAGGCCCTTCCCCCACGACATGCATTGAGATAATATTGGCAGCAGGTGAGTCATGCCGGGCCAAAACTTGATTGACATGAATCTTGAAGAAAGGCAGTATTGCAGGCAAATATATCATTTCCTTAACATAGATAAGGACAACAAGCTAGGAGGAAAATATGCTGTTTTGTTCAAATCGCTTCTGAGCCTTTTGGGGGAACCGACCTGAAGCCAGAGTCTAGCGGAAATACATAGGATATTTACATCGCTTAAGACAAACATTTTCTTAGGAAAAAATGCATTGCTTACTCAAGGTTTGTCTGCGAAATTCTTACACATCAGGAGATGGCTCCGAGCTGGGTTTCCACACACAAGAACATCCATGCAAAGGACAAGCCTGCACAGCCCATCTGCCCCCCTCCCGCACAGCCAGCAGCATTTCCAAGTGACCTCCTAAGGCCTTCCCCAAAATACAGGGGCACCTCTGGGTTTCCTGTTTCCCTCACTTCGAACACTTTACTTAAAAAAAAAAAAAAATCCTGCACACTTCTTGATAGAATGCCACAGTGCAAGGAATACAGTCCTTCAATATTTAAACCTCCATTTGCAAAACACTTGGAGCTTGGTTTTGTTTTGTTTTGTTTTTTAATTACACCACTACATAATTTAAAGCTTTTACACGTTCTAATTATTCAGTTCCAAAACACCAAACTTTTATTGCACAGGGTCCTCATGAAAAGGCCCACGCAGCTGGACAACCACAGATTCTGCCATGAAAGGGCAGCAAGGTGCCCTCCCCCCTTCTTTGCTGCCTGGGCGGCCACCAGGGTTTGAAATCCATGCACCCTACTAAGTTTCTAGGGTGCAGTCCGTGGACCCTTCCCTTTCCCATCCCAGCAGGTGCTCAAGGGCCCGCTGGCTTACAAAGTGCCAGAAGCAGGGCTGGGCCAGCCGGCCAGAGTTCAGTGTTCTGTCCCTTGGACTTCCAGCGGACACTAGGCTGCTTGGAAGAACCGCGCAGACTCTGAGATTTTTCAGCAGAGGGGTGGAGTGGTAAAGGCCTTGACCCCAAAGGCAAGGCCTTTCTGCGACCGCCAGTTTGGGGAGCTCCGAGAATGTGCCAACAGACGGCGGAATACTTGGTTCCCTGCTCCACGCAGTCCCAGTTCCCTTACCTGTGGTCCGCAGCCCTCCACTGCACCCACGGGATGGCGATCCTTGGGGACCCAGGAGCGGACGAAATGGGCGTTCCCAGCCGCAGTTGCAACCCCCGAGAGCACAACTGGGAACCCCTCCCCATCCCCCCCATGAGCCGACCCCCGCCCTGCGCCCCCAGGTTTAGCCCCGCCCCTGCCGCGCTCCCGGCGCGTTCCCAGCCGCAGTGGCGACCCCCGGGAGCACAACTGGGACCGACCCCCACCCAAAGCCATCGGAATCTCGACCCGCGCAGCCCGGGTTTACCCAGTCCCGGGTGCGCTCCCGGCGCGTTTTCAGCCTCAGTGTCCACCTCCCAGAGCACAACTGGGAAGCCCGCCCCCACCCCCGCCAGAAGCCGACCCCCGCCCCACGCCGCCCGCGTTCGCCCCGCCCCTGCACGGTCCAGGTACCTTCCCAGCTTCTAGCGTTCACGCCCGGGTAGGAGCAGGATGTAGGAGTATGGGAGATGTGTCTGGAGCCTGACAGCCTCAGCTCCGCTCTGGCCTGCCCTTTGGACCTAGGAGCCAGGCCAACTTGCAGAGGGCTTAGGGCCCCATTGTATGCAAACTACCAAGGCCTACCGCAAGGAGAGCTCTGTCCGAGGGAAGGGAAGCGCCCCAGGCTGCATTCCCAAGCTGTTGTTTAGCCGCCCAGACTCAGCGCTGCACAGGGGTAATCAGGCTCTCTGTGCCCGCAGCTTCACACACAGGTGTGTCTCCGTAGGAATCAAGAAAGATCCTGACAGAGTGAGGTTCATTAGAGCTATACTAAAGAGCAAAGGCTTGTCCATGTGGTCTTGCCTTCCCCTGTGCCTTTGGGTCTCCAGGCTCGGCCCCAGCTCCTTGGAAACAACCCCTGAGAAAATATCTTCAAGATCCACTTTTCCCAGTGTCTGGGAACCGGGGTTCGTAGGAGGAGAGAAAAGCACGCCTCCATAGGGAACGAAAAGGCAGCCCACCTGCCTGTGTTTTGAAGCCTCTATTTGGAAGGAATGGGTTAGCTTCTCCTAAAGGAGACCTCCAGATCTGCTCAGAAGTCGGTAATTCCAGAGGCAGGGTACTGGTTCCTGACTGCCCTTTGCTAGCCTTGCAAAGATATTCCTAGATTCTAGAGTTATTTTCCATGAAGGAGCAGGCTTCGGGAATGTGTCAGACGGGACTGGCTCCTTATTGACCTCAGCTCAGCTATTGCCTTTCCATTCAAACTAGGACAAGGCCCTACTTTATGAAGGGTAAGGGTCTTCTTCTTTGCAAACTGCCAAGGGCTACAGCAATGAGACCTCTGTCAAGGTGAGGGAAGCCTAAGAGGATGGATTCTCAAGCAGGTGCTTTGCCACAAAGCATCAGCACCCCACGGAGAGAATCAAGCTCCCTGTGCACCAATGTTGGGAGTGTAGCTTCACACACAGAGTTGTCTCTATAGGAGCCAAGAATGTTCCTGAGAGATTAGGTTCACTAAACCTCTCCTACAGAGCATAGACCTGTCCATGTGGTTTTGCCTTCCCCTGTGATTTGGGTCCTCGAGGTCCGCCACACCTCCGGGGAAACTGTCCCTGAGAAAAGATCTCCAGGAACCGCTTCGCCGAGGCTGGGAAATGCTGTTCACATGAAGTAAGGCAAGCGAATCTCCTGCAGAGTAAAAGAGGCCTTACAGTCCCTGGAGGAGCAGGCTGCCAGAATGTGTGAAACCTGACGGTTGCCTTAGTGGCCTCAGCTCCACCATTGCCTGTTCATCCGAGCTAGCACCCAGGCCTACTTGGAATAGCGTTTGGGTGCAGATTTCTACAAAGTGCCAAGGGCTACAGCAGTGAGCATTCTCTCGGTGGAAAGGGAGAGCATTTTATGGATTCTCAAGCTGTTTTCTGAATGACAGCGTCAAAATGAACAGAGAGAATCAGGCTCTCTCTGCCCCTATGTTAGGTACGCAGCTTCACACACAGAGGTGTCTCTGTAGGAGCCAAGAATGCTCCTGAGAGATGAGGTTCACTAGAGATCTGCTACAGAGCATAGACCTGTCCATGTGGTCTTGCCTTCCCCTGTGCCTTTGGGCCCCGGGCTCGTCCCCAGCTCCGTGGAAACAACCCCTGAGAAAATATCTTCAAGATACGCTTTTCCCAGAGGCTGGGAACTGGGGTTCATAGGAGGAGAGAAAAGCAAGCCTCCTTCGGGCACGAAAGGCAGCCAACCTGCCTGTGTTTTGAAGCCTCTATTTGGAAGGAATGGGTTAGCTTCTCCTAAAGGAGACCTCCAGATCTGCTCAGAAGTCGGTAATTCCAGAGGCAGGGTGCTGGTTCCTGACTGCCCTTTGCCAGCCTTGCAAAGACATTCCAACATTCTAGAGTTATATTCCATGAAGGAGCAGGCTTCGGGAATGTGTCAGAGGGGACTGGCTCCTTATTGGCCTCAGCTCAGCTATTGCCTTTCCATTCAAACTAGGACAAGGGCCTACTTTATGAAGGGTAAGGGTCTTCTTCTTTGAAACTGCCAAGGGCTACAGCAATGAGACCTCTGTCAAGGCGAGGGAAGCCTAAGAGGATGGATTCTCAAGCAGGTGCTTTACTACAAAGCATCAGCACCCCACGGAGAGAACCAAGATCCCTGTTCCCCAATGTTGGGAGTGTAGCTTCACACACAGAGTTGTCTCTATAGGAGCCAAGAATGTTCCTGAGAGATTAGGTTCACTAAACCTCTCCTACAGAGCATAGACCTGTCCATGTGGTTTTTCCTTCCCCTGTGAGTTGGGTCCCCGAGGTCCGCCACACCTCCGGGGAAACTGTCCCTGAGAAAAGATCTCCAGGAACCGCTTCGCTGAGGCTGGGAAACGCTGTTCACAGGAAGTAAGGCAAGCGAATCTCCTGCAGAGAAAAAGAGGCCTTACTGTCCCTGGAGGAGCAGGCTGCCAGAGTGTGTGAAACCTGACTGTTGCCTTACTGGCCTCAGTTAAACCATTGCCTGTTCCTCCGAACTAGGACCCAGGCCTATTTGGAGAAGCGTTTGGGTGCGGATTTCTACAAAGTGCCAAAGGCTACAGAGTGAGAATTCTCTCAGCGGTAAGGGAGAGCATTTTATGGATTCTCAAGCTGTTTTCTGAACGACAGGGTCAAAATGAACTGAGAGAATCAGGCTCTCTGTGCCCCTATGTTAGGTACGCAGCTTCACACACAGAAGTGTCTCTATAGGAGCCAAGAATGTTCCTGAGAGATGAGGTTCACTAGAAGTCTGCTACAGAGCATAGACCTGTCCATATGGTTTTGCCTTGCCCTGTGAGTTGGGTCCCTGAGGTAAGCCCCAGCTCAGGGGAAGGAGCCCCTGAGAAAAGATCTCCAGGGACCGCTATTCCCCCAGGCTGGCAAACGCAGTTCACAGGAGGTAACACAAGCGAGCCTCCTGCAAGGCACAACAGGCCTTAGTCTCCCTGGACGATCAGGCTGCCAGAGTGTGTGAGACCTGACTGGTGCCTTACTGGCCTCAGCTCCGACATTGCGTGTTCCTCTGAACTAGGACCCAGGCCTACTAGGAGAAGGGTTTGGGTATGGATTTCTAAATACTGCCAAGGGGTATAGCAATGAGAACTGTGTCACGGGTAAGGAAGAGCATTGTATGGATTTTCAAGCTGTTGTTTGAACGACAGCTTCAAAGCTGCACAGAGAGAATCAGACTCTGTGTCTCCATGTTCGGTACACAGCTTCACAGACAGGGGTGTCTCCATAGGAAACAAGAACGTTCCTGACAGAGTGAGGTTCACTAGAGCTCTCCTAGAGAGCAAAGACTTGTCCATGTGGTTTTTCTTCCCCTGTGCGTTTGGGGCTCCAGGCTCGGCCCCAGCTCCGTGGAAACAACCCCTGAAAAAAGATCTTCAAGATCCGCTTCTCCCAGAGGCTGGGATGTGGGGTTCATAGGAGGCGGGAAAAGCAGGCCTCCTTCAGAGAGCAAGAGGCAGCCAAGCGGCCTGCGTTTGGAAGCCTCTATTTGGAAGAATGGGTTAGCTTCCCCTAAGGGAGACCTCCAGATCTGTTCAGAAGTCGGTAATTCCAGAGGCAGGGTGCAGGGTCCTGACTGCCCTTTGCCAGCCTTGCAGAGACATTCCTAGATTACAGCGTTATTTTCCATGAAGGAGCAGGCTTCGGGAATATGTCAGACTTGACTGGCGCCTAATTGGCCTCAGCTCAGCTCTTGCCTTTCCTTTCAAACTAGGACAAGGGCCCACTTTATGAAAGGTAAGGTTCCTCTTCTTTCCAAACTGCCAAGGGCTACAGCAATGAGACCTCTGTCAAGGCGAGGGAAGCGTAAGCTGATGGATTCTCAAGCAGGTGCTTTGCCACAAGGCATCAGCACCCCACGGAAAGAATCTGGCTCCCTTTGCCCCTACGTTGCGTGTGTAGCTACACGCACAGAGGTGTCTCGATAGGAGCCAAGAATGTTCCTGAGAGAGGAGGTTCACTGTTGGGGGCCAGAGTGAGGCACTCCGCCCATGGCAAAGGTCATGAGGAAGGAGGCTCGACATACGCAAAGGCGGGATCGAGCCTCAGGAGTCCCCCTGGAAATCCTCGAGCATCTACCCCCATAACCAGAGCCTGCCTACCTTACTACTTTGTGCTCTCACCTACACCTCTGACTTTACGGGGGGCTGTCCCCCACCACCTCTTTCGGAGAAGGAGTTAACCTAGAGCTCCAGTTGATAAAAACCCCTGGGTGTGACAAGAGTGTTTTAACCTACAAACTCCTCTGAAGGTTCTCTAGCCTGCCTGACAGGCTTGTCCGGCCACATGTGATTGCTCACAGCCTCCCAACCATGAGAGGCACGAGATGCTTTAAACCTTCTAAAAACAGGTTCCTTAGAAAAGTTAGAAAATTATTAGTATAAGTATAATGGGCTGATTAGAAATCATATTGGTGAAGGGTTTTTCATTTGTTGAGCTGATGTTTACTGCTAAGTCTCCACATCCCCTGCCCTTATACACATTAATGAATATATAGAAGAAATAAGTATTAACCTTTGATATAAATCACGTTAGACCTTAGGCTAAGTAAATTCTTTCCTTAACTAAAACCCACTACACCCTCACCCTATAGGAATGTAACTTTATTTGGGTGGCGTCTGTTTTAAGAATAATCACCCCTGGAGAAATAAGTGTCCTGGTTGACTGACCGCTGTCACAAGGAGAGGGTCGTAAATTGTCAGCAGGCCCCCCGGCCAGAAGATGATGTAACACCCCTAAGACCTCTGTATACTTTTGTATGAAGCACCTGACTTTGATAAAAGTCAGGACTGCTGACCCCACGTGACTTTTGCATAACATCTCAGTGTATAAAAGTAGACCATGGAAAATAAAGAATTGGGATCAGTTTCTCGAAATACTGGTCTCCTCATGTCTCTGTCTCTCTCTCACTCTGGTTGAGTCTCCATCTGGAGCGCGGAACCCACCAAGCTTACTAATTTTGCCTGGGCTTCTAAGATCCGACCGGGGAGGCCTCAGTGTCTCCTCTCCTTCGGGAGAACGGAAGGACGCCTGCGGCCTACGTAAGTGGTGCAAGCTTCTTGTCTTGAAGTTTTATTGGTCCCCCGCGTAAACCAAGCTACTCAGCCTCTTTTCTCCACTGAATTTTCCTACTGAGCTATCCTCATTTTATTACTCTTTATATCCTTAATTAACGTTTAATTAAGCAGTTGTTCCCTGACCCTCGCCTACGCCGTCTCTGCTTCGAATACCCTGGATCAGCTGGGGCTGGACCCCGGCAGTTCACTAGAGATCTCCTACAGAGCATAGACCTGTCCATGTGGTTTTGCCTTCCCCTGTGAGTTGGGTCCCCGAGGTCCGCCCCAACTCCGGGGAAACAGCCCCTGAGAAAAGATCTCCAGGAACTGCTTTCCGCCCAGGCTGGGAAACGCTGTTCACAGGAAGTAAGGCAAGCGAGCCTCCTGAAGGGAACTAGAGGCCTTACTGTCCCTGGAGGAGCAGGCTGCCAGAGTGTGTGACACCTGACTGGTGCCTTACTGGCCTCAGCTCCGCTATTGCATGTTCATCTGAACTTGAACCCAGGCCTACTTGGAGAAGTGTTTGTGTGCCGATTTCCAGAAACTGCGAAGGGCTACAGCAATGATAACTCTCTCAGTGGTAAGGGAGAGCATTGTGTGGATTCTCAATTTGTTGTTTGAACGACAGCGTCAAAGCTGCACAGAGAGAATCAGGTCTCTGTGTCTCTATGTTGGCAATGCAGCTTCCCACACAGAGATGTCCCCGTTGGAGCCAAGAATATTCCCCATAGACTGAGGTTCACTAGAGCACTCCTAGAGAGCAAAGACTTATCCATGCGGTTTTCCCTTCCCCTGTGCGTGTGGGTCTCTGGGATCAGCCCCTGCTCCTTGGAAACAGCCTCTGAGAAAAGATCTCCAAGAACCTCTTATCACCCAGGCTGGGAAGCGGAGTTCACAGGAGGTGGGATAAGCAAGCTTCCTTCGGCAAGAAGAGACAGCCAACCGGCCTGTGTTTGGAAGCCTATATTTGCAAGGAATGGGTTAGTTTCTCCTGACCGAGACCGCCAGATGTGCTGAGAAGATAGAAATTCCAGAGGCAGGGTCGAGGTTCCTGACTGCCCTTTGCCAGCCTTGCAAAGACATTCCCAGATTCTAACGTTATTTTCCATGAAGGAGCAGACATCGGGAATATGTCAGACTTGACTGGCGCCTTACTGGCCTCAGCTCAGCTACTGCCTTTCCATTCATCAAGGACAAGGGCCTACTTGGTGAAGGGTAAGGGTCTGCTTCTTTCCAAACTGCCAAGGACTACAGCAATGAGACCTCTGTCAAGGTGAGGGAAGCCTATGCGGATGGATTCTTAGCAGGTGCTTTGCCACAAAGCATCAGCACCCACGGAGAGAATCAGACTCCCTTTGCCACTATGTTGGGTGTGTAGCTTCATGCACAGAGGTGTCTCTGTAGAAGCCAAGAATGTTCCTGAAAGATGAGGTTCACTAGAGCTCTCCTACAGAGCATAGACCTGTCCATGTGGTTTTGTCTTCCCCTGTGAGTTGGGCCCCCGAGGTCCGACCCAGCTCCAGGGAAACAGCCCCTGAGAAAAAATCTCCAGGAACAGCTTTGCGCCCAGGCTGGGAAATGCAGTTCACAGGAGGCAAGGCAAGCGAGCCTCCTGCAGGGAAAAAGAGGCCTTACTGCTCCTGGACGATCAGGCTGCAAGAGTGTGTGAGACCTCACTTGTGCCTTACTGGCCTCAGCTCCGCCGTTGCCTGTTGTTCCGAGCTAGGACCCAGGCCTACTTGGAGAAGGGTTAGGGTGCGGATTTCTACAAACTGTCAAGGACGACAGCAATGAGAATTCTCTTAGCAGTAAGGGAGAGCATTGTATGGATTCTCAAGCTGTTGTTTGAATGACAGCTTCAAAGCTACACAGAGAGAATCAGGCTCTCTGTTCCCCTATTTTGGCTGTGCAGCTTCACACACAGAATTTGACTCTGTTGGAGCCAGAAATATTCCTGAAAGACTTAGGCTCACCAAAGCTGTCCTCCAGAGCAAAGACATTGGATGTGGTTTTGCCTTCCCTTGTCAGTATGGGTCCCCTAGCTTGGCCCCAGCTCCGGGGATACAGCCTCTGAAAAAAATCTTCCAAGAAGCAATTTTCCTCCAGGCTGTTAAGCGGAATTCGCAGCTTGCAAGTTAAGGAAGCCTGCTTCGTGGAAGAGCAAGCAGCCAACTGGCCCTGTGTTAGGAAGCCTGTATTTGAAAGGAATGGGTTAGCTTCTACAGCGGGAGAACCTCAGATCTGCTCAGGGGACTGAAATACTAGAGTCAGGGTCGAGGTTCTCCCTTGTCCTTTGCGCACCTTGCAAAGACATTCCTAGCTTCTAGCGTTAGTGTCCCTGTAGTAGCAGGCTTCCGGAGCGTGTGATAAATGACTGCCGCGTTCCTGTCCTCAGCTCCGCTATTGACTTTCTATTCGAACTAGAACCCAGGCCTACTTTGAGAGGGGTTAGGGTCCAGTGTTTTCAAACTGCCAAGGGCTACGGCAATGCGAGCTCTGTCAGAGGTAAGAAAAGAGCAATTGGTTGGATTCTTCAGCTGCTGCGTGGCTGCACAGCTTCCGTGCCGCATGGAGAGCATGAGGCTCCTTGTGGCCCTATTTTGGGTATGCAGCAACATGCACACAGAATGTCTGTGTTCACTTATGTACAGGCTTATGAACACTAGAGCTCTCCTACAGAGCAAAGACCACTCAGTGGGCTCCAAGAGATACCTGTCGCGACTCGAGAAGAGAGTGGAGTCCTTTGCTTCCCCTCGAGATGAGGCCTGACTCCCCGGGTGAGTATGGAATGCAACCCCAAATCCCTGTCGCCTATGGAGAGGAACATTAAGTCCTGGATACAAGCCTAGATGAGGTCTAGCTTGCCCTTCAGTGAATGGAGCCCAATCCCCAGCTCTCCCTGGCAACTCGAATGGAAGATTAGACTTCCTGGGCCAACACAAGAGGAAGCCTGAATTCCCCGTCGTAACTCGAGAATCCCACCGCAACTCGAGAAAAACCACGTGCTTCCCTCGTCATCGCAAGATGAGGCCCTTTGTCCGCTACAGCATCTCAAGAGAAGTCCCACGTTCCATCCTGAAGTGCGAAACGGTACTTGGCACCCTTGATGCGACCCCAAAAGTTCCGCGACATACCAGACTCACTCAAGGGGAACACCGAGGTTCCCAGCACCACTTCATCTGAGCCCCTTCTCCTCTCCTGATTGCGACAGCAGGGTCGACTCCCCTTCTCTGTCTGCAAGGGGTTCCCGACCTTCCGGGCGCACCTCAGGATGAGGCCGGTTTCATGAGGAAGTTCGAGACGTAGCCTCGTGGGTGGTGCCACATGTCGAAAGACCCCAATTTCACGGTCCACTCTTGAAAAGAACCCGATGCCAGCACACCTCTTTGAAGGAAAACCTGTGGATGAAGGCACAACACGAAGGGGCACTGACACCCGCGTGCATCGTCCAGAAAAACCCGCAGGTCCCACAGACATTTCGACAAGTGGCCTGTCACCCTGTAAACAACTCGAAAGGCAAACGAAGGTCCATTCCTCAACAGAAGATTAGGTGTGACTCTCTTGTCCCTACTCTGCAGGGACCATGGGATCCGAGTCAGAAACGGAGAGGAAGCCTGAGGTTCCTGCGTCCACTCGAGATGAAGCCGTCTTCCATTGCACCACAACCAGTGGAGTCCCGAGAGGCCCCTACCAACTCCACAGTATCCCTGAGTTCTCAGAGGCACAATGAGAAGCTCCCTGAGGTCACAGGCACAAGACGAGGGAACCCTGGGTTTTCTGCCGTGACTCAAGAAAGACCTCGAGAGTGCTTCAAAATGTGTTGAGTCGCGATTCCCTTACCATGACTCGAGAGCCATGACACGCTCCCCCTCGCCACGCGCATGGAGACCTGACTTCCCTGGCGCCGCACGAGAGGCTCCCTGAGATCCTCGTCGTGCCTCGGGAGAAAACCCCCACGGGCGCCGCAGCTCGAGGAAACCCATGAGACGCCCCCGTCCTCGCGAGCTGAGGGCCTTCTTTTCCTGCATGGCCTGGAGAGCAATCCCGGGTCCTCTCTCCAAACGGAAGAAGAGGCTGGACTCCCTTGAGGCCGCTCAGGGGGCTCCAAGAGTCCCGCGTCGCGACTCGAGAGGAGAGCGGAGTCCTTGGCTTCCCCTCGAGACGAGGCCTGACTCCCCGGGGGAGCCTGGAATGCAACCCCGAGATCCCTGCCTTGCCTGGAGAGGAATATTAGGTCCCGGACACACGCCTAGGTGAGGTCTCTTCTGCCCTGCAGTGACTCGAGCGCAACCCCCAGCTTTCCCTCCCAACCCGAGGGGAAGTTTGGGCTTCCCAGGACCAACCCAAGGGGAAGGCTGAGATCCCCGTCGTAACTCGAGAATCCCGCCGCAACTCGAGAAAAACCACGTGGTACGACCTCTTGGCAAAATGAGGCCCTTGCCCGCCACGGCGTCTCAAGGGAAGTCCCCTGTTCCTCCCTGAAGGGCGAAACGGTCCCTGACAGCCTTCTTGCGACCCCCAAAAATCCCCCACATGGCGGGATCCCCCGAGGGGAACACTGAGGGTCCCGGCACCGCATCCTCTGAGCCCCTTCTCCCCTCCTGATCGCGACAGGAGAGGCGATTCCCCTGCGTGGTCTGGAAGGGGTTCCCGGCCTTCCCGGCGCACCTCAGTATGAGGCCCGTCTCACGAGGAAATTCGAGACGAGCCACGTGGGTGGGGCCACATGCCGAATGGCACCGATTCCCCAGGTCCGCTCTTGAGAAGGCCCGAGGCCCGGACCCCTCTTCGAAGGCAACCCTGTGGGTGAAGGCACAACACGAAGGGGCACTGCCACCCCTGTGCATCGTCCACAAAGACCCGCGGGTTGCACACACAGGTCGACGAGGGGCCTGAGACCCCCTGAGCAACTCGAGAGTCCAGCAGGGTTCCCTTCCTCTGACAAGACGAGGCCTGACTCTCCTGTCCCAACTCTGCAGGGACCCTGCGGTCGGAGTCCGAAACGGAGAGGAAGCCTGAGGTTCCTGCCTCCCCTCGAGGTGAGGCCCTCTTCCGTTGCGCCATACCCAGCAGAGTCCCGAGGGGCCCCGCCACTTCCACAGGATCCCTCGCCTCTCAGAGGCACCCTGGGAAGTTCCCTAAGGTCCCCGGCAGAAGGCGAGGGACACGAGGGTTTCCCGCCGCCCCCCGAGAAAGAACTCGAGAGTCCTTCTTCAACGCGTCTCGAGGCCCTAGTCCCCTCCCGTGACTCGAGAGCCAGGACGCGCTCCCCCTCGCCACGCGCATGGAGACCTGACTTCCCTGGCGCCGCACGAGAGGCTCCCTGAGATCCTCGTCGTGCCTCGGGAGAAAACCCCCACGGGCGCCGCAGCTCGAGGAAACCCCTGAGACGCCCCCGTCCTCGCGAGCTGAGGGCCTTCTTTTCCTGCCTGGCCTGGAGAGCAATCCCGAGTCCTCTCTCCAAACTGAAGAGTAGGATGGATTCCCTTGAGGCGATTCAGTGGGCTCCAAGAGATCCGGGTCGCGGCTCGAGAGGAGAGCGCAGTCCTTTGCTTCCCCTCGAGGCGAGGCCTGACTCCCCGGGGGAGTGTGGAGTGCAATCCCGGGATCCTTGTCTTCCCTTGAGAGGACTATTAGGTCCTGGACACACGCCTAGGTGAGGTCTCTTTGGCCTTGCAGTGATTCGAGCACAACATCCAGCTTTCCCTCGCAACTCGAAGGGAAGTTTGGGCTTCCCAGGGCTAACACAAGAGGAAGCCTGAAATCCCCGTCGTAACTCGAGAATCCCGCCGCAACTCGAAAAAAACCACGTGGTTCCATCGTCTTCGCAGCATGAGGCCCTTGCCCGCCACAGCGTCTCAAAAGAAGTCCCACATTCCTACTGAAGTGCAAAACGGTACTTGGCACCCGTGATGGCACCCCCAAAGTTCCCCAACATACAGGCCTCACTCGAGGGTAACACCCATGTTCCCCGCACCACATCATTTGAGCCCCTTCTCCCCTCCTGATTGCAACAGGAGTGTCTTTTCTCCTGCTTTGTGTGGAAGGGGTTACCGATCTTCCGAGCGCACATCAGGATGAGGCCTGTCTCACGAGGAAATTGGAGATGTAGCCTCGTGGGTGGTGCCACATGCGGAAAGACCCCATTTCCCGGTCAGCTATTAATAAGAACCCGATGCTCGTACACTTCTTGGAATGCATCCCGTAGGATGAAGGCACAACAAGGAGGGACCCTGAACACCCGTGCATCTTTTGGAAAATTCTGCAGGTTCCACATACAGCTCGACAAGTGACCTGTTACCTCGTGAACAACTCGAGAGGCAAGCTAAGTTTCATTTCTCCACAGAATACGAGGCCTGACTCTCCTGTCCCAACTCTGCAGGAATCCTGAGATCGGAGTCTGAAATGGAGAGGAACCCTGAGGTTCCTTCCTCAACACGAGATGAGGCCCTCTTGTATTATACCACACCCAGTGGAGTCCCTAGAGGCCCCTCCCAACTCCACAGTATCAGTGTCTTCTCAGAGGCACCCTGAGCAACTCCCTGAGGCCACCGGCACAAGTCGAGGGAACACAGGGTATCCTGCCGCAACCCGAGAAAGACCTCAAGAGTCCGTCTTCAACGCGTCTTGAGGACGGATTCCCCTACCATGACTCGAGAGCAATGACACGCTCCCCCTCGCCATGCGCATGGACACCTGACTTCCCTGGCGCCACATGAGAGGCTCCCTGAGCTCCCCGTCATACCTCGTGAGAAACCCCACACTGGCGCCGCAGCTCGGGAAAACCCACCGTCATCGCGAGATTGGGGACTTCTTTTCCTGCCTGACTTGGAGAGCAATCCCTGGTCTTTTCTCCAAACTTCACAGGAGGCTTTACTCCCTTTAGGCCACTCAATGGGCTCCAAGAGATACCTGTCGCGACTTGAGAGGAGAGCAGAGTACTTTGTTTCCCCTCGAGACAAGGCCTTACCTCGGGTGAGTCTGGAATGCAACCCCGAGATCCCTGTTGCCCCTGGAGAGGAACATTATGTCCTGGACAAAAGCCTAGATGAGGTCTATTTTGCCCTACAGTGACTCGAGAACAACACCCATCTCTCCCTCGCAATTTGAATGGAAGATTGGTCTTCATTGGGCCAACACAAGAGGAAGTCTGAATTTCCCGTTGGAACTCGAGAATCCCACCACAACTCTTAAAAACCACGTGGTTCCCCATTCATCGCAATATGAGGCCTTTGCCCGCTACAGAGTCTCAAGAGAAGTCCCATGTTTCGTCATAAAGTTCGAAATGCTACTTGGCACCCTTGATGCGACCCCAAAAGTTCCCCAATATACCAGTCTCACTCCAAGGGAACACCGAAGTTCCTGGCACCACTTCATTTGAGCCCCTTCTCCGCTCCTGATCACGGCAGGAAGGTCGATCCCCCTGCTTTGTCTAGAAGGGGTTCCCGACCTTCATGGCGCACCTCAGGATGAGGCCAGTCTCACGAAGAAATTCGAGACGTAGCCTCGTGTTGGTGCCACGTGCCAAAAGACCCCGATTTCTCGGTCTTGCTCTTGATAAGAACCCGATGCCCGGACACCTCTTCTAAGGCAACCCTGTGGATGAAGGCACTACACGAGGGGGCACTGGCAACCCTGTTCATCGTCCGGAAAACCCCGCAGGATCCACATACAGCTCCACAACTGGCCTGTCACCCCTTAAACAATGAGAGAGGAAAGCGGAGTTCCCTTCCTCAGACAAGACAAGGCCTGAGTATCCAATCCCAACTCTGCAGGCACGCTTCGATCTGAGTCAGAAATGGAGAGGAAACCTGAGGTTCCTGCCTCAACCCGAGATGAGGCCCTCTTCCATTAAAACAAACCCAGTGGAGTCCCGAGAGGCCCCTCCCATCTCCACAGTATCCCTGACTTCTCATAGGCATTCTGAGAAGCTCCTTGAGGCCACCGGCAAAAGTCGAGGGAAATAAGGGTTTCCTGCCACAACCGAAGAAAGACCTCGAGAGTCCTTCTTCAATGTGTCTTGAGGTCAGATTCCCCTACCATAGCTCGAGAGCAATAATGCGCTCCCACTCGCCACGCACATTGAGACCTGACTTCCCTGGAGCCACACGAGAGGCTCCCTGAGCTCCCCGTCGTACCTCGTGTGAAACCCCACACTGGTGCCGCAGCTCGAGAAAACACACAAGATCCCTCCGTCATCGCGAGATGAGGGCCATCTTTTCCTGCATGGCCTGGAGAGCAGTCCCAAGTCCTCTCTCCAAACTTCACAGGAGGCTTGACTCCCTTTAGGCCACAAAGTGGGCTCCAAGAGGTGCCCGTCGTGACTCGAAAGGAGAGCGGAGTCCTTTGCTTCCCTTTGACATGAGGCCTGACTCCCTGGGTGAGTCTGGAATGCAAACCTGAGATCCCTGTGGCCCTTGGAGAGGAACATTAGGTCCTGGACACAAGCCTAGATGAGGTCTCCTTTGCCCTGCAGTGACTCGAGCGCAACCCCCAGCTCTCCCTCGCAACTCGAATGGATGATTGGACTTCCCTGGCCCAACACAAGAGGAAGCCTGAAATCCCCGTCGTAACTCGAGAATCCCGCCGCAACTCGAGAAAAACCACGTGGCTCCCCCGTCATCGCAAGATGAGACCCTTGGCCGCTACAGTGTATCAAGAGAAGTCCCACGTTCCATCCTGAAGTACAAAACGGTACTTGGCACCCTGGATGCGACCCCCAAAGTTCCCTGACATACCGGTCTCACTCGAGGGAAACACCAAAGTTCACGGCACCACTTCCTGTGAGCCCCTTCACCCCTCCTGATCGCGACAGAAGGGTCGATTCCCATGTTTTGTCTGCAAGGGGTTCCCGACGTTCCCCGCGAACCTCCGGATGAGGCCGGTCTCATGAGGAAATTCGAAAAGTAGCCTCATGGTTGGTGCCATATGCTGAAAGATCCCGAATTCCCGGTCCACTCTAGATAAGAACCTGACGCCCGGACATCTCTTCGAAGGCAACCCTGTGGATGAAGACACAACACGAAGGGACACTGACATCCCCATGCATCGTCTGGAAAAACCTGCAGATTCCACTCACAGCTCCAAATGTGGACTGTCACCTCATGAACAACTCGAGAGGCAAGTGAAGTTGCATTCCTTCACACAAGACGAGGCCTTACTCTCCTGTCCCAACTCTTCAGGGACCCTGCAATTGGAGTCAGAAATGGAGAGGAACCTTGAGGTTCCTGCCTCAACTAGAGAAGAGGCCCTCTTCCATTGAACCAAACTCAGTGGTGTCCCGAGAGGCCCCTCCCAACACCACAGTATCCCTGAATTCTCAGAGGCTCCCTGAGAAGCTACCTGAGGTCACTGGCACAAGTCGAGGGAACCCAGAGTTTTCTGAAGTAACCCGAGAAAGACTTGGAGAGTCCTTTTTCAACGTCTCTTGATGCCCGACTCCCCTACCATGACTCCAGAGCAAGGACACGCTCCCCTCGCCACAAGCAGGAAAACTGACTTCCCTAGTACCATACAAGAGGCTCCCTGAGTACCCCATCGTACCTCGTGAGAAAACCCACACTGGCGCCGCAGTTCGAGAAAAACCACAAGATGCCCCCGTCAAGGAGAGATGGGGGCCTTCTTTTCCTGCCTGACCTGGAGAGCAATTCCTGGTCCTCTCTCCAAACTTCACAGGAGTATTGACTCCCTTTAGGCCACTCAGTTGGGTCCAAGAAATACCCGGTGCGACTCGAGAGGAGAGCGGAGTCCTTTGCTTCCCTGGAGACGAGGCCTGACTCCCCGGGTGAGTTTGGAATGCAATCCCGAGATTCCTGTCGCCCCTGGAGTGGAACATTATGTCCTAGACACAAGCCTAGATGAGGTCTATTTTGCCCTGCAGTGACTCGAGAGCAACCTCCATCTCTCCCTCACAATTTGAATGGAAGATTGGTCTTCCCACGGTCAACACAAGAGGAAGTCTAAATTTCCCATCGTAATTCGAGAATTCAGCCTCAAGTCTTAAAAACCATGTGGTTCCCCCTTCATCGCAATATGAGGCCCTTGCCACCTAGAGTCTCAAGAGAAGTCCCACGTTCCATCTTAAAGTTCGAAATGCTACTTGGCACCCTTGATGCGACCCCAAAGTTCCCCAACATACCGGTCTCACTGCAGGGGAACACCGAAGTTCCCGGTGTCTCCAGGGAAGTCCCATGTTCCGCCCTGAAGGGCGAAACGGTACTTGACACCCTTGATGCGACCGCAAAAGTTCCCTGACATGCTGGGTTCCCTCGAGGGGAACACCGAGGGTCCCGGCACCACTTCATCTGAGCCCCTTCTCCCCTCCTGATCGCGACAGGAGAGTTGATTCCCCTGCTTTGTCTGGAAGGGGTTCCCGGGCTTCCTGGCGCACCTCAGGATGAGGCCGGTCTCAGGAGGAAATTCAAGACTAGCCACATGTGAGGTGCCACGTGCCGAACGACTCCGATTTTCCGGTCCGCTCTTGATAAGAACCCGATGCCCGGACACCTCTTCGAAGGCAACCCTGTGGGTGAAGGCACAACACGAAGGGGCACTGACACCCCTGTGCATCATCCGGAAAAACCCGCAGGGTCTACACACAGCTCGACAAGGGGCCTGAGACTCCCGGAACAACTCGAGAGGCAACCAGAATTCCATTCCTCAGACAAGACGAGGCATGACGCTCCTGTCCCAACACTGCAGGGACCGTGCAGTCGGAGTCTGAAACCGAGAGGAAGCCTGAGGTTCCTGCCTCCCCTCGAGATGAGGCCCTCTTCCATTGCACCGAACCCAGCAGAGTCCCGAGAGGCCCTGCCAACTACACAGCATCCCTCGCCTCTCAGAGGCACCGTGGGAAGTTCCCTAAGGTCCCCTGCAAAAGTCGAGTGAAACGAGGGTTTCCCGCCGCAACCCGAGAAAGACCTCGAGAGTCCTTCTTCAACGCCTCTTGAGGACCTAGCCGTTTCCCATGACTCGAGAGTGATGACCAGCTCCCCCTCGCCATGCGCATGGAGACCTGACTTCCCTGGCGCCGCACGAGAGGCTCCCTGAGGTCCTCGTCGTGCCTCGTGAGAAAACCCCCATGGGCGCAGCAGCCTGAGGAAACCCATGAGACGCCCCCTTCATCGCGAGATGAGGGCCTTCTTTCCTGCCTGGCCTGGAGAGCAATCCCTAGTCCTCTCTCCAAACTGAAGAGGAGGCTCGACACCCTTGAGTCCACTCAGTGGGCTCCAAGAGATCCGTGTCGCGACTTGAGAGGAAAGCGGAGTCCTTTGCTTCCCCTCCAGGCGAGTCCTGACCCACCGGGGGAGTCTGGAATGGAAACCCGTGATCCCTGTCTTCCCTTGAGAGGAATATTAGGTCCTGGACACAGGCCTCGATGAGGTCTCTTTGGCCCTGTAGTGACTCGAGCAGAACCCCCAGCTTTCCATCGCAACCCGAATTGAAGATTGGGCTTCCCAGGGCCAACCCAAGAGGAAGCCTGAAATTCCTGTCGTTTTCGAGAATCCCGATGCAACTGGAGAAAAACGACGTGGTTCCAACGTCTTCAAAGGATGAGGCCCTTGCCCGCTACAGCGTCTCCAGGGAAGTCCCATGTTGCGTCCTGAAGTGGGAAACGGTACTTGGCTCCCTTGGTGCCACCCCTAAAGTTCACTGAAACGCCGGGTTCCCTCGAGTGGAACACCGAGGGTCCCGGCACCACATCATCTGAGCCCCATCTCCCCTCCTGATCGAGACAGGAGAATCGATTCCCCTAATTTGTGTGGAAGGTGTTCCCGGCCTTCCCGGCGCACCTCAGGATGAGGCCGGTCTCACGAGGAAATTCGAGACGAGCCACGTGGGTGGGGCCACATGCCGAACGCCCCCGATTCCCCGGTCCACTCTTGAGAAGGACCCGAGGCCCGGACCCCTCTTCGAAGGCAACCCTGTGGGTGAAAGCACAACACGAAGGGGCACTGCCACCCCCGTGCATCGTACGCAACGGCCCGCGGGTTCCACACACAGCTCGACGAGGGGCCTGAGACCCCCTGAGCAACTCGAGAGGCCAGCGGGGTTCCCTTCCTCAGACAAGACGAGGCCTGACTCTCCTGTCCCAACTCTGCAGGGACCCTGCGGTCGGAGTCCGAAACGGAGAGGAAGCCTGAGGTTCCTGCCTCCCCTCGAGGTGAGGCCCTCTTCCGTTGCGCCAGACCCAGCGGAGTCCCGAGGGGCCCCGCCACCTCCACAGGATCCCTCGCCTCTCAGAGGCACCCTGGGAAGTTCCCTAAGGTCCCCGGCAGAAGGCGAGGGAAACGAGGGTTTCCCGCCGCCCCCCGAGAAGACCTCGAGAGTCCTTCTTCAACGCGTCTCGAGGCCCTAGTCCCCTCCCGTGACTCGAGAGCCAGGACGCGCTCCCCCTCGCCACGCGCATGGAGACCTGACTTCCCTGGCGCCGCACGAGAGGCTCCCTGAGATCCTCGTCGTGCCTCGGGAGAAAACCCCCACGGGCGCCGCAGCTCGAGGAAACCCCTGAGACGCCCCCGTCCTCGCGAGCTGAGGGCCTTCTTTTCCTGCATGGCCTGGACAGCAATCCCGGCTCCTCTCTCCAAACGGAAGAGGAGGCTGGACTCCCTTGAGGCCGCTCAGGGGGCTCCAAGAGACCCGCGTCGCGACTCGAGAGGAGAGCGGAGTCCTTGGCTTCCCCTCGAGACGAGGCCTGACTCCCCGGGGGAGCCTGGAATGCAACCCCGAGATCCCTGCCTTCCCTGGAGAGGAACATTAGGTCCCGGACACACGCTTAGGTGAGGTCTTTTCGGCCCCGCAGTGACTCGAGCGCAACCCCCAGCTTTCCCTCGCAACCCGAGGGGAAGATTGGGCTTCCCAGGGCCAACCCAAGGGGAAGGCTGAGATCCCCGTCGCAACTCGAGAATGCCGCCGCAACTCGAGAAAAACCACGTGGTTCCCACCTCTTGGCAAGATGAGGCCCTTGCCCGCGACGGCGTCTCAAGGGAAGTCCCCTGTTCCGCCCTGAAGGGCGAGATGGTCCCTGACAGCCTTCCTGCGACCCCCAAAAGTCCCCCGACACGCCGGGTTCCCCCGAGGGGAACACCGAGGGTCCCGGCACCGCTTCCTCTGAGCCCCTTCTCCCCTCCTGATCGCGACAGGAGAGGTGATTCCCCTGCGTGGTCTGGAAGGTGTTCCCGGCCTTCCCGGCGCACCTCAGGATGAGGCCGGTCTCACGAGGAAATTCGAGACGAGCCACGTGGGTGGGGCCACATGCCGAACGCCCCCGATTCCCCGGTCCGCTCTTGAGAAGGACCCGAGGCCCAGACCCCTCTTCGAAGGCAACCCTGTGGGTGAAGGCACAACACGAAGGGGCACTGCCACCCCCGTGCATCGTCCGCAAAGACCCGCGGGTTCCACACACAGCTCGACGAGGGGCCTGAGACCCCCTGAGCAACTCGAGAGGCCAGCGGGGTTCCCTTCCTCAGACAAGACGAGGCCTGACTCTCCTGTCCCAACTCTGCAGGGACCCTGCGGTCGGAGTCCGAAACGGAGAGGAAGCCTGAGGTTCCTGCCTCCCCTCGAGGTGAGGCCCTCTTCCGTTGCGCCAGACCCAGCGGAGTCCCGAGGGGCCCCGCCACCTCCACTGGATCCCTCGCCTCTCAGAGGCACCCTGGGAAGTTCCCTAAGGTCCCCGGCAGAAGGCGAGGGAAACGAGGGTTTCCCGCCGCCCCCCGACAAAGACCTCGAGAGTCCTTCTTCAACGCGTCTCGAGGCCCTAGTCCCCTCCCGTGACTCGAGAGCCCGGACGCGCTCCCCCTCGCCACGGGCATGGAGACCTGACTTCCCTGGCGCCGCACGAGAGGCTCCCTGAGATCCTCGTCGTGCCTCGGGAGAAAACCCCCACGGGCGCCGCAGCTCGAGGAAACCCCTGAGACGCCCCCGTCCTCGCGAGCTGAGGGCCTTCTTTTCCTGCATGGCCTGGAGAGCAATCCCGGGTCCTCTCTCCAAACGGAAGAGGAGGCTGGACTCCCTTGAGGCCGCTCAGGGGGCTCCAAGAGACCCGCGTCGCGACTCGAGAGGAGAGCGGAGTCCTTGGCTTCCCCTCGAGACGAGGCCTGACTCCCCGGGGGAGCCTGGAATGCAACCCCGAGATCCCTGCCTTCCCTGGACAGGAACATTAGGTCCCGGACACACGCTTAGGTGAGGTCTGTTCGGACCTGCAGTGACTCGAGCGCAACCCCCAGCTTTCCATCGCAACCCGAGGGGAAGATTGGGCTTCCCAGGGCCAACCCAAGGGGAAGGCTGAGATCCCCGTCGGAACTCGAGAATGCCGCCGCAACTCGAGAAAAACCACGTGGTTCCCACCGCTTGGCAAGATGAGGCCCTTGCCCGCGACGGCGTCTCAAGGGAAGTCCCCTGTTCCGCCCTGCAGGGCGAGAGGGTCCCTGACAGCCTTCCTGCGACCCCCAAAAGTCCCTCGACACGCCGGGGTCCCCCGAGGGGAACACCGAGGGTCCCGGCACCGCTTTCTCTGAGCCCCTTCTCCCCTCCTGATCGCGACAGGAGAGGCGATTCCCCTGCGTGGTCTGGAAGGGGTTCCCGGCCTTCCGGGCGCACCTCAGGATGAGGCCGGTCTCACGAGGAAATTCGAGACGAGCCACGTGGGTGGGGCCACATGCCGAACGCCCCCGATTCCCCGGTCCGCTCTTGAGAAGGACCCGAGGCCCGGACCCCTCTTCGAAGGCAACCCTGTGGGTGAAGGCACAACATGAAGGGGCACTGCCACCCACGTGCATCGTCCGCAAAGACCCGCGGGTTTCACACACAGCTCGACGAGGGGCCTGAGACCCCCTGAGCAACTCGAGAGGCCAGCGGGGTTCCCTTCCTCAGACAAGACGAGGCCTGACTCTCCTGTCCCAACTCTGCAGGGACCCTGCGGTCGGAGTCCGAAACGGAGAGGAAGCCTGAGGTTCCTGCCTCCCATCGAGGTGAGGCCCTCTTCCGTTGCGCCAGACCCAGCGGAGTCCCGAGGGGCCCCGCCACCTCCACAGGATCCCTCGCCTCTCAGAGGCACCCTGGGAAGTTCCCTAAGGTCCCCGGCAGAAGGCGAGGGAAACGAGGGTTTCCCGCCGCCCCCCGAGAAGACCTCGAGAGTCCTTCTTCAACGCGTCTCGAGGCCCTAGTCCCCTCCCGTGACTCGAGAGCCCGGACGCGATCCCCCTCGCCACGCGCATGGAGACCTGACTTCCCTGGCGCCGCACGAGAGGCTCCCTGAGATCCTCGTCGTGCCTCGGGAGAAAACCCCCACGGGCGCCGCAGCTCGAGGAAACCCCTGAGACGCCCCCGTCCTCGCGAGCTGAGGGCCTTCTTTTCCTGCATGGCCTGGAGAGCAATCCCGGGTCCTCTCTCCAAACGGAAGAGGAGGCTGGACTCCCTTGAGGCCGCTCAGGGGGCTCCAAGGGACCCGCGTCGCGACTCGAGAGGAGAGCGGAGTCCTTGGCTTCCCCTCGAGACGAGGCCTGACTCCCCGGGGGAGCCTGGAATGCAACCCCGAGATCCCTGCCTTCCCTGGAGAGGAACATTAGGTCCCGGACACACGCTTAGGTGAGGTCTCTTCGGCCCCACAGTGACTCGAGCGCAACCCCCATCTTTCCCTCGCAACCCGAGGGGAAGATTGGGCTTCCCAGGGCCAACCCAAGGGGAAGGCTGAGATCCCCGTCGTAACTCGAGAATGCCGCCGCAACTCGAGAAAAACCACGTGGTTCCCACCGCTTGGCAAGATGAGGCCCTTGCCCGCGACAGCGTCTCAAGGGAAGTCCCCTGTTCCGCCCTGCAGGGCGAGACGGTCCCTGACAGCCTTTCTGCGACCCCCAAAAGTCCCCCGACACGCCGGGGTCCCCCGAGGGGAACACCGAGGGCCCCGGCACCGCTTCCTCTGAGCCCCTTCTCCCCTCCTGATCGCGACAGGATTGCGATTCCCCTGCGTGGTCTGGAAGGGATTCCCGGCCTTCCCGGCGCACCTCAGGATGAGGCCGGTCTCACGAGGAAATTCGAGACGAGACACGTGGGTGAGGCCACATGCCGAACGCCCCCGATTCCCCGGTCCGCTCTTGAAAAGGACCCGAGGCCCGGACCCCTCTTCGAAGGCAACCCTGTGGGTGAAGGCACAACACGAAGGGGCACTGCCACCCCCGTGCATCGTCCGCAAAGACCCGAGAGTTCCACACACAGCTCGATGAGGGGCCTGAGACCCCCTGAGCAACTCGAGAGGCCAGCGGGGTTCCCTTCCTCAGACAAGACGAGGCCTGACTCTCCTGTCCCAACTCTGCAGGGACCCTGCGGTCGGAGTCCGAAACGGAGAGGAAGCCCGAGGTTCCTGCCTCCCCTCGAGGTGAGGCCGTCTTCCGTTGCGCCAGACCCAGCGGAGTCCCGAGGGGCCCCGCCAACTCCACAGGATCCCTCGCCTCTCAGAGGCACCCTGGGAAGTTCCCTATGATCCCCGGCAGAAGGCGAGGGAAATGAGGGTTTCCCGCCGCCCCCCGACAAAGACCTCGAGAGTCCTTCTTCAACGTGTCTCGAGGCCCTAGTCCCCTCCCTTGACTCGAGAGCCAGGACGCGCTCCCCCTCGCCACGCGCATGGAGACCTGACTTCCCTGGCGCCGCACGAGAGGCTCCCTGAGATCCTCGTCGTGCCTCGGGAGAAAACCCCCACGGGCGCCACAGCTCGAGGAAACCCCTGAGACGCCCCCGTCCTCGCGAGCTGAGGGCCTTCTTTTCCTGCATGGCCTGGAGAGCAATCCCGGGTCCTCTCTCCAAACGGAAGAGGAGGCTGAACTCCCTTGAGGCCGCTCAGGGGGCTCCAAGAGACCCGCGTTGCGACTCGAGAGGAGAGCGGAGTCCTTGGCTTCCCCTCGAGACGAGGCCTGACTCCCCGGGGGAGCCTGGAATGCAACCCCGAGATCCCTGCCTTCCCTGGAGAGGAACATTAGGTCCCGGACACACGCTTAGGTGAGGTCTCTTCGGCCCTGCAGTGACTCGAGCGCAACCCCCAGCTTTCCCTCTCAACCCGAGGGAAAGATTGGGCTTCCCAGGGCCAACCCAAGGGGAAGGCTGAGATCCCCGTCATAGCTCGAGAATGCCGCCGCAACTCGAGAAAAACCACGTGGTTCCCACCGCTTGGCAAGATGAGGCCCTTGCAGGCGACGGCGTCTCAAGGGAAGTCCCCTGTTCCGCCCTGAAGGGCGAGACGGTCCCTGACAGCCTTCCTGCGACCCCCAAAAGTCCCCCGACACGCCGGGGTCCCCCGAGGGGAACACCGAGGGTCCCGGCACCGCTTCCTCTGAGCCCCTTCTCCCCTCCTGATCGCGACAGGAGAGGCGATTCCCCTGCGTGGTCTGGAAGGCGTTCCCGGCCTTCCAGGCGCACCTCAGGATGAGGCCGGTCTCACGAGGAAATTCGAGACGAGCCACGTGGGTGGGGCCACATGCCGAACGCCCCCGATTCCCCGGTCCGCTCTTGAGAAGGACCCGAGGCCCGGACCCCTCTTCGAAGGCAACCCTGTGGGTGAAGGCACAACACGAAGGGGCACTGCCACCCCCGGGCATCGTACGCAATATCCCGCGGGTTCCACACACAGCTCGACGAGGGGACTGAGACCTCCTGAGCAACTCGAGAGGCCAGCGGGGTTCCCTTCCTCAGACAAGACGAGGCCTGACTCTCCTGTCCCAACTCTGCAGGGACCCTGCGGTCGGAGTCCGAAACGGAGACGAAGCCTGAGGTTCCTGCCTCCCCTCGAGGTGAGGCCCTCTTCCGTTGCGCCAGACCCAGCGGAGTCCCGAGGGGCCCCGCCACCTCCACAGGATCCCTCGCCTCTCAGAGGCACCCTGGGAAGTTCCCTAAGGTCCCCGGCAGAAGGCGAGGGAAACGAGGGTTTCCCGCCGCCCCCCGAGAAAGACCTCGAGAGTCCTTCTTCAACGCGTCTCGAGGCCCTAGTCCCCTCCCGTGACTCGAGAGCCAGGACGCGCTCCCCCTCGCCACGTGCATGGAGACCTGACTTCCCTGGCGCTGCACGAGAGGCTCCCTGAGATCCTCGTCGTGCCTCGGGAGAAAACCCCCACGGGCGCCGCAGCTCGAATAAACCCCTGAGACGCCCCCGTCCTCGCGAGCTGAAGGCCTTCTTTTCCTGCATGGCCTGGAGAGCAATCCCGGGTCCTCTCTCCAAACGGAAGAGGAGGCTGGACTCCCTTGAGGCCGCTCAGGGGTCTCCAAGAGACCCGCGTCGCGACTCGAGAGGAGAGCAGAGTCCTTGGCTTCCCCTCGAGACGAGGCCTGACTCCCCGGGGGAGCCTGGAATGCAACCCCGAGATGCCTGCCTTCCCTGGAGAGGAATATTAGGTCCCGGACACACGCCTAGGTGAGGTCTCTTCGGCCCTGCATTGACTCGAGCGCAACCCCCAGCTTTCCCTCGCAACCCGAGGGCAAGATTGGGCTTCCCAGGGCCAACCCAAGGGGAAGGCTGAGATCCCCGTCGTAACTCGAGAATCCCGCCGCAACTCGAGAAAAACCACGGGGATCCCACCTCTTGGCAAGATGAGGCCCTTGCCCGCGACGGCGTCTCAAGGGAAGTCCCCTGTTCCGCCCTGAAGGGCGAAACGGTCCCTGACAGCCTTCCTGCGACCCCCACAAGTCCCCGGACACGCCGGTGTCCCCCGAGGGGAACACCTAGGGTCCCGGCACCGCTTCCTCTGAGCCCCTTCTCCCCTCCTGATCGCGACAGGAGAGGCGATTCCCCTGCGTGGTCTGGAAGGGGTTCCCGGCCTTCCCTTCGCACCTCAGGATGAAGCCGGTCTCACGAGGAAATTGGAGACGAGCCACGTGGGTGGGGCCACATGCCGAACGCCCCCGATTCCCCGTCCGCTCCTGAGAAGGACCGGAGGCCCGGACCCCTCTTCGAAGGCAACCCTGTGGGTGAAGGCACAACACGAAGGGGCACTGCCACCCCCGGGCATCGTCCGCAAAGACCCGCGGGTTCCACACACAGCTCGACGAGGGGCCTGAGACCCCCTGAGCAACTCGAGAGGCCAGCGGGGTTCCCTTCCTCAGACAAGACGAGGCCTGACTCTCCTGTCCCAACTCTGCAGGGACCCTGCGGTCGGAGTCCGAAACGGAGACGAAGCCTGAGGTTCCTGCCTCCCCTCGAGGTGAGGCCCTCTTCCGTTGCGCCAGACCCAGCGGAGTCCCGAGGGGCCCCGCCACCTCCACAGGATCCCTCGGCTCTCAGAGGCACCCTGGGAAGTTCCCTAAGGTCCCCGGCAGAAGGCGAGGGAAACGAGGGTTTCCCGCCGCCCCCCGAGAAAGACCTCGAGAGTCCTTCTTCAACGCGTCTCGAGGCCCTAGTCCCCTCCCGTGACTCGAGAGCCATGACGCGCTCCCCCTCGCAACGCGCATGGAGACCTGACTTCCCTGGCGCCGCACGAGAAGCTCCCTGAGATCCTCGTCGTGCCTCGGTAGAAAACCCCCACGGGCGCCGCAGCTCGAGGAAACCCCTGAGACGCCCCCGTCCTCGCGAGCTGAGGGCCTTCTTTTCCTGCATGGCCTGGAGAGCAATCCCGGGTCCTCTCTCCAAACGGAAGAGGAGGCTGGACTCCCTTGAGGCCGCTCAGGGGGCTCCAAGAGACCCGCGTCGCGACTCGAGAGGAGAGCGGTGTCCTTGGCTTCCCCTCGAGACGAGGCCTGACTCCCCGGGGGAGCCTGGAATGCAACCCCGAGATCCCTGCATTCTCTGGAGAGGAATATTAGGTCCCGGACACACGCCTAGGTGAGGTCTCTTCGGCCCTGCAGTGACTCGAGCGCAATCCCCAGCTTTCCCTCGCAACCCGAGGGGAAGATTGGGCTTCCCAGGGCCAACCCAAGGGGAAGGCTGAGATCCCCGTCGTAACTCGAGAATGCCGCCGCAACTCGAGAAAAACCACGTGGTTCCCACCTCTTGGCAAGATGAGCCCCTTGCCCGCGACGGCGTCTCAAGGGAAGTCCCCTGTTCCGCCCTGAAGGGCGAAACGGTCCCTGACAGCCTTCCTGCGACCCCCAAAAGTCCCCCAACCCGCCGGGGTCCCCCGAGCGGAACACCGAGGGTCCCGGCACCGCTTCCTCTAAGCCCCTTCTCCCCTCCTGATCGCGACAGGAGAGGCGATTCCCCTGCGTGGTCTGGAAGGGGTTCCCGGCCTTCCCGGCGCACCTCAGGATGAGGCCGGTCTCACGAGGAAATTCGAGACGAGCCACGTGGGTGGGGCCACATGCTGAACGCCCCCGATTCCCCGGTCCGCTCTTGAGAAGGACCCGAGGCCCGGACCCCTCTTCGAAGGCAACCCTGTGGGTGAAGGCACAACACGTAGGGGCACTGCCAACCCCGTGCATCGTCGGCAATCACCCGCGGTTCCACACACAGCTCGACGAGCGGCCTGAGACCCCCTGAGCAACTCGAGAGGCAAGCGGGGTTCCCTTCCTCAGACAAGACGAGGCCTGACTCTCCTGTCCCAACTCTGCAGGGACCCTGAAGTTGGAGTCCGTAACGGAGAGGAAGCCTGAGGTTCCTGCCTCCCCTCGAGATGAGGCCCTCTTCCAGTGCGCCAAACCCAGCTTAGTCCCCAGAGGCCCCGCCAACTCCACAGCATCCCTCACCTCTCAGAGGCTCCCTGGGAAGTTCCCTCAGGTCTCCGGCAGAAGTCGAGGGAATCGAGGGTTTCCCGTCGCCACCCGAGAAAGACCTCGAGAGTCCTTCTTCAACGTGTCTTGAGGCCCTAGTCCCCTCCCTGGAGTAGAAAGCAAAGACGCGCTCCCCCTCGCCTCCCCCATGGAGACCTGGCTTCCCTAGCGCCGCACGAGAGGCTCCTGAGATCCTCGTCGTGCCTTGTGAGAAAACCCCCACGTGCGCCGCAGATCGAGGAAACCCCTGAGACGCACCCGTCCTCTCGAGGTGAGGGCCTTCTTTTCCTGTCTGGCCTGGAGAGCAATTCCGAGTCCTCTCTCCAAACTGAAGAGGAGGCTTGACTCCCTTGAGGCCACTCAGTGGGCTCCAAGAGATCCGCGTCGTGGCTCGAGAGGAGAGCCCAGTCCTTTGCTTCCCTTCGAGGCGAGGCCTGACTCCCCGGGGGAGTCTGGAGTGCGATCCCGAGATCCTTGTCTTTCCATGAGAGGACTATTAGGTCCTGGACACATGCCTAGATGAGGTCTCTTTGGCCCTGCAGTGACTCGAGCACAACCCCCAGCTTTCGCTCACAACTCGAAGGGAAGTTTGCGCTTCCCAGGGCCAACACAAGAGGAAGCCTGAAATCCCCATCATAACTCGAGAATCCCGCCACAACTCGAGAAAAACCACGTGGTTCCATCGTCTTCGCAGCATGAGCCCCTTGCCCTCCACAGCGTCTCAAAAGATGTCCACGTTCCCACTGAAGTGCAAAACAGTACTTGGCACCCATGATGGCACCCCCAAAGTTCCCCAACTTACATGCCTCACTCGAGGGGAACACCCATGTTCCCCACACCACATCATTTGAGCCCCTTCTCCCCTCCTGATTGCAACAGGAGTGTCGATTCTCCTGCTTTGTCTGGAAGGCGTTACCAATCTTCCCAGCGCACCTCAGGATGAGGCCGGTCTCACGAGGAAATTGGAGATGTAGCCTCGTGGGTGGTGCCACATACGGAAAGACCCCATTTCCTGGTCCGCTATTAATAAGAACCCGATGCCCGTACACTTCTTCGAATGCATCCCGTTGGATGAAGGCACAACAAGGAGGGGCCCTGCACACCCGTGCATCTTTTGGAAAATTCTGCAGGTTCCACATACAGCTCGACAAGTGACCTGTTACCTCGTGAACAACTCGAGAGGCAAGCTAAGTTTCATTTCTCCACAGAATACGAGGCCTGACTCTCCTGTCCCAACTCTGCAGGAATCCTGAGATCGGAGTCTGAAATGGAGAGGAACCCTGAGGTTCCTTCCTCAACACGAGATGAGGCCCTCTTGCATTATACCACACCCAGTGGTGTCCCGAGTGGCCCCTCCCAACTCCACAGAATCCCTGACTTCTCAGAGGCACCATGTTAAGCTCCCTGAGGTCACCAGCACAAGTCGAGAAAAACCAGGGTTTCCTGCCGCAACCGGAAAAAGACCTTGAGAGTCGTTCTTCAACGCCTCTTGAGGCCCGATTCCCCTACCATGACTCGAGAGCAATGACGCGCTCCCCCTCCACACGTGCATGGAGACCTGTCTTTCCTGTCACCATACGAGAGACTCCCTGAGCTCCCCATCGTATCTTGTGAGAAACCCCATCCTTGCACCGCACCTCGAGAAAATGCACAAGACGCCCCCGTCATCACGTTATGAGGGCCTTCTTTTCCTGCATGGCCTGGAGAGCAATCCCGAGTCCTCTCTCCAATCTCCACAGGAGGCTTGACTCCCTTTAGGCCACACAATGGGCTCTAAGAGATACCCGTCGCGACTCAAGAGGAGAGGGGAGTCCATTCATTACCCTCTTGAAGAGGCCTGACTCCTCGGGAGGATCTGGAATGCAACTCCGAGATCCCTGTTGCCCCTTGAAAGGAACATTAGGTCCTAGACACAAGCCTAGATGAGGTCTCTTTTGCCCTGCAATAACTCGAGCCAACCCCCAGCTCTAGCTCTCAACTCGTATGGAAATTTGGACTTCCCTGGGCCAACACAAGAGGAAGCCTGAATTCCCTGCTGCAACTCGAGAAAAACCACGTGGTTCCCCCGTCATCACAAGATGGGGCCCGTGCTCACTACGGTGTCTCAAGAGAAGTCCCACGTTCTGTGTTGAAGTGCAAAACGTTACTTGGCACCCTTAATGCGACCCCAAATGTTCCCCGACACACCGGTTTCATTTGAGGGGAACACCGAGGTTCCCGGCACCACTTCTTTTGAGCCCCTTCTCCCCTCCTGATAGCGACAAGAGGGTCGATTCCCCTCCTTTGACTTAAAGGAGTTCCCGACATTCACGGCGCACCTCAGGATGAAGCCGGACTCATGGGAAATTTCGAGACGTGGCCTCGTGGGGGGTGCCACATGCCGAAAGACCCCGATTTCCCAGTACACTCTTGAGAAGAACCCGATGACCAGACACCTCTTTGAAGACAACCCTGTGGATGAAGGTACAACAAAAGGGGCACTGACACCCCTGTGCATCGTCTGGAAAAACCCGCAGGTTCCACATACAGCTCTACAAGAGGCCTGTCACCCCGTGAACAACTCGAGATGCAAGCGGATTTCCATTCCTCCACACAAGATGAGTCCTGACTCTCCTCTCCCAACTCTGCAGGAACACGCGATCCAAGGCAGAAATGAAGAGGAAACCTGATGTTCCTGCTTTATCTAAAGATGATGCCTTTTTCCATTTCACCAAACCCAGTGGAGTTCCGAGAGGTCACTCCCAACTCCACAGTATCCCTGATTTCACATAGGCACCTGAGAAGCTCCCTGACGTAACATGCATGAGTCGAGGGAACCCATGGTTTCCTGCCACAACCTGAGAAAGACCTTGAGAGTCCTTCTTCAATGCGTCTTGAGGTCAAAATCCCCTATCATGACAAGAGAGCAATGACGCACTCCCCCTCGCCACGCGCATGGAGACCTGACTTCCCTGGCGCCGCACAAGATGCTCCCTGAGCTCCCAGCCTTACCACGAGGGAAACACCACACTTGTGCCTCAGCTCGAGAAAACCAACGAGATGCCCCTGTCATCGCGAGATGAGGGCCTTCTTTTTCTGCATGGCCTGGAGAGCAATACCGAGTCCTCTCTCCAAAATCCACAGGAAGCTTGGCTCCCTGTAGGCCACTCAGTGGGCTCCAAGAGATATCCGTCGCGACTCGAGAGGAGAGTGGAGTCATTTGCTTCCCCTCGAGACGAGGCCTGACTCCCCGGGTGAGTCTGGAATGCAACCCCGAGATCCCTGTCGCCCCTGGAGAGGAACATTAGATCCTGGACACAAGCCAAGATGAGGTCTCTTTTTCCCTACAGTGACTTGTGCGCAATCCCCAGCTCTCCCTCGCAACTCGAATTGAAGATTGGACTTCCCTGGGCCAACACAAGAGGAAGCCTGAAATCCCCGTCGTAACTCGAGAATCCCGCCGTAACTGGAGAAAAACCAAGTGATTGCCCCATCATCGCAATATGAGGCACTTTCCCGCTACAGCGTCTCAAGAGTAGTCCCACGTTCCATCTTGAAGTGCGAAACAGTACTTGGCACCCTTGATGCGACCCCAAAAGTTCCCCAACATACCGGTCTCACTTGAGGGGAACACCGAAGTTCCCGGCACCATTTCTTTTGAGCGCCTTCTCCCCTCCTGATCACGACAGGAGGGTCGATTCCCCTGCTTTGTCTGCAAGGGTTTCCCGACCTTAACTGCGCACCTCAGGATGATGCCGGTCTCACGAGGAAGTTCGAGACGTAGCCTCGTGGGTGGTGCCACATGCCGAAAGACTCCGATTGCCCGGTCCGCTCTTGATAAGAACCTGATGCCTGGACACCCCTTAGAAGGCAACCCTGTGGATGAAGGCACAACACGAAGGGGCACAGACACACCCGTGCATCGTCTGGAAAAACCTACAGGTTCCACACACAGCTCGACACGTGGTCTGTCAACCCGTGCACAACTCGAGAGGCAAGCTGAGTTCCATTCTCCACACAGGACGAGGCCTGACTCTCCTGTCCCAAATCTGCTGGGACCCTGCAATCCGAATCAGAAATGGAGAGGAACCCTGAGGTTCCTGCCTCAACTCAAGATGAGGCCCTCTTCCATAGCACCAAAACCACTGGAGTCCCGAGAGGTCCCTCCAACCCACAGTGTCCCTGACTTCTCAGAGGCACCCTGACAAGCTCCCTGAGATCTCCGGCACAAGTCGATGGAACCCAGGGTTTCCTGCCGCAACCCGAGAAAGATTGGACAGTCCTTCTTTGATGCGTCTTGAGGCCCGATTCCCCTACCATGTCTCAAGAGCAATGAAGCACTCCCAGTACCCATGCGCATGGAGGCTTAACTTCCCTGGCACCTCACGAGAGGCTCCCTGAGGTCCCCGTCGTACCTCGTGAGAAACCCCACACTGGCGCCGCAGCTCGAGAAAACCCACGAGACGCCCCCGTTATCGTGAGATGAGGGCCATCATTAACTGCATGGCCTGGAGGGCAATCCCGAGTCGTCTCTCCAAACTCCACGGGAGGCTTGACTCACTAAGGCTACCCAGTGCGCTCAATAGGTACCCGTCGCGACTCGAGAGGAAAGCGGAGTACTTTGCTTCCTCTAGAAACAAGGCCGGACTTCCCGGGTGAGTCTGGAATGCCACCCCGAGATCCCTGTCACCCATGGAGAGGAATATTCGGTCCTGGACACAAGCCTAGATATGGTCTATTTTGCCCTGCAGTGACTCGAGTGGGATCCCAGCTCACCCTCGCAACTCGAATGAAAGATTGGACTTCCATGGGCCAACACAGGAGGAAATCTGAATTCCCCGTCGAAACTCGAGACTCCCGCCGCAATGCGAGAAAAACCACGTGGTTCACTCGTCATCCCAAGATGAGGCCCTGGCCCGCTACAGCGTCTCAAGTGAAGTCCCACGTTCCGTCTTGAAGTGCGAAATGCTACTTTTCACCCTTGATGTAACCCCAAAAGTTCCCCGACACACCGTTCTCACCGAGGGGAACACCGAAGTTCCCGGCACCACTTCATCTGATCACTTTCTCCCCTCCTGATAACGACAGGAGGGTAAATTCCCCTGCTTTGTCTGGAAGGAGTTCCCGCCCATCCCGGCGCACCTAAGGATGAGGCCTTTCTCAGGAGGAAATTCGAGACGTAGCCTCGTGGGTGGTGCCACATGCCGAAAGACCCCGATTGTGTGGTCCGCTCTATATAAGAACCCGATGCCCGGACACCACTTCGAAGGCAACCCTGTGGATGAAGGCACAACAGAAGGGTTACTAAAACTCCCGTGCATCGTCCAGAAAAACCCACAGGTTCTACACACAGCTCGACAAGTGGAATGTCACCCCGTGAACAACTCGATAGGCAAGCAGAGTTCGTTTCCTCCACACAAGACGAGGCCTGACTCTCCTGTCCCAACTCTTCAGGGACCCTGCCATCCGAGTCAGAAATGGAGAGGAAACCTGAGGTTCCTGCCTCAACTCGAGATGAGGCCCTCTTGCATTGCACCAAACCCAGATGAGTCGCGAGAGGCCCCTCCCAACTCCACAGTATCCCTGAATTCTCAGAGGCACCTTGAGAATCTACCTGAGGTCACCGGCACAAGTCGAGGGAACCTAGGGTTTCCTGCTGCGACCCGAGAAAGACCTTGAGAGTCCTTCGGCGCGTCTTGAGGCCCGATTCCCCTACCATGACTCGAGAGCAAAGACCCGCTCCCCATCGCCATGCGCATGGAGACCTGACTTCCCTGACGCCTGAAGAGAGTCTCCCTGAGCTCCCCGTCGTACGTCTTTGGAAACCCCATTCAGGCACCGCAGCTCGAGAAAACCCACGATACGCCCCCGACATCACGAGATGAGGGACTTCTTTCCTGCCTGGCATGGATAGCAAAACCGAGTCCTCTCTCCAGACTCCACAGGAGGCTTGACTCTCTTTAGGCCTCTCAGTTGGCTCCAAGAGATACCTGTCAGGACTTGAAGGGAGAGCGGAGTCCTTTGCTTCCCCTCGAGACGAGGCCTGACTCCCCGTGTGAGTCTGGAATGCAACCCCGAGTTCCTGTCGCACCTGGAGAGGAAAACTCGGTCCTGGACACAAGCCTAGATGAGGTCTATTTTGCACTGCAGTTACTAGAGAGCAATCGCCAGCTCTCCCTTGCAAATCGAATGGAAGATTGGACTTCCCTGGGCCAACACAAGAGGAAGCCTGAATTCCCCGTTGTAACTCGAGAATCCCGCCGCAGCTTGAGAAAAACCACGTGGCTCCCCCGTCATCACAAGATGAGGCCCTTGGCCACTACAGCGTATCAAGAGAAGTCCCACGTTCCATCCTGAAGTACAAAACGGTACTTGGCACCCTTGATGCGACCCCCAAAGTTCCCTGACATACCGGTCTCACTCGAGGGAAACACCAAAGTTCACGGCACCACTTCCTGTGAGCCCCTTCACCCCTCCTGATCGCGACAGGAGGGTCGATTCCCATGCTTTTTCTGCAAGGGTTCCCGACGTTCCCCATGAACCTCCGGATGAGGCCGGTCTCATGAGGAAATTCGAAAAGTAGCCTCATGGTTGGTGCCACATGTTGAAAGATCCCGAATTCCCGGTCCACTCTAGATAAGAACCTGACGCCCGGACATCTCTTCGAAGGCAACCCTTTGGATGAAGGCACAACACGAAGGGACATTGACATCCCCATGCATCGTCTGGAAAAACCCGCCGATTCCACTCACAGCTCCAAATGTGGACTGTCACCCCGTGAACAACTCGAGAGGCAAGTGAAGTTGCATTCCTTCACACAAGACGAGGCCTTACTCTCCTGTCCCAACTCTTCAGGGACCCTGCGATCGGAGTCAGAAATGGAGAGGAACCCTGAGGTTCCTGCCTCAACTAGAGAAGAGGCTCTCTTCCATTGAACCAAACTCAGTGGTGTCCCGAGAGGCCCCTCCCAACACCACAGTATCCCTGAATTCTCAGAGGCTCCCTGAGAAGCTACCTGAGGTCACTGGCACAAGTCGAGGGAACACAGAGTTTCCTGAAGTAACCCGAGAAAGACTTGGAGAGTCCTTTTTCAACGTTTCTTGATGCCCGATTCCCCTACCATGACTCCAGAGCAAGGACACGCTCCCATCGCCACAAGCAGGAAAACTGACTTCCTTAGTACCACACAAGAGGCTCCCTGAGTACCCCATCATACCTCGTGAGAAAACCCACAGTGGCGCCGCAGTTCGAGAAAAGCCACAAGATGCCCCCGTCAAGGAGAGATGGGGGCCTTCTTTTCCTGCCTGACCTGGAGAGCAATCCCTGGTCCTCTCTCCAAACTTCACAGGAGTATTGACTCCCTTTAGGCCACTCAGTTGGGTCCAAGAAATACCCGGTGCGACTCGAGAGGAGAGCGGAGTCCTTTGCTTCCCTGGAGACGAGGCCTGACTCCCCGGGTGAGTTTGGAATGCAACCCCGAGATCCCTGTCGCCCCTGGAGTGGAACATTATGTCCTAGACACAAGCCTAGATGAGGTCTATTTTGCCCTACAGTGACTCGAGAGCAACCTCCATCTCTCCCTCACAATTTGAATGGAAGATTGGTCTTCCCACGGTCAACACAAGAGGAAGTCTGAATTTCCCATCGTAATTCGAGAATTCAGCCTCAAGTCTTAAAAACCATGTGGTTCCCCCTTCATCGCAATATGAGGCCCTTGCCAGCTAGAGTCTCAAGAGAAGTCCCACGTTCCATCTTAAAGTTCGAAATGCTACTTGGCACCCTTGATGCGACCCCAAAGTTCCCCAACATACCGGTCTCACTCCAGGGGAACACCGAAGTTCCGGGCGTCTCCAGGGAAGTCCCATGTTCCGTCCTTAAGTGCGAAACGGTACTTGACACCCTTGATGCGACCGCAAAAGTTCCCCGACACGCTGGGTTCCCTCGAGGGGAACCCCGAGGGTCCAGGCACCACTTCATCTGAGCCCCTTCTCCCCTCCTGATCGTGACAGCAGAGTCGATTCCCCTGCTTTCTCTGGAAGGGGTTCCCGGCCTTCCTGGTGCACCTCAGGATGAGGCCGGTCTCAGGAGGAAATTCTTGACTAGCCATGTGTGAGGTGCCACGTGCTGAACGACCCTGATTTTCCGGTCCGCTCTTGATAAGAACCCGATGCCCGGACACCTCTTCAAAGGCAACCCTGTGAGTGAAGGCACAACACGAAGGGGCACTGACACCCTCGTGCATCATCCAGAAAAACCCGCAGGGTCTACACACAGCTCGACAAGGGGCCTGAGACTCCCGGAACAACTCGAGAGGCAACCAGAATTCCATTCCTCAGACAAGACGTGGCATGACTCTCCTGTCCCAACACTGAACGGACCGTGCAGTCGGAGTCAGAATCGGAGAGGAAACCTGAGGTTCCTGCCTCCCCTCGAGATGAGGCACTCTTGCATTGCGCTGAACCCAGCAGAGTCCCGAGAGGCCCTGCCAACTCCACAGTATCCCTCACCTCTCAGAGGCACCCTGGGAAGTTCCCTATAGTCCCCTGCAGAAGTCGAGGGAAACGAGGGTTTCCCGCCGCCACCCGAGAAAGACCTCGAGAGTCCTTCTTCAACGCGTCTTGAGGCCCTAGTCATTTCCCATGACTCGAGAGTGATGACCAGCTCCCCCTCGCCATGCGCATGGAGACATGAGTTCCCTGGCGCCGCACGAGAGGCTCCCTGAGGTCCTCGTCGTGCCTCGTGAGAAAACCCCCATGGGCGCCACAGCCTGAGGAAACCCATGAGACGCCCGCGTCATTGCGAGATGAGGGCCTTCTTTTCCTGCCTGTCCTGGAGAGCAATCCCGAGTCCTCTCTCCAAACTGAAGAGGAGGCTCGACACCCTTGAGTCCACTCAGTGGGCTCCAAGAGATCCGTGTCGCGACTTGAGAGGAAAGCGGAGTCCTCTGCTTCCCCTCGAGGCGAGGCCTGACTCCCCAGGGGAGTCTGGAATGGAAACCCGAGATCCCTGTCTTCCCTTGAGAGGAATATTAGGTCCTGGACACACGCCTCGATGAGGTCTCTTTGGCCCTGTAGTGACTCGAGCAGAACCCCCAGCTTTCCTTCACAACTCCAGGGGAAGATTGGGCTTCCCAGGGCCAACCCAAGAGGAAGCCTGATATCCCCGTCGTTTTCGAGAATCCAGACGCAACTCGAGAAAAACTACGTGGTTCCAACGTCTTCACAGGATAAGGCCCTTGCCCGCTACAGCGTCTCCAGGGAAGTCCCATGTTCCGTCCTGAAGTGGGAAACGGTACTTGGCTCCCTTGATGCGACCCCTAAAGTTCCCTGAAACGCCGGGTTCCCTCGAGTGGAACACCTAGAGTCCTGGCCCCACTTCATCTGAGCCCCATCTCCCCTCCTGATCTCGACAGGAGAGTCGATTCCCCTTCTTTGTGTGGAAGGTGTTCCCGGCCTTCCCGGCGCACCTCAGGATGATGCTGGTCTCACGAGGAAATTCGAGATGAGCCACGTGGGTGGTGCCACATGCCGAACGACCTCGATTTCCCGGTCCGCTCTTGAAATGAACCCGATGCTCGGACACCTCTTTGAAGGCAACCCTGTGGGGGAAGGCACCAAATGAAGGGGCAATGACACCACCGTGCATCTTCTGGAAAAACCCGCAGGTTCCACACACAGCTCGACAAGTGGCCTGTTATCCAGTGAACAACTCGAGAGTCCAGTGGAGTTCCATTCCTCCACACAAGACGAGGCCTGACTCTCCTGTCCTAACTCTGTAGGGACTCTGTGTTCAGAGTCAGAAATGGAGAGCAACCCTGAGGTTCCTGCTTCAAATCGAGATGAGGCCCTCTTCTGACAAGGTCCAGCCTCGGCTGGTCCAGGGTTTTCGAAGGGGAGACAGAGTAGGCGACCTATTGATTTATTTATCGAAGATATAAAGAGTAATAGAATGAGGATAGCTCAGTAGGAAAATTTAGTGGAGAAAAGAAGCTGAGTAGCTTGGTTTATGCGGAAAATCAGTATAACCCGTGACACCAGGTTAGCTCTGACCACGGAGGCCGCAGGCTCCCTCTCGAATAGCGAAAAGTGCCCCACCTTAGACACCTTCTCAAGTGGTCTTCGAAGCCCAGGCAAATAAATGGTCGCAGAGGATATCCGCGCTCCAGATGGACACTCATCTGAAAATTGAGGGGAAGAATGACTTAGGAGACTAAGCGTTGGCAATCAAGGCCCGTAGCTTTATTTTCAACAGGGGTTTTTATACCCTAAGTTACACATAGAGGATAATGGGGATGCAAAGACAGCAGCCTTTGATCCTTATCAAAAACCAGAGTTTCTCTCCTGCAAATGTATCGTATACAAATGGTTTAGGTGATTTACATCATCTTCTAGCCAGAAGACCTATTAACATTTTATGACTCTTGACAAAGACTTATCAACCGTAAGACTTATTTTCTCTAAGAGTAATTATTTTAAGGTTTGGCCCCATCTTTCGAAGATAAAATTGCATTCCTATAGGGCAGATGTGTAATGGGCTTACAACAAAGGAAATAATTTATTACCTTAAGGGTCTAAAGTTAGTAACACCAAGGCCACTACTTATTTCTTCTGCATACCAACTATATTAATTAATACACATTCAAGGATACAATTCAGGGGATGTGGAAACTTGGCAACAAGCATTGGTTCATCAATGAAATCTTTTACTAGTTTTATTCTGACAGTTTCTAACTCTCTGAGAGGCTCTAAGCTATTTGAATATCTTAAGCTTCCCGTGCCTCTCGAGGCTCGGAGACTGCAAACAATTGTATGCATTGCTGTAGGAGACCGGGTAAACTTGTCAGGTGAGTTAGAGAGCCATCCGACGTGTTTGGATTTAAGCACTCCTAATTGCCCAGGAACTTTATTAATTGGAGCTGTAAGTTAGCTCTTTGACAGAGAGAGTGAGATGGTGGTGGGGGACAGCCCCCAGTAAAGTCAGAGGGGAGACCACAAAGCAATAAAGTAGGCAGACTCTGGTTTTGGGGGGTAGATGCTCAAGAATATCCGGGAGGACTCCCGAGGCTCGATCCCGCCTTTGTGTATGCCCAGCCTCCTTCCTTATGACCTTTGTCACGAGTGGAATGTCTCTCGCCGGCTCCCGGCATCTCCCCGTTTTTTATTTCTTAAAACAGCCAGATGTAGCTCAGTCGCGAGCCTCTGGATACTCTGCCGAAGAATCCTGACAATACAAGGAAGAATGATTATGAGAAGCACAATTAAAGCAGCCACCGCAGCATAGCTAAAGACATTAGACAGAATATTCTTTCCTGAGATGTAGTTAGGGAAAGTATGGAAGAAATCATTTGCTGTTCCAGCAGCAGTAAAATCTAATCGGGAGTGCTCCATGGTTGCTATTTGATAGTGAAGTTTCCCTACGTCTCAACCAATGTCAGAGCTGTTCCAGATACCTGAAATATGGTTTTTAATCTTTTCCCATTCAAAATCTGTCTCATTTACTTTCAGGGGTGTTCCACATATCCACCGATAGTCAGCATGACAAGACAATGCCATTTTCACCTTTAAAGCCTGCAATTCAGTCCCAATATGTATTACTGCTTCCTCTAGGGCGTCTACCCTCATTTCTAATTTTCTCTCTATAGCTTCCTGTGTTGCCAATGTTAAAGAAACATTTTTGGACATAGAATCAACATATTGAGCAGTATGTACTTGTTGAGTCAATGATATTGCTGCCACAGTAACAGAAGTGATTGCACTTATCAAAGCTGCTGTTCCCAAGATAAGTAAGCCCACAAACCGTCGTGTTTGCATTAAATCCTGTAGTTGTTGTAATACAGCAAGACCATAATTCAATAAGTGGTTACATCATAAGATAAGGTGGATGTTGTAGCATTACAAAGGAGCAAACATTATATTGAGGGTTTAAACAAGATGAACCAGGGAGCAGCTGTAGGCGTCAGCCCGGGGGAGCAGTGTCCCCAGCATCAGGAGGCAGAACGCGAGCGGCAGGCTGTGGGCCAAGGCGCCTATGGTGGGCGGAGGGGCAGGGTTCGTGGTTTAGGGCTAGCCGCCACCGCTTGGGCTCAGGGCGGTCCCCTCTCGCCGGTGGGGCCACGATGGTCTGGACGGCACTCCGCGGGTGCGCTTTCCTCTCTGGCCCTCACTTGCTGCACAGACTTCTTTGCTCTAGGTCACGGGGTGCAGAGATGTGGGTGCGAGGTGCTGCTGGTGGCACGGAGGCGAGAGCTGGCTGGGGGAGGGGGAGCGAGCGAGTGCGCGCGCCGCGAACCTGGTCTTTGGGGAATGTGACATGACGAATTTGTCTGAGATCCAAACCGGAGAATCTGCATTCTGTAGAAATATACAAGCATACCCTCTCCCACAAGTTAGCAACACATCTGGCCTTTTTCACTCTCCCGTAAGGAGGCCTTTTTACTTGACCAGGGGCCGAGTCGTAGCCTGTAATTCAGGCATCTAGTGTCTCATCATTGTAGTCTGCCCCCGTGTGTTTACGTTTAAGTGATTAATTACAATTGGAACATAACTTCACTATTTGTCTAGCTGTTTCCCTATGGATATGTTAATTTAGGTCTAATGTTTAGTTTAGGTCTCTGTATAAATTTAAGTAATAAATGTATAACCTCCTTATCTCATTTTGGTATACAGGTATACAGATATACCTAAATGCAAAATGCATTTATATATGTATTTATATATGGTAACAAGGATAAAGTTATTGACATATAATATATATAAATCAATATACTTGAATTAATCTTTATAATTAATATATTAATTAATATATATTACAACAATACAACACATACACAGCTAATACCAACCAACACAAACCAATATACTGTAATAATACATGTCACACATTTATAATTATACAGTGTATAGAACATATATCATCACAGCACATCAATCCATACCAATTAATATCAGCCACACACACATTATATTACTGCCATATATATTTAATAATACAGTAGATATATATGTGTGTGTATATAGTATACATATTAATTTATATACAAATTAATTAAGTATAGATCTATAAATAGAATTAGGTGTACCTTTATTATATTTTATTTATACCCATACCTAATTAGGCAAACTGTAATTAGGCAAATATATTTATATTATGTATTTATAACAATATATAAAGTATTGTTAAATGTACCACCTGTACAGCATCTCCACCCCACATACCACTTTCTCTAATCCCACCAACTCATTTTCAGTATTATGTGTTGGCCAGGAGCTGGGCCAGTCTTTCCCAGCAATGTTAAGAGACGTCTGTTCCTGTGTCTAATAGCCCTGGCGTTTTATTCTCTTGAATTAAAAGATCTTTTAAAGGCCTTGGAACTGTAACTTCCTGCACCCAAAAGGCTAGATCACTAGATCCAAATGTTTTGTGGCTCTTAGATTGAGAAGTCAAGTTTTTCCTTGTCTGATAGTAAGGTAAAAGTAAAAGCTGCGTTACTCTTTGACCTTTATTAATTTGTACAGTTTTGATAGGCAGTGAGATCAAGACTTTAATTTCTCAATATCATCAGAATCTACTACACCATGCACCAGCGAAATTTCTTTTCTTTCTTTTTTTTTTTATTTAATTTTTTTTTTAAAAGAAAGCAAGCTACGCCCCAGGACAAATCTTACAATGTCCTCAGATAGGGGGCCAGCCACTCCGGTTGGAATTGGAGTAAGCGGCACATCAGGGGTTAATATTGTTATTAAATCTCCTTGCCTTTTCGCTTTTCTCCTAGCCTGGGTGAGATCCCCCTGAGGGAGTTTTCTCCAAGGAGCACGCTCTGCATATTGTGTACTAAAATCTCCTTTGTTTAAAAAACTTTTTATCTTCCTCAGTCTTAGGCAACACTTTGGGAGGCTTTGGGGGCAAAGTGGGGAACTCCTGGGTCCTGGGAGGCACAATCGAAGGCGGTGGCAGTCGCCTTAAATCAGAAAGTGGTGGATAAGTTTTTTAAAGGTTTGCGCAGAGGGGGAGGGAGCTCTCCAGGGCTCTCGGCCGCAGCGTCCTGTAAGCCCTCTCCTTCCTCGGGAGGTAGACCACTTTCTCCCTCCTTTTTTTTTTTTTCAATGGCAGAAAATATGATCTGTGCAGTAAATGGAGACTCACCACCATCCACCTCTATAGCCTCCCCCATAGTCTATTTAACAGCCTCGTGACGGAGGTCCAGGACATTTCTAATCATATTCCACAGTCAATAAATATTTGTCTATTCTTAGATGCAGAGAAATCCATTTTTAATTTTTTTTTTAATTTTAGAGAATATTTTTATTTATTTTGTAACCTCTTTACCCTGGCTAAACTGCAGAGGGGACTAGAAAAGAAGCCTCAAGGTGAGGATCAAGTTCATCCTTGGGACTAGAGAAAATCCTTCTCCGGGAAACTCCTAGCGGTGGCCCTTTACCCCGACATGGAGGAGGAGGCATAGGGGGATGGGAGCGTCCCGAAGTTTTCCTCTTCTGTTCCGGAGATCCTTTAACTGTTTGGTAACTAAATCTTACGAACTGTCTGATCGGGGATGTTTCCCTCAACCTCCTAGGAGCAGATGGTCTGATTAGGGATGTTTTCTTAAACTTTTAGGAGCATCTTTAGCTTAAAAAAAAAAAAATCCTCATCAGAATGGCATCGAGCTGCTGTTTCCTCTAAACCTTTTTCAAATTGAGGGGAGAGCTGATCTTTCTTTTCATCCCTATCTTTTACATGCTCATTGGCAGTCATAGCGGCTAGCCATTCATTTAGCTGTCGATAGCTAGGTATAGCCTCTTCATTTTCACTTTTCTTTATAACAGGTACCTTTTCAGATTTGCTTTTTTGTTTAACAGGTACTTTTCCAACTTTACTTTCCTCTTTAACAGGTACCTTTTCAAATTCATGAGCTGGATCTAAAACATCTCTAGTCATATTCCACAGAGGAAAGGTGTAAGTAGGGATTTTTTCCAAACCTTGCTGAGCACAATAAGCTCTTAGCTGTTTTCCTAGTTTTTTCAAGATATCTAGGTTAACAGTGCCTTGTTGTAGAAACCAAGGGCAGTGGTCTTGTACAAATGTACAAAATGATTGAATGGAAGATTTTTTAACCTTGATTCTTCTTTTACTTAATAACTGTAAAATTACTCCTATAAAGAGCTGTCTTTCATTTGATTCAGTGTTGCCCATGTCAGAAACTTAAGGATAGTAAAAGATTTTGCTTTTAGCTATCTAAAGATTAGGCCTTTTTTGTCAGCCTTTTTAGAAACCGTTTTTTCTCTCTAACTCTTCAACACTTCCCACTCCTCTCGCCCTGTCTATTCTACAGGGGGATCTGCAGCCCCCTAAGTGGGATCCTATCTGTCCCCAAAACTGAACACTGGGGGAATGGGGTTGGGGATTTACCTTCGAAATGCCTGTCTCGGGCGCCACCTGCAGAGGTCCAGCCCCAGCTGATCCAGGGTATTCGAAGGGAAGATGGAGTAGGCGACCTATTTATATATTTATTTATTCATCAAAGATATAAAGAGTAATAGAATGAGGATAGCTCAGTAGGAAAATTCACTGGAGAAAAGCAGCTGAGTAGCTTGGTTTACGCGGAAAATCAATATAACCCATGACACCAGGTTAGCTCTGACCACGGAGGCTGCAAGTGCCCTCTAGAATAGAGGAAGGTGCCCCACCTTAGACACCTTATCGAGTGGGTCTTCGAAGCCCAGGCAAATAAATGGTCGCAGAGGATATCCGCGCTCCAGATGGACACTCATCTGAAAATTGAGGGGAATAATGACATGGGGAGACCAAGCGTTGGCGAGCAAGGCCCGTAGCTTTATTTTCAACACAGGTTTTAATACCCTAAGTTACACATAGAGGATAATAGGGGATGCAAAGTCAGCAGTCTTTAATCCTTATCAAAAACCAGGGTTTCTTTTCTGCAGATTTATCGTATAAAAATGGTTTAGATGATTTACATCATCTTCTGGCCAGAAGACCTATTAACATTTTATGACTCTTGACAAAGACTTATCAACCATAAGAGTTATTTTCTCTAAGAGTAATTGTTTAAGGTTTGGCGCCATCTTTCGAAGATAAAATTGCATTCCTATAGGGAGGATGTGTAATGGGTTTACAACAAAGAAAAGAATTTATTACCTTAAGGGTCTAAAGTTACCAACATCAAGGCCACTACTTATTTTTTCTACATACCAACTATATTAATTAGCACACATTCAAGGATACAATTCAGGGGATGTGGAAACTTGGCAAAAAGCATTGGTTCATCAATGAAATTTTTACTAGTTTTATTCTGACAGTTTCTAACTCTCTGAGAGGCTCTAAGCTATTTGAATATCTTAAACTTCCCGTGCGTCTCGAGGCTGGGAGACTGTACACAATCGTATGCATAGCTGTAGGAGACCGGGTAAACTTGTCAGGCGTTAGAAAACCATCTGAGGGGTTTGGATTTAAACACTACTAATTGCCCAGGAACATTATTAGTTGGAGCTGTAAGTTAGCTCTTTGACAGAGAGAGTGAGATGGTGGTGGGGGACATCCCCAGTAATGTCAGAGGTGAGAGAACAAAGCAATAAAGAAGGCAGACTTTGGTTTTTGGGGGTAGATGCTGAAGAATATACGGGGGAACTCCCGGAGGCTCGATCCCGCCTTTGCGTATGCCGAGACTCTTTCCTCATGACATTTGTCACGAGTGGAATGTCTCTCGCTGGCTCCCGGCAATCTTCCATTGCACCAAACGCAGTGGAGTCCCGAGAGGCCCCTCCCAACACCACAGTATCAGTGTCTTCTCAGAGGCACCCTGAGCAACTCCCTGCGGTCACCGGCACAAGTCGAGGGAACACAGGGTATCCTGCCGCAACCCGAGAAAGACCTCAAGAGTCCGTCTTCAACGCGTCTTGAGGACGGATTCCCCTACCATGACTCGAGAGCAATGACACGCTCCCCCTCGCCATGCGCATGGACACCTGACTTCCCTGGCGCCACATGAGAGGCTCCCTGAGCTCCCCGTCATACCTCGTGAGAAACCCCACACTGGCGCCACAGCTCGGGAAAACCCACGAGACGCCACTGTCATCGCGAGATTGGGGACATCTTTTCCTGCCTGACCTGGAGAGCAATCCCTGGTCCTTTCTCCAAACTTCACAGGAGGCTTTACTCCCTTTAGGCCACTCAATGGGCTCCAAGAGATACCTGTCGCGACTTGAGAGGAGAGCAGAGTACTTTGTTTCCCCTCGAGATGAGGCCTTACCTCGGGTGAGTCTGGAATGCAACCCCGAGATCCCTGTTGCCCCTGGAGAGGAACATTATGTCCTGGACAAAAGCCTAGATGAGGTCTATTTTGCCCTACAGTGACTCGAGAGCAACACCCATCTCTCCCTCGCAATTCGAATGGAAGATTGGTCTTCACTGGGCCAACACAAGAGGCAGTCTGAATTTCCCGTTGTAACTCGAGAATCCCGCCGCAACTCTTAAAAACCACGTGGTTCCCCATTCATCGCAATATGAGGCCTTTGCCCGCTACAGAGTCTCAAGAGAAGTCCCATGTTTCGTCATAAAGTTCGAAATGCTACTTGGCACCCTTGATGCGACCCCAAAAGTTCCCCAATATACCGGTCTCACTCCGAGGGAACACCGAAGTTCCTGGCACCACTTCATTTGAGCCCCTTCTCCCCTCCTTATCACGGCAGGAAGGTCGATTCCCCTGCTTTGTCTAGAAGGGGTTCCCGACTTTCATGGCGCACCTCAGGATGAGGCCAGTCTCACAAAGAAATTCGAGACGTAGCCTCGTGTTGGTGCCACGTGCCGAAAGACCCCGATTTCTCGGTCTTGCTCTTGATAAGAACCCGATGCCCGGACACCTCTTCTAAGGCAACCCTGTGGATGAAGGCACTACACGAGGGGGCACTGGCAACCCTGTTCATCGTCCGGAAAATCCCACAGGATCCACATACAGCTCCACAACTGGCCTGTCACCCCTTAAACAACGAGAGAGGCAAGCGGAGTTCCCTTCCTCAGACAAGACGAGGCCTGAGTATCCAATCCCAACTCTGCAGGCACGCTTCGATCTGAGTCAGAAATGGAGAGGAAACCTGAGGTTCCTGCCTCAACCCGAAATGAGGCCCTCTTGCATTAAAACAAACCCAGTGGAGTCCCGAGAGGCCCCTCCCATCTCCACAGTATCCCTGACTTCTCATAGGCATTCTGAGAAGCTCCTTGAGGCCACCGGCAAACGTCGAGGGAAATAAGGGTTTCCTGCCACAACCAAAGAAAGACCTCGAGAGTCCTTCTTCAACGCATCTTGAGGTCAGATTCCCCTACCATGGCTCGAGAGCAATAACACGCTCCCCCTCGCCACGCACATGGAGACCTGACTTCCCTGGCGCCACATGAGAGGCTCCCTGAGTTCCCTGTCGTACCTCGTGTGAAACCCCACACTGGCGCCTCAGCTCGAGAAAACACACAAGACCCCTCCGTCATCGCGAGATGAGGGCCATCTTTTCCTGCATGGCCTGGAGAGCAGTCCCAAGTCCTCTCTCCAAACTTCACAGGAGGCTTGACTCCCTTTAGGCCACAAAGTGGGCTCCAAGAGGTGCCCGTCACAACTCGAAAGGAGAGCGGAATCCTTTGCTTCCCTTCGACACGAGGCCTGACTCCCTGGGTGAGTCTGGAATGCAAACCTGAGATCCCTGTGGCCCTTGGAGAGGAACATTAGGTCCTGGACACAAGCCTAGATGAGGTCTCCTTTGCCCTGCAGTGACTCGAGCGCAACCCCCAGCTCTCCCTCGCAACTCGAATGGATGATTGGACTTCCCTGGCCCAACACAAGAGGAAGCCTGAAATCCCCGTCGTAACTCGAGAATCCCGCCGCAACTCGAGAAAAACCACGTGGCTCCCCCGTCATCGCAAGATGAGGCCCTTGGCCGCTACAGCGTATCAAGAGAAGTCCCACGTTCCATCCTGAAGTACAAAACGGTATTTGCCACCCTTGATGCGACCCCCAAAGTTCCCTGACATACCGGTCTCACTCGAGGGAAACACCAAAGTTCATGGCACCACTTCCTGTGAGCCCCTTCACCCCTCCTGATCGCGACAGGAGGGTCGACTCCCATGCTTTGTCTGCAAGGGGTTCCCGACGTTCCCCGCGAACCTCCGGATGAGGCCGGTCTCATGAGGAAATTCAAAAAGTAGCCTCATGGTTGGTGCCACATGTTGAAAGATCCCGAATTCCCGGTCCACTCTAGATAAGAACCTGACGCCCGGACATCTCTTCGAAGGCAACCCTGTGGATGAAGGCACAACACGAAGGGACACTGACATCCCCATGCATCATCTGGAAAAACCCGCCGATTCCACTCACAGCTCCAAATGTGGACTGTCACCCCGTGAACAACTCGAGAGGCAAGTGAAGTTGCATTCCTTCACACAAGACGAGGCCTTACCCTCCTGGCCCAACTCTTCAGGGACCCTGCGATCGGAGTCAGAAATGGAGAGGAACCCTGAGGTTCCTGCCTCAACTAGAGAAGAGGCCCTCTTCCATTGAACCAAACTCAGTGGTGTCCCGAGAGGCCCCTCCCAACACCACAGTATCCCTGAATTCTCAGAGGCTCCCTGAGAAGCTACCTGAGGTCACTGGCACAAGTCGAGGGAACCCAGAGTTTCCTGAAGTAACCCGAGAAAGACTTGGAGAGTCCTTTTTCAACGTCTCTTGATGCCCGATTCCCCTACCATGACTCCAGAGCAAGGACGCGCTCCCCTCGCCACAAGCAGGAAAACTGACTTCCCTAGTACCACACAAGAGGCTCCCTGAGTACCCCATCGTACCTCGTGAGAAAACCCACACTGGCGCCGCAGTTCGAGAAAAACCACAAGATGCCCCCGTCAAGGAGAGATGGGGGCCTTCTTTTCCTGCCTGACCTGGAGAGCAATCCCTGGTCCTCTCTCCAAACTTCACAGGAGGATTGACTCCCTTTAGGCCACTCAGTTGGGTCCAAGAAATACCCGGTGCGACTCGAGAGGAGAGCGGAGTCCTTTGCTTCCCTCGAGACGAGGCCTGACTCCCCGGGTGAGTTTGGAATGCAACCCCGAGATCCCTGTCGCCCCTGGAGTGGAACATTATGTCCTAGACACAAGCCTAGATGAGGTCTATTTTGCCCTACAGTGATCGAGAGCAACGTCCATCTCTCTCTCACAATTTGAATGGAAGATTGGGCTTCCCACGGTCAACACAAGAGGAAGTCTGAATTTCCCATCGTAATTCGAGAATTCAGCCTCAAGTCTTAAAAACCATGTGGTTCCCCCTTCATCACAATATGAGGCCCTTGCCAGCTAGAGTCTCAAGAGAAGTCCCACGTTCCATCTTAAAATTCGAAATGCTACTTGGCACCCTTGATGCGACCCCAAAGTTCCCCAACATACCGGTCTCACTCCAGGGGAACACCGAAGTTCCCGGTGTCTCCAGGGAAGTCCCATGTTCCGTTGTTAAGTGCGAAACGGTACTTGACACCCTTGATGCGACCGCAAAAGTTCCCCGACACGCTGGGTTCCCTCGAGGGGAACACCAAGGGTCCCGGCACCACTTCATCTGAGCCCCTTCTCCCCTCCTGATCGCGACAGGAGAGGCGATTCCCCTGCTTTCTCTGGAAGGGGTTCCCGGCCTTCCCGTTGCACCTCAGGATGAGGCCGGTCTCAGGAGGAAATTTGAGACTAGCCATGTGTGAGGTGCCACGTGCCGAACGACACCGATTTTCCGGTCCGCTCTTGATAAGAACCCGATGCCCGGACCCCTCTCCGAAGGCAACCCTGTGAGTGAAGGCACAACACGAAGGGGCACTGACACCCCCGTGCATCATCCGGAAAAACCCGCAGGGTCTACACACAGCTCGACAAGGGGCCTGAGACTCCCGGAACAACTCGAGAGGCAACCAGAATTCCATTCCTCAGACAAGACGAGGCATGACTCTCCTGTCCCAACACTGCAGGGACCGTGCAGTCGGAGTCAGAATCGGAGAGGAAGCCTGAGGTTCCTGCCTCCCCTCGAGATGAGGCCCTCTTCCATTGCGCCGAACCCAGCAGAGTCCCGAGAGGCCCTGCCAACTCCACAGCATTCCTCACCTCTCAGAGGCACCCTGGTAAGTTCCCTATAGTCCCCTGCAGAAGTCGAGGGAAACGAGGGTTTCCCGCCGCCAACCGAGAAAGACCTCGAGAGTCCTTCTTCAATGCGTCTTGAGGCCCTAGCCACTTCCCATGACTCGAGAGTGATGACCAGCTCCTCCTCGCCATGCGCATGGAGACATGAGTTCCCTGGCGCCGCACGAGAGGCTCCCTGAGGTCCTCGTCGTGCCTCGTGAGAAAACCCCCACGGGCGCCGCAGCTCGAGGAAACCCATGAGATGCCCCCGTCATCGCGAGATGAGGGCCTTCTTTTCCTGCCTGACCTGGAGAGCAATCCCGAGTCCTCTCTCCAAACTGAAGAGGAGGCTCGACACCCTTGAGTCCACTCATTGGGCTCCAAGAGATCCGTGTCGCGACTTGAGAGGAAAGTGGAGTCCTCTGCTTCCCCTCGAGGCGAGGCCTGACTCCCCGGGGGAGTCTGGAATGGAAACCCGAGATCTCTGTCTTCCCTTGAGAGGAATATTAGGTCCTGGACACACGCCTCGATGAGGTCTCTTTGGCCCTGTAGTGACTCGAGCAGAACCCCCAGCTTTCCCTCGCAACCCGAGGGGAAGATTGGGCTTCCCAGGGCCAACCCAAGAGGAAGCCTGAAATCCCCGTCGTTTTCGAGAATCCAGACGCAACTCGAGAAAAACGACGTGGTTCCAACGTCTTCACAGGATGAGGCCCTTGCCCGCTACATCATCTCCAGGGAAGTCCCATGTTCCGTCCTGAAGTGGGAAACGGTACTTGGCTCCCTTGATGCGACCCCTAAAGTTCCCTGAAACGCCGGGTTCCCTCGAGTGGAACACCTAGAGTCCCGGCCCCACTTCATCTGAGCCCCATCTCCCCTCCTGATCGCGACAGGAGAGTCGATTCCCCTTCTTTGTGTGGAAGGTGTTCCCGGCCTTCCCGGCGCAACTCAGGATGATGCTGGTCTCACGAGGAAATTCGAGATGAGCCACGTGGGTGGTGCCACATGTCGAACGACCCCGATTTCCCAGTCTGCTCTTGAAATGAACCTGATGCCCGGACACCTCTTTGATGGCAACCCTGTGGGGGAAGGCACAAAACGAAGGGGCAATGACACCCCCGTGCATCTTCTGGAAACACCCGCAGGTTCCACACACAGCTCGACAAGGGGCCTGAGACCACTGAACGACTCGAGAGGCAAGCAGAGTTCCATTACTCAGACAAGACGAGGCCTGACTCTCCTGTCCCAACCCTGCAGGGACCCTGCGGTCGGAGTCAGAAATGGAGAGGAAGCGTGAGGTTCCTGCCTCCAATCGAGATGAGGCCCTCTTTCATTTCGTCAAACCTAGTGGAGTCCCGAGAGGCCCCTCTAACTCCTCAGTATCCCTCACCTCTCAGAGGCACCTGGGAAGTTCCCTAAGGTCCCCGGTAGAGGTCGAGGGAAACGAGTGTTTCCCGCCCCAAACCAAGAAAGACCTCGAGAGTCCTTCTTAAATGCGTCTTGAGGCCCTAGTCCCTCCCATGACTCCAGAGCAATGACGCGATCTGCCTGGCCACACGCATGGAGGCCTGACTTCTCTGGCGCCGCACGAGAGGCTCCCTGAGCTCCCCATCATATCTCGTGAGAAACCCCACACTGGCGCCGCAGCTCGAGAAAACCCATGAGAATCTCCCGTCATCACGAGAGGAGGGCCATCTTTAACTGAATGGTATGCAGATCAAGCGTGAACCTTCTGTCCAAGCTACACAGGACGCTTGACTCCCTTTAGGCCACTCATTGGGCTCCAAGAGTTACACGTCACGACTCGAGAGGATAGTGGAGTCCTTTGCTTCCACTCGAGACGAGGCGTGACCCACCGGGTGAGACTGGAATGCGACCCCGATATCCCTGTTGCCCCTGGAGAGGAACACTACGTCCTGGACCCAAGCCTAGATGAGGACTCTTTGCCCTGAAGTGACTCGAGAGCAACCCACACCTCTCTCCGACAAGTTGAATGGAAGATTGGACTTCCTGGGGCAACACAAGAGGAAGCCTGAATTCCCCGTCGTAACTCGAGAATCCCGCCTCAACTCGAGAAAAACCACGTGTTTCCCTCGTCATCACAATATGAGGCCCTTGCCCGCTAGAGCATCTCCAGAGAATTCCCACGTTCCGTCTTGAAGTGCGAAACTGTACTTGGCACCCTTGATGCGACCTCAAAAGTGCCGTGACATACCGGTCTCACTCGAGGGGACCACCGAGGTTCCCGGCACCACTTCATCTGAGCCCCTTCTCCCCTTCTGATTGCGACCGGTGGGTCGATTCCCCTGCTTTGTCTGCAAGGGTTCCCTACCTTCCCGGCGAACCTCAGGATGAGGCCGGTCTCCCGAGGAAATTCGAGACGTAGCCTCGTGGGTGGTACCACATGCTGAAAGACCCCAATTTTCTGGTACGCTCTTGAAAAGAACCCGATGCCCGGACACCTCTTTGAAGGCAACCCTGTGGATGAAGGCACAACACGAAGGGGCACTGACACCCCTGTGCATCGTCCGGAAAAACCCGCAGGTTCCACACACAGCTCAACAAGTGGCCTGTCACTCCTTGAACAACTCGAAAGGCAAGCGGAGATCCATTCCTCCACGGAAGACGAGGCGTGACTCTCTTGTCCGTACTCGGCAGGTACTCTGCGACCCGAGTCAGAAATGGAGAGGACCCCTGAGGTTCCTACCTCCATTCGAGATGAGGCCCTCTTCGATTGCACCAAACGCAGTTGAGTAACGAAAGGCCCCTCCCAAATCCACAGTGTCCCTGACTTCTCAGAGGCACCCTGAGAAGTTGCCTGAGGTCACCGACACAAGTCGAGGGAACCCAGGGTTCCCTGCCGCAACCCGAGAAAGACCTCGAGAGTCCTTCTTCAATGCGTCTTGAGGCCCGATTCGCCTACTATGACTCGAGAGCAATCACGCACTCCCCTTCACCACACGCACGGAGACCTGACGTCTCTAGCACCACACGAGAGGCTCTCTGAGCTCCCCGTCGTACCTCGTGAGAAATCTGATACTGGCGCCGCAGCTGGAGAAAACCCACGAGACGCCCCCGTCATCGCGAGATGAGGGCCTTTTTTCCTACATGGCCAGGAAAACAATCCCGAGTCATCTCTCTAAACTCCATAGGAGGCTTCACTCCCTTTACGCCACGCAGTGGGCTCCAAGAAATACCCGTCGCGACTCGACAGGAGAGCGGAGTCCTTTTTTGCCCCTCAAGACGAGGCCTGACTCTCCGGGTGAGTCGAGAATGCAACCCCGAGATCCCTGTCGGCCCAGTAGTGGAACACTAGGTCCTGGACACAAGCGTAGATGAGGTCTATTTTGCCCTGCAGTGACTGGAGAGCAATCCCCAGTTCTAACTCACAATTCGAATGAAAACTGGACTTCCCTGGGCCAGTTGAAGAGGAAGCCTGAATTCCCGGTTGTAACTCGAGAATCCCGCCCCAACTCAAGAAAAACCACGTGGTTCCCCCGTCATCGAAAGATGAGGCCCTTGCCCGCTACAGCGTCTCAAGAGAAGTCCCACGTTCCGTATTGAAGAGCGAAAAGTTACTTGGAACCCTTGATGCGACCCCAAAAGTTCCCCGACATACCAGTCTCACTTGAGGAGAACACCGAGGTTCCCGGCACCACTTCATCTGAGACTCTTCTCCCCTCTTGATCGCGACAGGAGGTTCGATTCCCCTGCTTTGTCTGGAAGGCGTTCCCGACCTTCCTGGCGCACATCAAGATGAGGCCAGTCTCACGAGGAAATTCGAGACATAGCCTCGTGGGTGGTGCGGCATGCCAAAAGACCCCGATTCCCTGGTCCGCTCTTGATAAGAACCCGATGGCAGAACCCAACTCGAAGGCAATCCTGTGGAACAAGGCACAACACGAAGGGGCAGTGACACCCCAGTGCATCGTCCAGAAAAACCCGCAAGTTCCACATACAAATCGACAAGTGGCCTGTCACCCCATGAACAACGCGAGAGTCAAGCGGAGTTCCATTCCTCCACACAAGACGAGGCCTGACTCTCCTGTCCCAACTCTGCAGGGACTCTGCGATCCGAGTCAGATCCGGCGCATTCGAAGCCAGGAGAGGAACCCTGTGGTTCCTGCTTCAACTTGTCATGAGGCCCTCTTCCATTGCACCAAACCCAGTGGAGTTCCGAGAGGCCCCTCCCAACTCCACAGTGACCCTGACTTCTCAGAGGCACACTGAGAAGCTTCCTGAGGTCACTGGCACAAGTCGATGGAACCCAGGGTTTCCTGCTGCAACCCAAGAAAGACCTCGAGAGTCCTTCTTTAACACGTTTTCAGGCCCAATTCCCCTACCATGACTCGAGAACAATGACGGGCTCCCTCTCACCACGTGCATAGAGACCTGACTGCCCTGGCACCACATGAGAGGCTCACTGAGCTCCCAGTCTTACTTCGTGAGAAACCCCACACTAGCGCCACAGCTCGAGAAAACCTACGAGACGCCCCAGTCATCGGGAGATGAGGGCCTTCATTTCCTGCATTGCCTGGAGAGCAATCCCGTGTCCTCCCTCCAAACACCAGAGGAGGTTTGACTCCCTTTAAGCCACTCAGTGGGCTCCAAGACATACCCGTCCGACTCGAGAGGAGAGCAGAGTCCTTTGCTTCCCCTCGAGACGAGGCCTGACTCCAGGGTGAGTCTGGAATGCAACCCCGAGATTCCTGTTGCCCCTTGACATGAACATTAGGTCCTGCACACAAGCCTTGGTGGGGTCTCTTTTGCCTTCAGTGACTAGAGCGCACCTCCAGCTCTTCCTCGAATCTCGAATGGAAGATAAGACTTTTGTGGGCCAACACAAGAGGAAGCATGAATTCCCTGTGGTAACTCAAATATCCCACCGCAACTAGAGAAAAACGAAGTGGTTCCCCAGTCATTCCAAGATGAGGCCCTTGCCCGCTGGAGCACACCAAGAGAAGTCCCACGTTCAAATTGAAGAGCGAAACGGTACTTGGAACGTTATGCGACCCCAAAAGTTACCCGACATACCTGTCTCACTTGAGGGAAACACCGAGGTTCCCAGCAGCACTTCATCTGAGCCACTTCTCCCCTCCTGATCGCCACAGGAGGGTCGATTCCTCTGCTTTGTCTGGAAGGGTTTCATGACCTTCGCGGCACACCTCAGGATGAGGACGGTTTCATGAGTAAATTCGAGACTAGCCACGTGGGTGGTGCCAAATGCTGAACGACCCCGATTTCCCAGTCCACTCTTCATAAGAACACGATGCCCGGACACCTCTTCCGAGGCAACCCTGTGGATGAAGACACAAAACGAAGGGTCACTGACACCCCCATGCATCGTCTGGAAAAACCTGCAGATTCCACACACAGTTTGACAAGGGGCCTGAAACCCCATGAACATCTCGAGAGGCAAGCGGAGTTCCATTCCTCAGAAAAGACATAGCCTGACTCTCCTGTCCCAACTCTGCTGGGACACTACGATAAGAGTCAGAATTGGAGAGGAAGACTGAAGTTCCTGCCTCCACTCGAAATGAGGCCCTCTTCCATTGCGACAAACCCAGTGGAGTCCCGAGAGGCCCCACCAACTCCACAGCGTCCCTCACCTCTCAGAGGCACCCTGGGAAGTTCCCTCAGGTCCCCGGCAGAAGTCGGGGGAAACGAGGGTTTCATGCTGCAACCCAAGAAAGACATCGAGAGTCCTTCTTCAACGCGTCTTGAGGCCCTAGTCCCCTCCCATGACTCGAGAACAATGACGCGCTCGTTCTCGCCACGTGCATGGAGACATGACTTCCCTGGCGCCGCATGAGAGGCTCCCTGAGATCCTCGTCGTGCCTCGGGAGAAAACCCCCACGGGTGCCGCAGCTCGAGGAAACCCCTGAGATGCCCCCGTCCTCGCGAGGTGAGGGCCTTCTTTTCCTGCCTGGCCTGGAGAGCAATCACGAGTCCTCTCTCAAAAGTGAAGAGGAGGCTGGACTCCCTTGAGGCCACTCAGGGGGAACCAAGATATCAGCGTCGCGACTCGGGAGGAGAGCGGAGTCCTTTGCTTCCCCTCGAGGCGAGGCCTGACTCCCCGGGGGAGCATGGGATGCAACCCCGAGATCCTTGTCTTCCCTGGAGAGGAGCATTAGGTCCTGGACACACGCCTAGATGAGGTCACTTTGGCCCTGCAGTGACTCGAGTGCAACTCCCAGCTTTCCCTCGCCACTAGAATAGAAGGTTGGGCTACCCAGGGCCGACACAAGAGGAACCCTGAAATCCCCCGTCGTAACACGAGAATCCCGCCGCAACTCGAGAAAAACCACGTGGTTCCCACCTCTTGGCAAGATGAGCCCCTTGGCCGCGACGGCGTCTCAAGGGAAGTCCCCTGTTCCGCCCTGAAGGGCGAAACGGTCCCTGACAGCCTTCCTGCGACCCCCAAAAGTCCCCCGACACGCCGGGGTCCCCCAAGGGGAACACCGAGGGTCCCGGCACCGCTTCCTCTGAGCCCCTTCTCCCCTCCTGATCGCGACAGGAGAGGCAATTCCCCTGCGTGGTCTGGAAGGGGTTCCCGGCCTTCCCGGCGCACCTCAGGATGAGGCCGGTCTCACGAGGAAATTCGAGACGAGCCACGTGGGTGGGGCCACATGCCGAACGCCCCCGATTCCCCGGTCCGCTCTTGAGAAGGACCCCAGGCCCGGACCCCTCTTCAAAGGCAACCCTGTGGGTGAAGGCACAACACGAAGGGGCACTGCCACCCCCGTGCATCGTCCGCAAAGACCCGCGGGTTCCACACACAGCTCGACGAGGGGCCTGAGACCCCCTGAGCAACTCGAGAGGCCAGCGGGGTTCCCTTCCTCAGGCAAGACGAGGCCTGACTCTCCTGTCCCAACTCTGCAGGGACCCTGCGGTCGGAGTCCGAAACGGAGAGGAAGCCTGACGTTCCTGCCTCCCCTCGAGGTGAGGCCCTCTTCGGTTGCGCCAGACCCAGCGGGGTCCCGAGGGGCCCCGCCACCTCCACAGGATCCCTCGCCTCTCAGAGGCACCCTAGGAAGTTCCCTAAGGTCCCCAGCAGAAGGCGAGGGAAACGAGGGTTTCCCGCCGCCCCCCGAGAAAGACCTCGAGAGTCCTTCTTCAACGTGTCTCGAGGCCCTAGTCCCCTCCCGTGACTCGAGTGCCAGGACACGCTCCCCCTCGCCACGCGCATGGAGACCTGACTTCCCTGGCGCCGCACGAGAGGCTCCCTGAGATCCTCGTCGTGCCTCGGGAGAAAACCCCCACGGGCGCCGCAGCTCGAGGAAACCCCTGAGACGCCCCCGTCCTCGCGAGCTGAGGGCCTTCTTTTCCTGCATGGCCTGGAGAGCAATCCCGGGTCCTCTCTCCAAACGGAAGAGGAGGCTGGACTCCCTTGAGGCCGCTCAGGGGGCTCCAAGAAACCCGCGTCGCGACTCGAGAGGAGAGCGGAATCCTTGGCTTCCCCTGGAGACGCGGCCTGACTCCCCAGGGGAGCCTGGAATGCAACCCCGAGATCCCTGCCTTCCCTGGAGAGGAATATTAGGTCCCGGACACACGCCTAGGTGAGGTCTCTTCGGCCCTGCAGTGACTCGAGCGCAAGCCCCAACTTCCCCTCGCTACCCGAGGGGAAGATTGGGCTTCCCAGGGCCAACCCAAGGGGAAGGCTGAGATCCCCGTCGTAACTCGAGAATCCCGCCGCAACTCGAGAAAAACCACGTGGTTCCCACCTCTTGGCAAGATGAGGCCCTTGCCCGCGACGGCGTCTCAAGGGAAGTCCCCTGTTCCACAATGAAGGGCGAAACGGTCCCTGCCAGCCTTCCTGCGACCCCCAAAAGTCCCCCGACACGCCGGGTTCCCTCGAGGGGAAAACCGAGGGTCCCGGCACCGCTTCCTCTGAGCCCCTTCTCCCCTCCTGATCGTGACAGGAGAGGCGATTCCCCTGCGTGGTCTGGAAGGGGTTCCCGGCCTTCCCGGCGCTCCTCAGGATGAGGCCGGTCTCACGAGGAAATTCGAGACGAGCCACGTGGGTGGGGCCACATGCCGAATGCCCCCGATTCCCCGGTCCGCCCTTGAGAAGGACCCGAGGCCCAGACCCCTCTTCGAAGTCAACCCTGTGGGTGAAGGCACAACACGAAGGGGCACTGCCACCCCCGTGCATCATCCGCAAAGACCCGCGGGTTCCACACACAGCTCGACGAGGGGCCTGAGACCCCCTGAGCAACTCGAGAGGCCAGCGGGGTTCCCTTCCTCAGACAAGACGAGGCCTGACTCTCCTGTCCCAACTCTGCAGGGACCCTGCGGTCGGAGTCCTAAACGGAGAGGAAGCCTGACGTTCCTGCCTCCCCTCGAGGTGAGGCCCTCTTCCGTTGCGCCAGACCCAGTGGAGTCCCGAGGGGCCCCGCCACCTCCACAGGATCCCTCGCCTCTCAGAGGCACCCTGGGAAGTTCCCTAAGGTCCCTGGCAGAAGGCGAGGGAAACGAGGGTTTCCCGCCGCCACCCAAGAAAGACCTCGAGAGTCCTTCTTCAACGCGTCTCGAGGTCCTAGTCCCTCCCGTGACTCGAGAGCCAGGACGCGCTCCCCCTCGCCACACGCATGGAGACCTGTCTTCCCTGGCGCCGCTCAAGAGGCTCCCTGAGATCCTCGTCGTGCCTCGGGAGAAAACCCCCACGGGCACCGCCGCTCTAGGAAACCACTGAGACGCCCCCGTCCTCGCGAGCTGAGGGCCTTCTTTTCCTGCATGGCCTGGACAGCAATCCCGGGTCCTCTCTCCAAACGGAAGAGGAGGCTGGACTCCCTTGAGGCCGCTCAGGCGGCTCCAAAAGACCCGCGTCGCGACTCGAGAGGAGAGCGGAGTCCTTGGCTTCCCCTCGAGACGAGGCCTGACTCCCCGGGGGAGCCTGGAATGCAACCCCGAGATCCCTGCCTTCCCTGGAGAGGAATATTAGGTCCCGGACACACGCCTAGGTGAGGTCTCTTCGGCCCTGCAGTGACTCGAGCGCAACCCCCATCTTTCCCTCGCAACCCGAGGGGAAGATTGGGCTTCCCAAGGCCAACCCAAGGGGAAGGCTGAGATCCCCGTCGTAACTCGAGAATCCCGCCGCAACTCGAGAAAAACCACGTGGTTCCCATCTCTTGGCAAGATGAGGCCCTTGCCCGCGACGGAGTCTCAAGGGAAGTCCCCTGCCACGCCCTGAAGGGCGAAACGGTCCCTGACAGCCTTCCTGCGACCCCCAAGAGTCCCCCGACATGCCGGGTTCCCTCGAGGGGAACACTGAGGTTCCCGGCACCGCTTCCTCTGAGCCCCTTCTCCCCTCCTGTTCGCGACAGGAGATGCGATTCCCCTGCGTGGTCTGGAAGGGGTTCCCGGCCTTCCCGGCGCACCTCAGGATGAGGCCGGTCTCACGAGGAAATTCGAGAGGAGCCACGTGGGTGGTGCCACATGCCGAACCCCCCCGATTCCCCGGTCCGCCCTTGAGAAGGACCCGAGGCCCGGACCCCTCTACGAAGGCAACCCTGTGGGTGAAGGCACAACACGAAGGGGCACTGCCACCCCCGGGCATCGTCCGCAAAGACCCGCGGGTTCCACACACAGCTCGACGAGGGGCCTGAGACCCCCTGAGCAACTCGAGAGGCAAGCGGGTTTCCCTTCCTCAGACAAGACGAGGCCTGACTCTCCTGTCAAAACTCTGCAGGGACCCTGCGGTCAGAGTCCGAAACGGAGAGGAATCCTGAGGTTCCTGTCTCCCCTCGAGGTGAGGCCCTCTTCCATTGCACAAAACCCAGATGAGTCGCGAGAGGCCCCTCCCAACTCCACAGTATCCTTGAATTCTTAGAGGCACCTTGAGAATCTACCTGAGGTCACCGGCACAAGTCCAGGGAACCCAGGGTTTCCTGCTGCAACCCGAGAAAGACCTTGAGAGTCCTTCGGCGCGTCTTGAGGCCCGATTCCCCTACCATGACTCGAGAGCAAAGACCCGCTCCCCATCGCCATGCGCATGGATACCTGACTTCCCTGACTCCTGAAGAGAGTCTCCCTGAGCTCCCCGTCGTACCTCTTCGGAAACCCCATTCAGGCACGGCAGCTCGAGAAAACCCATGATACGCCCCCGTCATCACGAGATGAGGGACTTGTTTCCTGCCTGGCATGGAGAGCAAAACCGAGTCCTCTCTCCAGACTCCACAGGAGGCTTGACTCTCTTTAGGCCTCTCAGTTGGCTCCAAGAGATACCTGTCAGGACCTGAAGGGAGAGCAGAGTCCTTTGCTTCCCCTCGAGACGAGGCCTGACTCCCCGTGTGAGTCTGGAATGCAACCCCGAGTTCCTGTCACACCTGGAGAGGAAAACTCGGTCCTGGACACAAGCCTAGATGAGGTCTATTTTGCACTGCAGTTACTAGAGAGCAATCGCCAGCTCTCCCCCGCAAATCGAATTGAAGATTGGACTTCTCTGGGCCAATACAATTGGAAGCCTGAATTCGACATCGTAACTCGAGAATCCCGCCGAAACTCGAGAAAATCCACGTGGTTCCCCCATCAGCGCTAGATGAGGCCCTTGCCCGCTACAGCGACTCAAGAGAAGTCCCACTTTCTGTCTTGAAGTGCGAAACGGTACTTGGCACCCTTGATGCAATCTCAAAATTCCCCGACATACAGGTCTCACTCGAAAGGAACACCGAGGTTCCCGGAACCACTTCATTTGAGCTCCTTCTCCCCTCGTGATCACGACAGGTGTGTCGATTCCCCTGCTATGTCTGGAAGGGGTTCCCGACCTTTCCAGCGCGCCTAAGGATGAGGCAGGTCTCACGAGGAAATTCGAGACATAGCCTCGTGGGTGGTGCCACAAGCCGAAAGACCCCGATTTCCCGGTCTGCTCTTGATAAGAACGTGATGCCCTGACACCTTTACGAAGGAAAACCTGTGGATGAAAGCACAACACGAAGGGGCACTGACACCCCCGTGCATCGTCCAGAAAAACCCGCAGGTTACAAACACAGTTCAACAAGTGGTCTGTCACCCCGTGAACAACTCGACAGGCAAGTGGAGTTCCATTCCTCCACACAAGATGAGACCTGATTTTCTGTACCAACTCTGCAGGGAAACTGCGATCCGAGTCAGTACCAGCGACAGGAAACCCAGGAGAGGAAACATGAGGTTCCTGCCTCCACTCGAGATGAGGCTCTCATCCATTGCACCAAACCCAGTGGAGTCCAGAGAGGCCCCTCCCAACTCCACAGTACCCCTGACTTCTCAGAGGCACCCGGAGAAGCTCCATGAGGTCACCGGCACATGTCGAGGGAACCCAGGGTTTCCTGCCACAATGGGAAAAAGACCTCGAGAGTCCTACTTCAACGTGTCTTGAAGCCCGAATCTGCTTCCATGGCTCTATAGAAATGACACGCACCCCCTCGCCACGCACATGGAGACCTGACTTCCCTGGCGCCATAAGAGAGGCTCCCTGAGCTCCCTGTCGTACCTCGTGAGAAACCCCACACTGACGCCGCAGCTTGAGAAAACTCACCATACGCCCCTGTCATCGCGAGATGAGGACCTTCTTTTCCTGCATGGCCTGGAGAGGAATCCCGAATCCTCTTTCCAAACTCCACAGGAGGCTTGACTCCCTTTAGGCCACTTAGTGGGCTCCAAGAGATACCCGTCGCGACTCGAGAGGAGAATGGAGTCCTTTGCTTCCCCTCGAGACAAGGCCTGACTCACCAGGTGGGTCTGGAATGCAACCCCGAGATCCCTGTCTCCCCTGGAGAGGAACATTAGGTCCTGGAAACAAGCCTAGATGAGGTCTCTTTTGCCCTTCTGTAACTCGAGAGCAATCCCCCGCTCTCCCTGACAACTCGAATGGAAGATTGGACTTCCCTGGGCCAACACAAGAGGAAGCCTGAATTCCCCTTGTTACTCGAGAATCCCGCCGCAACTCGAGAAAAAGCACTTGGTTCCCTCGTCATCACAAGATGAGGCCCTTGCCCGCTACAGCTTCTCAAGAAAAGTCCCACGTTCCGTCTTGAAGTGCAAAACGATACTTGACACCCTTGATGTGACCCCAAAAGTTCCCCGAAATATCGGTCTCACTCGAGGTGAACACCGAGGTTCCCGGCACCAGTTTATCTGAGCCCCTTCTCCCCTCCTGTTCGTGATAGGAGGGTCACTTCCCCTGCTTTGTTTGTAAGGGGTTCCCGACCTTCACGGGGCACTTCAGGATGAGGCCAGTCTCACGAGGAAATTCGAGACGTAGCTCGCGGGTGGTACCACATGCCAAAAGACTATGATTTCCCGGTACGCTCTTGATAAGAACCCGATGCCTGGACACCTCTTCGAAGGCAACCCTGTGGATGAAGGCACAACACGAAGGGGCACTGCCACCCCCGTGCATCGTCCGCAAAGACCCGCGGTTTCCACACACAGCTCGACGAGGGGCCTGAGATCCCCTAAACAACTCGAGAGGCAAGCGGGTTTCCCTTCCTCAGACAAGACGAGGCCTGAGTCTCCGCTCCCAACTCTGCAGGGACCCTGAGGTCGGAGGGTCGGAGTCAGAAACAGAGAGGAAGCCTGAGGTTCCTGCCTCCCCTTGAGATGAGGCCCTCTTCCATTGTGCCAAGCCCAGCGGAGTCCCGAGAGACCCCGCTAACTCCACAGCATCCCTCACCTCTCAGATGCACCCTGGGAAGTTCCCTCAGGTCCCCGGCAGAAGTCGAGGGAAATAAGGGTTTCCCGCCGCCACTCGAGAAAGACCTCGATAGTCCTTCTTCAAAGTGTCTTGAGGCCCTTGTCCCCTCTCTGGACTAGAGAGCAATAATGCGCTCCCCCTCGCCACGCACATGGAGACCTGACTTCCCTGGCGCCACACGAGAGGCTCCCTGAGTTCCCCGTCGTACCTCGTGTGAAACCCCACACTGGCGCCGCAGCTCGAGAAAACCCACAAGATCCCTCCGTCATTGCGAGATGAGGGCCATCTTTTCCTGCATGGCCTGGAGAGCAGTCCCAAGTCCTCTCTCCAAACTTCACAGGAGGCTTGATTCCCTTTAGGCCACAAAGTGGGCTCCAATAGGTGCCCGTCGTGACTCGAAAGGAGAGCGGAGTCCTTTGCTTCCCTTCGACATGAGGCCTGACTCCCTGGGTGAGTCTGGAATGCAAACCTGAGATCCCTGTGGCCCTTGGAGAGGAACATTAGGTCCTGGACACAAGCCTAGATGAGGTCTCCTTTGCCCTGCAGTGAATCGAGCGCAACCCCCAGCTCTCCCTCGCAACTCGAATGGATGATTGGACTTCCCTGGCCCAACACAAGAGGAAGCCTGAAATCCACGTCGTAACTCGAGAATCCCACCGAAACTCGAGAAAAACCACGTGGCTCCCCCGTCATCGCAAGATGAGGCCCTTGGCCGCTACAGCGTATCAAGAGAAGTTCCACGTTCCATCCTGAAGTACAAAACGGTACTTGGCACCCTTGATGCGACCCCCAAAGTTCCCTGACATACCGGTCTCACTCGAGGGAAACACCAAAGTTCACGGCACCACTTCCTGTGAGCCCCTTCACCCCTCCTGATCGTGACAGAAGGGTCGATTCCCATGTTTTGTCTGCAAGGGGTTCCCGACGTTCCCCGCGAACCTCCGGATGAGGCCGGTCTCATGAGGAAATTCGAAAAGTAGCCTCATGGTTGGTGCCATATGCTGAAAGATCCCGAATTCCCGGTCCACTCTAGATAAGAACCTGACGCCCGGACATCTCTTCGAAGGCAACCCTGTGGATGAAGGCACAACACGAAGGGACACTGACATCCCCATGCATCGTCTGGAAAAACCCGCAGATTCCACTCACAGCTCCAAATGTGGACTGTCACCTCGTGAACAACTCGAGAGGCAAGTGAAGTTGCATTCCTTCACACAAGACGAGGCCTTACTCTCCTGTCCCAACTCTTCAGGGACCCTGCAATTGGAGTCAGAAATGGAGAGGAACCCTGAGGTTCCTGCCTCAACTAGAGAAGAGGCCCTCTTCCATTGAACCAAACTCAGTGGTGTCCCGAGAGGCCCCTCCCAACACCACAGTATCCCTGAATTCTCAGAGGCTCCCTGAGAAGCTACCTGAGGTCACTGGCACAAGTCGAGGGAACCCAGAGTTTCCTGAAGTAACCCGAGAAAGACTTGGAGAGTCCTTTTTCAACGTCTCTTGATGCCCGATTCCCCTACCATGACTCCAGAGCAAGGACGCGCTCCCCTCGCCACAAGCAGGAAAACTGACTTCCCTAGTACCACACAAGAGGCTCCCTGAGTACCCCATCGTACCTCGTGAGAAAACCCACACTGGCGCCGCAGTTCGAGAAAAACCACAAGATGCCCCCGTCAAGGAGAGATGGGGGCCTTCTTTTCCTGCCTGACCTGGAGAGCAATTCCTGGTCCTCTCTCCAAACTTCACAGGAGTATTGACTCCCTTTAGGCCACTCAGTTGGGTCCAAGAAATACCCGGTGCGACTCGAGAGGAGAGCGGAGTCCTTTGCTTCCCTCGAGACGAGGCCTGACTCCCCGGGTGAGTTTGGAATGCAACCCCGAGATCACTGTCGCCCCTGGAGTGGAACATTTTGTCCTAGACACAAGCCTAGATGAGGTCTATTTTGCCCTACAGTGACTCGAGAGCAACCTCCATCTCTCCCTCACAATTTGAATGGAAGATTGGTCTTCCCACGGTCAACACAAGAGGAAGTGTAAATTTCCCATCGTAATTCGAGAATTCAGCCTCAAGTCTTAAAAACCATGTGGTTCCCCCTTCATCGCAATATGAGGCCCTTGCCAGCTAGAGTCTCAAGAGAAGTCCCACGTTCCATCTTAAAGTTCGAAATGCTACTTGGCACCCTTGATGCGACCCCAAAGTTCCCCAACATACCGGTCTCACTCCAGGGGAACACCGAAGTTCCCGGTGTCTCCAGGGAAGTCCCATGTTCCGTCCTTAACTGCGAAACGGTACTTGAAACCCTTGATGCGACCGCAAAAGTTCCCCGACATGCTGGGTTCCCTCGAGGGGAACACCGAGGGTCCCGGCACCACTTCATCTGAGCCCCTTCTCCCTTCCTGATCGCGACAGGAGAGTCGATTCCCCTGCGTGGTCTGGAAGGGGTTCCCGGCCTTCCTGGCGCACCTCAGGATGAGGCCGGTCTCAGGAGGAAATTCGAGACTAGCCACTTGTGAGGTGCCACGTGCCGAACGACCCTGATTTTCCGGTCCGCTCTTGATAAGAACCCGATGCCCGGACACCTCTTCGAAGGCAAACCTGTGGGTGAAGGCACAACACGAAGGGGCACTGACACCCCCGTGCATCATCCGGAAAAACCCGCAGGGTCTACACACAGCTCGACAAGGGGCCTGAGACTCCCGGAACAACTCGAGAGGCAACCAGAATTCCATTCCTCAGACAAGACGAGGCATGACTCTCCTGTCACAAAACTGCAGGGACCGTGCAGTCGGAGTCCGAAACCGAGAGGAAGCCTGAGGTTCATGCCTCCCCTCGAGATGAGGCCCTCTTCCATTGCGCCGAACCCAGCAGAGTCCCGAGAGGCCCTGCCAACTACACAGCATCCCTCACCTCTCAGAGGCACCCTGGGAAGTTCCCTAAGGTTCCCTGCAGAAGTCGAGGGAAATGAGGGTTTCCCGCCGCAACCCGAGAAAGACCTCGAGAGTCCTTCTTCAACGCCTCTTGAGGACCTAGCCGCTTCCCATGACTCGAGAGTGATGACCAGCTCCCCCTCGCCATGCGCATGGAGACCTGACTTCCCTGGCGCCGCACGAGAGGCTCCTTGAGGTCCTCGTCGTGCCTCGTGAGAAAACCCCCATGGGCGCAGCAGCCTGAGGAAACCCATGAGACGCCCCCGTCCTCGCGAGATGAGGGCCTTCTTTTCCTGCCTGGCCTGGAGAGCAATCCCGAGTCCTCTCTCCAAACTGAAGAGGAGGCTCGACACCCTTGTGTCCACTCAGTGGGCTCCAAGAGATCCGTGTCGCGACTTGAGAGGAAAGCGGAGTCCTTTGCTTCCCCTCCACGCCAGTCCTGAGTCCCCGGGGGAGTCTGGAATGGAAACCCGGCATCCCTGTCTTCCCTTGAGAGGAATATTAGGTCCTGGACACACGCCTCGATGAGGTCTCTTTGGCCCTGTAGTGACTCGAGCAGAACCCCCAGCTTTCCATCGCAACTCGAATTGAAGATTGGGCTTCCCAGGTCCAACCCAAGAGAGACCTGAAATTCCTGCCGTTTTCGAGAATCCCGATGCAACTCGAGAAAAACGACGTGGTTCCAACGTCTTCACAGGATGAGGCCCTTGTACGCTACAGCGTCTCCAGGGAAGTCCCATGTTCCGTCCTGAAGTGGGAAACGGTACTTGGCTCCCTTGATGCGACCCCTAAAGTTCCCTGAAACGCCGGGTTCCCTCGAGTGGAACACCGAGGGTCCCGGCACCACTTCATCTGAGCCCCATCTCCCCTCCTGATCGCGACAGGAGAATCGATTCCCCTACTTTGAGTGGAAGGTGTTCCCGGCCTTCCCGGCGCACCTCAGGATGATGCTGGTCTCACGAGGAAATTCGAGATGAGCCACGTGGGTGGTGCCACATGCAGAATGACCCCGATTTCCCGGTCCGCTCTTGAAATGAACCCGATGCCCGGACACCTCTTTGAAGGAAACCCTATGGGGGAAGGCACAAAACGAAGGGGCACTGACACCCCCATGCATCTTCTGGAAACACCCGCAGGTTCCACACACAGCTTGTCAAGGGCCCTGAGACCCCCTGAACGACTCGAGAGGCAAGCAGAGTTCCGTTACTCAGACAAGACGAGGCCTGACTCTCCTTTCCCAACTCTGCAGGGACCCTGCGGTCGGAGTCAGAAATGGAGAGGAAGCCTGAGGTTCCTGCCTCCAATCGAGATGAGGCCCTCTTTCATTTCGTCAAACCTAGTGGAGTCCCGAGAGGCCCCTCTAACTCCTCAGTATGCCTCACCTCTCAGAGGCACCTGGGAAGTTCCCTAAGGTCCCCTGTAGAGGTCGAGGGAAATGAGTGTTTCCCGCCCCAACCCAAGAAAGACCTTGAGAGTCCTTCTTAAATGCCTCTTGAGGCCCTAGTCCCTCCCATGACTCGAGAGCAATGACGCGATCTGCCTGGCCACACGCATGGAGTCAGGCTTCTCTGGTGGTGCACAAGAGGATCCCTGAACTCCCCATCATATCTCGTGAGAAACCCCACACTGGCGTCGCAGCTCGAGAAAACCCATGAGACGCCCCCGTCATCACGAGACGAGGGCCATCTTTAACTGCATGGTATGCAGATCAAGCCTGAACCTTCTGTCCAAGCTACACAGGACGCTTGACTCCCTTTAGGCCACTCATTGGGCTCCAAGAGTTACGTGTCGCGACTCGAGAGGATAGTGGAGTCCTTTGCTTCCACTCGAGACGAGGCGTGACCCACCGGGTGAGACTGGAATGCGACGCGGATATCCCTGTTGCCCCTGGAGAGGAACATTACGTCCTGGACCCAAGCCTAGATGAGGACTCTTTGCCCTGAAGTGACTCGAGAGCAACCCCCAGCTCTCTCTGACAAGTTGAATGGAAGATTGGACTTCCTGGGCCAACACAAGAGGAAGCCTGAATTCCCCGTTGTAACTCGAGAATCCCGCCTCAACTCGAGAAAAACCACGTGTTTCCCTCGTCATCGCAATATGAGGCCATTGCCCGCTACAGCATCTCCAGAGAATTCCCACGTTCCGTCTTGAAGTGCGAAACTGTACTTGGCACCCTTGATGCGACCTCAAAAGTGCCGTGACATACCGGTCTCACTCGAGAGGACCACCGAGGTTCCTGGCACCACTTCATCTGAGCCCCTTCTCCCCTTCTGATCGCGAGCGGTGGGTCGATTCCCCTGCTTTGTCTGCAAGGGGTTCCCGAGCTTCGCGGCGCACCTCAGGATGAGGCCGGTCTCCCGAGGAAATTCGAGACGTAGCCTCGTGGGTGGTACCACATGCTGAAAGACCCCAATTTTCCGGTACGCTCTTGAAAAGAACCCGATGCCCAGACACCTCTTTGAAGGCAACCCTGTGGATGAAGGCACAACACGAAGGGGCACTGACACCCCCGTGCATCGTCCGGAAAAACCCGCAGGTTCCACACTCAGCTCAACAAGTGGCCTGTCACTCCGTGAACCACTCGAAAGGCAAGGGGAAATCCATTCCTCCACAGAAGACGAGGCGTGACTCTCTTGTCCATACTCTGCAGGTACCCTGCGACCCGAGTCAGAAATGGAGAGGACCCCTGAGGTTCCTGCCTCCATTCGAGATGAGGCCCTCTTCGATTGCACCAAACCCAGTTGAGTAACGAAGGGCCCCTCCCAAATCCACAGTGTCCCTGACTTCTCAGAGGCACCCTTAGAAGTTGCCTGAGGTCACCGACACAAATCAAGGGAACCCAGGGTTCCCTGCCGCAACCCGAGGAAGACCTCAAGAGTCCTTCTTCAATGCGTCTTGAGGCCCGATTCGCCTACTATGACTCGAGAGCAATCACGCACTCCCCTTCACCACACGCACGGAGACCTGACGTCCTTAGCACCACACGAGAGGCTCTCTGAGCTCCCCGTTGTACCTCGTGAGAAATCTGATACTGGCGCCGCAGCTGGAGAAAACCCACGAGATGCCCCCGTCATCGCGAGATGAGGGCCTTTTTTCCTGCATGGCCAGGAAAACAATCCCGAGTCATCTCTCCAAACACCATAGGAGGCTTCACTCCCTTTACGCCATGCAGTGGGCTCCAAGAGATACCCGTCGCGACTCGACAGGAGAGCGGAGTCCTTTCTTTCCCCTCAAGACGAGGCCTGACTCTCCGGGTGAGTCGAGAATGCAACCCTGAGATCCCTGTCGGCCCAGTAGTGGAACACTAGGTCCTGGACACAAGCGTAGATGAGGTCTATTTTGCCCTGCAGTGACTGGAGAGCAATCCCCAGTTCTAACTTGCAACTCGAATGGAATACTGGATTTTCCTGGCGCCACACAAGAGGCTCCCTGAGATCCCCGTGGTACTTCATGAGACACCCCACACTGGCGCCGCAGCTCGAGAAAACCCACGAGACGCCACCGTCATCTCGAGATGAGGGCCTTCTTTTCCTGCATGGCCTGGAGTCCAATCCCGAGTCCTCTCTCCAAACTCCACAGGAGGCTTGACTCCCTTTAGTACACACAGTGGGCTCCAAGAGATACCCATCGCGACTCGAGACGAGAGCGGAATTCTTTGCTTACCCTCGAGGTGAGAACTGACGCCCCGGATGAGTCTGGAATGCAAACCCGAGATCCCTGTCGCCCCTGGAGAGCAACGTTAGATCCTGGACACAAGCCTAGATTAGGTCTCTTTTGCCCTGCAGTGACTCTAGCGAAATCCCCAGCTCCCCCTCGCAACCCGAATGGAAGATTGGATTTCAAGGCCAACAAGAGGAAGCCTAAATTCCCGGTCATAACTCGAGAATCCCGCCGCAACTCGAGCAAAACCACGTGGTTCTCCCGTCATCGCAAGATGAGGCCCTTGCCCGCTACAGCGTTTCAAAAGATGTCCCAGGTTCCGTCTTGAAATGCGAAACGGTACTTGGCACCCTTGATACGACCCCAAAAGTCCCCCAACACGCCAGTCTCACTCAAGGGGAACACCGAGGTTCCCGGCACCACTTCATTTAAGCCCCTTCTCCCCTCCTGATCGTGACCGGTGGGTCGATTCCCCTGCTTTGTCTGCAAGGGGGCCCGACCTTCCCTGCACAACTCAGGATGAGGCCGGTCTCATGGGGAAATTCGATACGTAGCTTTGTGGGTGGTGCCACTTGCTGAAAGACTCCAATTTCCCGGTCCGCTCTTGATAAGAATCCGATGCTCGGACACCTCTTGGAAGGCAGCCTTGAGTATGAAGGTACAACACGAAGGGGCACTAACACACCTGTGCATCATCCGGAAAAACGGGCAGGTTACACACACAGCTCGACAAGTGGCCTGTCACCTCGAGAACAACTCGAGAGGCAAGAGGAGTCCCATCCTCCAGAAAAGACGAGGCCTGACTCTCCTGTACCAACATGCAGGGACCTTGCGATCTGAGTCAGAAATGGAGAGGAACACTGAGGTTCCTGCTTCAACTCGAGATGAGTCCCTCTTACATTCCACCAAATGCAGAGGAGTCTCGAGAGGCCCCTCCAAACTGCACAGTATCCCTGACTTCTCAGAGGCACTCTGAGAAGCTCCCTGAGGTCGCAGGCACAAGTCAAGGGAACCCTGGGTTTTATGCAGTGACCCGAGAAAGACCTCGAGAGTCCTTCTTCAACCCGTCTTGAGGCCCGATTACCCTACCATGACTCGAGAGCAATGACGAGCTCCCCCTAGCCATCTCATGGGGACCTGACTTCCCTGGCGCCACACGAGAGGCTCCCTGAGCTCCCTCTCGTACCTCGTCAGAAACCCGGCACTAGCGCAGCAGTGTAGAAAACCCACGAGACGCCGCCATCATCGCGAGATGAGGGCCTTCTTTTCCTGCATGGCCTGGAGAGGAATCCCGAGTCCTCTATCCAAACACCACAGGAGGCTTGACTCCCTTTAGGGCACACAGTGGGCTCCAAGAGATACCCATGGCGACTCAAAAGGACAGCGGAGTTCTTTGCTTCCCCTCGAGACGAGACCTGATTCCCTGGGTGAGTCTGGTATGCAACCCCAAGATCGCTGTCGCCCCTAGGGACGAGCATTAAGTCCTGGACACAAGCCTAGATGAGGTCTATTTTGCCCTGCAGTGACTCGAGAGCAATCCCCAGCTCTCCCTTTAAACTCGAATGGAAGATAGGACTTCCCTGGCCCAACACATGAGGAAGACTGTATTCCCCGTCGAAACTCGAGAATCCCGCCACAACTCGAGAAACGCCACGTGGTTCCCCCGTCATCCCAAGATGAGGCCCTTGCCCCCTACAGCGTCTCAAGAGAAGTCCCACGTTCCGTCTTGAAGTGCGAAACGGTATTGGCACCCTTGATGCGACCTCAAAAGTTCCTCGACACACCAGTCTGACTCGAGGAGAACACCGAGGTTCCCGGCACCACTACATCTGGGCCCCTTCTCCCCTCCTGATCGCGACAGGAGGGTCGATTCCCCTGTTTTGTCTTGAAGGGGTTCCCGCCTTTCCCGGTGCATCTCAGGATGAGGCCGGTCTCACGAGGATATTCGAGACATAGCCACGTGGATGGTGACACATGCCGAAAGACCCCGATTTCCCGGTCCGCTCTTGATAAGATCCTGATGCCCGGACACCTCTTTGAAGATAACCCTTTTGATGAAGGCACAACACGAAGGGGCACTGACACCCCTGGGTATCATCCTGAGAAACCCGCAGGTACCACACACAGCTCGAGAAGTGACCTGTCACCCCGTGAACAACTGGAGAGGCAAGCAGAGTTCCATTCCTCCACACAAGACGAGGCCTGACTCTCCTGTTCGAACTCTGCAGCGAAACTGCGATCCGAGTCAGATCTGGCCCAGGGGAAGTCAGGAGAGGAAACATGAGTTTCCTGCCTCCACTTGAGATGAGGCCCTCTTCCATTGCACCGAACCCAGTGGAGTCCCGAGAGACCCCTCCCAACTGCTCAGTATCCCTGACTTCTCAGAGGCACCCTGAGACCTTCCTGAGATCACCGGCACAAGTCGAGGGAACCAAGGGTTTCCTGCCCCAACCCGTAAAAGACCTCAACTCGAGAAACACCACGTGGTTCCCACCTCTTCGCAAGATGAGGCCCTTGCCCGCGACGGCGTCTCAAGGGAAGTCCCCTGTTGGGCCCTGAAGGGGGAAACGGTCCCTGACAGCCTTCATGCGACCCCCAAAATTTCCCCGACAGGCCGGATTCCCTGGAGGGGTACAACGAGGGTCCCAGCACCGCTTCCTCTGAGCCCCCTCTCCCCTCCTGATCGCGACAGGAGAGGCGATTCCCTTGGGTTTTCTGAAAGGGTTCCCGGCCTTCCCGGCGCACCGCAGGATGGGGCCAGGCTCACGAGGAAATTCGAGACGAGCCACGTGGGTGGTGCCACATGCCGAACGCCCCCGATTCCCCGGTCCGCTCTTGAGAAGGACCCGAGGCCCGGACCGCTCTTCGAAGGAAACCCTGTGGGTGAAGGCACAACACGAAGGGACACTGCCACCCCCGTGCATCGTCCGCAAAGACCCGCGGGTTCCACACACAGCTCGACGAGGGGCCTGAGACCCCCTGAGCAACTCGAGAGGCAAGCGGGGTTCCCTTCCTCAGACAAGACGAGGCCTGACTCTCCTGTCCCAACTCTGCAGGGACCCTAGGGTCGGAGTCTGAAACGGAGAAGAAGCCTGGGCTTCCTGCCTCCCCTCGGGTGAGGCCCTCTTCCGTTGCGCCAGACCCAGCGGAGTCCCGAGAGGCCCCGCCCCCTCCACAGGATCCCTCGCCTCTCAGAGGCACCCTGGGAAGTTCCCTAAGGTCCCCGGCAGAAGGCGAGGGAAACGAGGATCTCCCGCCGCCCCCTGAGAAAGACCTCGAGAGTCCTTCTTCAACGCGTCTTGAGGCCTAGTCCCCTCCCGTGACTCGAGAACCATGACGCGCTCCCCCTCGCCACGTGCATGGAGACCTGACTTCCCTGGTGCCGCACGAGAGGCTCCCTGAGATCCTCATCGTGCCTAGGGAGAAAACCCCTACGGGCGCCACAGCTCGAGGCAACCCCTGAGACACCCCGTCCTCGTGAGCAGAGGGCCTTCTTTTCCTGCATGGCCTGGAGAGCAATCCCGGGTCTGTCTCCAAACGGAAGAGGAGGCTGGACTCCCTTGAGGACGCTCAGGGGGCTACCAGAGACCTGCGTCGCGACTCAAGAGGAGAGCGGAGTCCTTGGCTTCCCCTCGAGACGAGGCCTGACTCCCCGGGGGAGCATGGAATGCAACCTTGAGATCCCTGCCTTCCCTGGAGAGGAATAATAGGTCCCGGAACCACGCCGTGGTGAGGTCTCTTGGGCCCTGCAGTGACTCGAGCGCAACCCCCAGCTTTCCCTCGCAACTCGAGGGGAAGATTGGGCTTCGCAGGGCCAACCCAAGAGGAAGCCTGAGATCCCCGTCGTAACTCGAGAATGCCGACTCAACTCGAGAAAAACCACGTGGTTCCCACCTCTTGGCAAGATGAGGCCCTTGCCCGCGACGGCGTCTCAAGGGAAGTCCCCTGTTCCGCCCTGAAGGGCGAAACGGTCCGTGACAGCCTTCATGCGACCCCAAAAGTTCCCCGACACGCCGGGTTCGCTCGAGGGGAACACCGAGGGTCCCGGCACCGCTTCCTCTGAGCCCCTTCTCCCCTCCTGATTGCGACAGGAGCGTCGATTGCCCTGCGTGGTCTGGAAGGGGTTCCCGGCCTTCCCGGCGCACCTCAGGAGGAGGCCGGTCTCACGAGAAAATTCGAGACGTGCCACGTGGGTGGTGCCACTTGCCGAACGCCCCCGATTGCCCGGTCTGCTCTTGAGAAGGACCCGAGGCCCGGACCCCTCTTCGAAGGCAACCCTGTGGGTGAAGGCACAACACGAAGGGGAACTGCCACCCCCGTGGATCGTCTGCAAAGACCCGCGGGTTCCACACACAGCTCGACGAGGGGCCTGAGACCCCCTGAGCAACTCGAGAGGCCAGCGGGGTTCCCTTCCTCAGACAAGACGAGGCCTGACTCTCCTGTCCCAACTCTGCAGGGACCCTGCGGTCGGAGTCCGAAACGGAGAGGAAGCCTGAGGTTCCTGCCTCCCCTCGAGGTGAGGCCCTCTTCCGTTGCGCAAGGCCCAGCGGAGTCCCAAGAGGCCCCGCCAACTCCACAGGATGCCTCGCCTCTCAGAGGCACCCTGGGATGTTCCCTAAGGTCTCCGGCAGAAGGCGAGGGAAACGAGTGTTTCCCGCCGCCCCCTGAGAAAGACCTCGAGAGTCCTTCTTCAACGCGTCTCATGGCCCTAGTCCCCTCCCGTGACTCGAGAGCCATGACGCGCTCCCCCTCGCCACGGGCACGGAGACCTGACTTCCCTGGCACCGCACGAGAGGCTCCCTGAGATCCTCGTTTTGCCTCGTGAGAAAACCCCCACGGGCGCTGCAGCTCGAGGAAACCCCTGAGAAGCCCCCGTCCTCGCGAGGTGAGGGCCTTCTTTTCCTGCCTTACCCAGAGCGCAATCCTGAGTCCTCTCTCCAAACTGAAGAGGAGGCCTGACTCCCTTGAGGCCACTCAGTGGGCTCCAAGAGATCTGCGTCGCGACTTGAGAGGAGAGCGGCATCCTTTTCTTGCCCTCCGGACGAGGCCTGACTCCCCGGGGGAGTCTGGAACGCCACCCTGAGATCCCTGTCTTCCCTTGAGAGGAACGTTAAGTCCCGGACACAGACCTAGATGAGGTCTCTTTGGCTCTGCAGTGACTCGAGTGCAACCCCCTGCTTTCCCTCGCAACTCGAATGGAAGATTAGGCTTCTCGGGGCCAATACAAGAGGAAGCCTGAAATCCCCGTCGTAACTCTAGAATCCCGCCGCAACTCGAGAAAATCCATATGGTTCCAACGTCTTCGCAAGATGAGGCACTTGCCCGCTACGGCGTCTCAAGGGAAGTCCTAGGTTCTGTCCTGAAGTGCGAAACGGTACCTGACTCCTTTCATGCATCCCCCAAAAGTCCCTCACACGCCGGTTTCCCTCGAGGGTAACACCGAGGGTTCCAGCCCCACTTCATCCGAGCCCCTTCTCCCCTCCTGACCGCGACAGGAGAGTCGATCCCCCTGCGTTGTCTTGAAGGGTCCCCGGCCTTCCCGGCACACCTCAGGATGAAGCCGGCCTCACTAGGAAATTTGAGACTAGCCCCGTGGGTGGTCCCACATGCCGAAAGACCCCAATTTCCCTGTCTGCTCTTGAAAAGAACCCGAGGCCCGGACACCTCTTCGAAGGCAAGCCAGTGGGTGAAGGCACAACACGAAGGGGCACTGTCACTGTTGTGCATGGTCCAGAAACACCCGCAGGTTCCACACACAGCTCAACAAGGGGCCTGAGACCCCCTGAGCACCTCAAGAGGCAAGCGGAGTTCCCTTCCTCAGACAAGACGATTCCTGACTCTCTTGTCCCAACTCTGCAAGGACCCTGCGGTCGGAGTCCAAAACGGAGAGGAAGCCTGAGGTTCTTGCCTTCCCTGGAGATGAGGCCCTCTTCCATTGCGCCAAACCCAGCGGAGTCCTGAGAGGCCCCGCCAACTCCACAGCATCCTTCATCTGTCAGAAGCACACTGGGAAGTTCCCTAAGGTCACCGGTAAACTGTTATTGCACAAGGTCCCCATGAAAAGGCCCACGCAGCAGGACAGCCACAGATTCTGTCTGCCATTAAAGGGCAGTAAGGTGCCCTCCCCACTTCTTTGCTGCCTCGGCGGCCACCAGGGTGCAATTCGCGTACCCTTCCCTTTCCCATCCTAGCAGGTGCTCCAGGGCCCGCTGGCCTACAAAGTGCCAGAAGCAGGGCTGGGCCAGCTGGCCAGAATTCAGGGTTCTGTCCCTTGGACTTCCAGCGGACACTAGGCTGCTTGGGAAAACCGCCCAGACTCTGAGGTTTTTCAGCAGAGGGGTGGAGTGGTAAAGGCCTTGACCCCAAAGACGAGGCCTTCCTGCGACCGCCAGGTTGGGGAGCTCTGAGACTGTGCCAACACAGGGCGGAATACATGGTTCCCTGCTCCAGGCAGTCCCCGTTCCCTTACCTGTGTTCCGCACCCCTCTGCTGTGGCCAATGGATGCCGATCCTTGGGGATCCAGGAGTTCACGAAATGGGCATTCCCAGCCGCAATGGCAACCCCGAGAGCACAAGTGGGAAGCCCTCCACCACCCCCGCCAGGAGTCGACCCCCGCTGGGAACGGACCCCCCACCCCGCCCCGCGCCGCCAGGTTTCGCCCCGGCCCTGTCGGGCTCCCGGCGGGTTCCCAGCCACATTGGCGACCCCCGGGAGCACAACAGGGACCGACCACCCACCCACAGCGAGCGGAATCTCGACCTGTGCAGCCCAGGTTTACCCCGCCCTGGGTGCGCTCCCGGCGCGTTTCCAGCCGCAGTGGCCATCTCCGAGAGCACTACTGGGAAGCCCTCCCCCACCCCCGCCAGGAGCCAACACCCGCCCTGCGCCGCCCGGGTTTGCCCCGCCCCTGCCGCGCTCCAGGGGCGCTGCCCACCTTCACCAGTGGCTCCTGGTGAGCCCCGTCCCCACGCCCGGTTCCAGGAGAGGCTCTCGGACCTCGCTGCTGCCGCCAGGTCAAACATGAGGACAATACATACACCCCACAGAGACAATCCAAGCTGTCTATGATTTAGGGATAAAACGAGGACTACAGAAAGGCAAGATGACCTGACCTAGGAGGGCCATGATATTCTATAGAACCAGACAAAGTTGGTTACCAAGGAAACTTTTTTCCTTGGAACCCGGAAAGCTGGTTCTTTGCATATGCAATGACCAACAATTAGCTTGTTACCCAAGCCTGCCTCACTGCCACCCCCATCCCCCCACTCCCCAGAAGACTGGCTCAAAGAAATATTTTAAATCTCAGGCGGAAACCTGGAAGATGTCTTGTCTGTCTGTTTGGATTAAGGTATGTGTCAGTGTGAGCCTTGTGTTTTTTGATAATATTGCTCAAGTTCTGTGTTCTGATATCAATGGTCTCAAGACAAGTCAGCCCTTCCAAATCAAACTGCTGGAAATACAAGAAAACATTGACCTAAATGAATGTCAGAGTCCCGTGAACTGGGAACTAGTCAATATTAAATATCTAGTATTTTTGGTTTTGCTCCTCCATTATAGACATGTCTAAGAGTCAACAACATTAAGCACAACATGTTCATAGTGCCTAGGTTTATTCTAAGGTAAAAATTGCTCTATTGTTATATGTGTCACAAGCTTGTCAGCAAGAAAGTACCTGGAAACAGCAACAACCAATGTAAAAAATGTAAATGTGATATGAGCTTTTAGATAAACTCTTAACAATAATTATACTCTAAAATATCCGCCTCTCATAGTCTTGATTGAAGGCAGAGGAGAAGGGGATGACAGAAGATAAGATGGTTGGATGGCATCACTGACTCGATGGACATGAGTATGAGCAAGCCCCTGGAGTTGGTGATGGACACGGAAGCCTGGCGTCCTGCAGGCCACGGGGTCCCAAAGAGTCAGACTCGACTGAGAAACTGAACTGAATTGAACTTACAATCGTTCCTCCAGGTGTTTTGGTTACCTGAGTTTCTATCCTGGTGCTAAACTAAGTGACGACAGTGTATTGAATAGCTAGGTCACTTCCAAATAAATGAAACTTCTTAAACATTCACGACTTGAAAGGACCTCCCTTTTACACAGAAACAAAAGACATTTTTGACTCTGCATGAATAGTGACTGGCACCATCCGAACATATTAAATGTAAGAAAGCAATTTTTTTGTTTTGTTTTGTTTTGTTCTGTTCTTGCAGGAAGCGGGGTGGGCGCTATTATCACTGATAGGTATGCTCACCAATCTATCAAATGCCAATATAAGAGTGAGTTCTTGGTTGCTGAAGGGAAATGTATGACTTGTTTTTACAAGAATGTATGGAATGCAATCACACTTTAAGAAGGAAAACGAAGTAGTTCTGTCTTACAGGTGGCATTTTCAGGACGGGAGAAGCAAAGGAATGGGTACAGAATGGGATAAGGAGGTTGTAGGGAAAGTAGGCCCCCAGAAAAGAGTTTTGTGCCTAGCACAAGTTTTCTTGAGATGTTGAACTGCCTTTGCTAATGGAGTTTAAGTTTCTTTACCTCTTAAGTGATCTCTTCTAGGTTGACCTAGAACAGAAATCTTTTGTTAGCTTTGGCTAAGAGGAGAAGTATTGTTTCACGGTGACATATGTGATCCTACCTGACTGTTCTCATCCCCTTTGATATCTATGCACTGCTGCTGCTGCTGCTGCAGCTGCTAAGTGGTTCAGTCGAGGCTGACCCTGTGCCACGCCATAGATGGCAGCCCACCAGGCCCCGCAGTCCCTGGGGTTCTCTAGGCAAGAACACTGGAGTGGGTTGCCATTTCCTCCTCCTATGCATGAAAGTGAAAAGTGAAAATGAAGTCGCTCAGTGGTGTCCGACTCTTAGCCACCCCATGGACTGCAGCCTACCAGGCTCCTCCGTCCTTGGGATTTTCCAGGAGTGGGGTGCCATTGCCTTCTCCCATATCTATGCACAAGCCTGCCTAAATAATTGACTTCTAGCCAACTTTGGGATGCCCATGACCACCCACCCTTACCAGGCAACAGAGAAGAGAAAAACACTTACCACAGGAGGTTCTGATAAGGAACAAGGAACTAACAAGCTCCCACCTACCAGGATTCTGCAGAGGTCAACAAGAGGTCAGCAAGAGATGAGAGACTGCAGTCCAGAGGTCCTAGCTACTTCCATCTAGCAACAAACACCCAGCATAGTCAAAACGATTTCAATGTTAAAGAATAAATAAATAAATAAAAGGACAGAAGTTCTTTGAACACATGTCTGAATTTAGGGGTGAGGCATTACATATGTGTCCCAGGATAATCTTAAAGTGTCAGAAAGTAAAGAAATTAAAGACAACTATCAAGCTGTCCAAACTGATAAAAATGAATGATTACACAGTTTTATCTGTATACATTAGCAGATAATAATCTGAAAAGGAATTTTAAAAAATTCCCTTTCAATAATATCAACATGAATAAAACACTTTGCCATGGATGTAACGAGGATGACAAGACTGGCACACTGGAAATTATACACCCTGGCTGAAAACTATCCTGAATACATGGACAGATATTCCATAACGATGGAAAGACTTAAGATGGCAATACCATGGAATGCATCTTCAATCTGAAATGAAGATTTGATATGATTTGATCGCTCAGAGCTTTTGTGTCATCAAGTGTTATTAAAGTACTAAAGAGATAGAGAAAGCTGCTGACTTAGACTCAAGGCGGGGTGGGGGGGGTAGTAAGAGTACCCCCTGCTGGTCTTTAGCCAGATATTCTACAGGCACTAGCAGTCAGCTAAGGAAAGAAAGGAACTGTTTCAGGGAATGGCACCAGGCCCCTCCCCCACGACATGCATTGAGATAATATTGGCAGCAGGTGAGTCATCCCGGGCCAAAACTTGATTGACATGAATCTTGAAGAAAGGCAGTATTGCAGGCAAATATATCATTTCCTTAACATAGATAAGGAGAACAAGCTAGGAGGAAAACATGCTGTTTTGTTCAAATCGCTTCTGAGCCTTTTGGGGGAACCGACCTGAAGCCAGAGTCTAGCGGAAATACATAGGATATTTACATCGCTTAAGACAAACATTTTCTTAGGAAAAAATGCATTGCTTAGCTCAAGGTTTGTCTGCGAAATTCTTACACATCAGGAGATGGCTCCGAGCTGGGTTTCCACACACAAGAACATGCATGCAAAGGACAAGCCTGCACAGCCCATCTGCCCTGCTCCCGCACAGCCAGCAGCATTTCCAAGTGACCTCCTAAGGCCTTCCCCAAAATACAGGGGCACCTCTGGGTTTCCTGTTTCCCTCACTTCGAACACTTTTCTTAAAAAAAAAAAATCCTGCACACTTCTTGATAGAATGCCACAGTGCAAGGAATACAGTCCTTCAATATTTAAACCTCCATTTGCAAAACACTTTGAGCTTGGTTTTGTTTTGTTTGGTTTTTTAATTACACCACCACATAATTTAAAGCTTTTACACATTCTAATTATTCAGTTCCAAAACACCAAACTTTTATTGCACAGGGTCCTCATGAAAAGGCCCACGCAGCTGGACAACCACAGATTCTGCCATGAAAGGGCAGCAAGGTGCCCACCCCCTTCTTTGCTGCCTGGGCGGCCACCAGGGTTTGAAATCCATGCACCCTACTAAGTTTCTAGGGTGCAATCCGTGGACCCTTCCCTTTCCCATCCCAGCAGGTGCTCAAGGGCCCGCTGGCTTACAAAGTGCCAGAAGCAGGGCTGGGCCAGCCGGCCAGAGTTCAGTGATCTGTCCCTTGGACTTCCAGCGGACACTAGGCTGCTTGGAAGAACCGCGCAGACTCTGAGATTTTTCAGCAGAGGGGTGGAGCGGTAAAGGCCTTGACCCCAAAGGCAAGGCTTTTCTGCGACCGCCAGGTTGGGGAGCTCCGAGAATGTGCCAACAGACGGCGGAATACTTGGTTCCCTGCTCCACGCAGTCCCAGTTCCCTTACCTGTGGTCCGCAGCCCTCCACTGCACCCACGGGATGGCGATCCTTGGGGACCCAGGAGCGGATGAAATGGTCGTTCCCAGCCGCAGTTGCAACCCCTGAGAGCACAACTGGGAACCCCTCCCCATCCCCCCCATGAGCCGACCCCCGCCCCGCGCCCCCAGGGTTAGCCCCGCCCCTGCCGCGCTCCCTGCGCGTTCCCAGCCGCAGTGGCGACCCCCGGGAGCACAACTGGGACTGACCCCCACCTAAAACCATCGGAATCTCGACCCGCGCAGCCCGGGTTTACCCAGTCCCGGGTGCGCTCCCGGGGCGTTTTCAGCCTCAGTGTCCACCTCCGAGAGCACAACTGGGAAGCCCGCCCCCACCGCCGCCAGAAGCCGACCCCCGCCCCACACCGCCCGCGTTCGCCCCGCCCCTGCACGGTCCAGGTACCTTCCCAGGTTCTAGCGTTCACGCCCGGGTAGGAGCAGGATGTAGGAGTATGGGAGATGTGTCTGGAGCCTGACAGCCTCAGCTCCGCTCTGGCCTGCCCTTTGGACCTAGGAGCCAGGCCAACTTGCAGAGTGCTTAGGGCCCCATTGTATGCAAACTACCAAGGCCTACCGCAAGGAGAGCTCTGTCCGAGGGAAGGGAAGCGCCCCAGGCTGCGTTCCCAAGCTGTTGCTTGGCAATGCAGACTCAGCGGTAAACGGAGGGAATCAGGGTCCTAGTGCCCCTGTCTTGGGGAGGAAGCTCCACAGCCAGAGTGTTCCTCCCTTTGTGCCCAGAAAGCGCCTGCCCGACTGGGCTTCCCCGGAGCTCTGTTGCAGAGCAGAGACGTGTGGATGTGTTTTGGGGCCTTGACATGTGCGTTTGGGCTCCCTAGCACAGCCCCAGCGTAGGGGAACCAGCCCCTGAGCAAAGAGCTCCAGGCAGTGCTTTGTGCCCAGGCCTGGATGCCCAGTCCCAGCACGAGGGAGAGATGAGTTAGGCTACCGGCGGGTCCTTGCAAGCCTGTATTGGAAAGGACCGAGTGAGCTTCCACACCGGCGGAGCTGCAGACCTGCGCCCAGGCGCGATAGGACAGAGCCCCTGTCGAGAGGCTGCTCTGCCTGGGCGAGCCTCGCCAAGCCCTTCCCAGCTTCTAGCGTTTGCGCCTGCAAAGGAGCAGGCTGCGGGAGTGTGGGCGACATGACTGGCTCCTGACTGGCCTCAGCTCCGCTCTTGCCTTCCCTTTGGACCTAGGAGCCAGGCCTCCTTGCAGACGGCTTAGGACACGGGGGTGTGCAAACTGCGAAAGCCTCCCGCAAGGAGACCTCTGTCTGAGGGAAGGGAAATGCCCCAGGTTGCATTCCCAAGCTGTTGCTTGGTAGCCCAGACTCAGCGCTGAACGGAGCGAATCAGGGTCCCAGTGCCCCTGTCATGGGGAGGGAGCTCCACAGCCAGAGTGTTCCTCCGTTTGTGTTCAGAAACCGCCTTACAGACTGGGCTTCCCCGGAGCTCAGCTCCAGAGCAGAGTCGTGTGCATGTGGTTTAGGGCCTTCGCCTGTGCCTTTGGGCTCCCTAGCACAGTCCCAGTGCAGGGGAACCAGCCCCTGAGCAGAGAGCTCCAGGCAGTGCTCTGTGCCCTGGATTGGAAGCCCACTCCCAGCACGCGGGAGAATAGAGTCAGGCCGCCGTCGGGTGCTTGCAAGCCTGTATTGGGAAGGACCGAATGAGCTTCCACTCCGGCGGAGCTCCAGATCTGCGCCCAGGCGCGATATCGCAGAGCCCCGGCCTAGAGGCTGCTCTGCCTGGGCGAGCCTCGCCAAGCCCTTCCCAGCTTCTAGCTTTCGCGCAGGGGAAGGAACAGACTGCGGAAGTGGGGGAGACGTGACTGGCGGGCGCCTTACTGGCCTCAGCTCCGCTCTTCCCTTCCCTTTGCACCTATGATCCATGCCTACTTGCAGAGGGCTTAGGGACCGAAGGAGAGCTCTGTCAGAGGGAAGGGAAGCGCCCCAGGCTGCATTCCTAAGCTGTTGTTTAGCCGCCCAGACTCAGCGCTGCACAGGGGTAATCAGGCTCTCTGTGGCCGCAGCTTCACACACAGGTGTGTCTCCGTAGGAATCAAGAAAGATCCTGACAGAGTGAGGTTCATTAGAGCTATACTAAAGAGCAAAGGCTTGTCCATGTGGTCTTGCCTTCCCCTGTGCCTTTGGGTCTCCAGGCTCGGCCCCAGCTCCGTGGAAACAACCCCTGAGAAAATATCTTCAAGATACGCTTTTCCCAGAGGCTGGGAACTGGGGTTCATAGGAGGAGAGAAAAGCAAGCCTCCTTCGGGCATGAAAGGCAGCCAACCTGCCTGTGTTTTGAAGCCTCTATTTGGAAGGAATGGGTTAGCTTCTCCTAAAGGAGACCTCCAGATCTGCTCAGAAGTCGGTAATTCCAGAGGCAGGGTACTGGTTCCTGACTGTCCTTTGCTAGCCTTGAAAGATATTCCTAGATTCTAGAGTTATTTTCCATGAAGGTGCAGGCTTCGGGAATGTGTCAGACGGGACTGGCTCCTTATTGACCTCAGCTCAGCTATTGCCTTTCCATTCAAACTAGGACAAGGCCCTACTTTATGAAGGGTAAGGATCTTCTTCTTTGCAAACTGCCAAGGGCTACAGCAATGAGACCACTGTCAAGGTGAGGGAAGCCTAAGAGGATGGATTCTCAAGCAGGTGCTTTGCCACAAAGCATCAGCACCCCACGGAGAGAATCAAGCTCCCTGTGCACCAATGTTGGGAGTGTAGCTTCACACACAGAGTTGTCTCTATAGGAGCCAAGAATGTTCCTGAGAGATTAGGTTCACTAAACCTCTCCTACAGAGCATAGACCTGTCCATGTGGTTTTGCCTTCCCCTGTGAGTTGGGTCCTCGAGGTCCACCACACCTCCGGGGAAACTGTCCCTGAGAAAAGATCTCCAGGAACCGCTTCACCGAGGCTGGGAAATGCTGTTCACAGGAAGTAAGGCAAGCGAATCTCCTGCAGAGTAAAAGAGGCCTTACAGTCCCTGGAGGAGCAGGCTGCCAGAGTGTGTGAAACCTGACTGTTGCCTTACTGGCCTCAGCTCCGCCATTGCCTGTTCATCCGAGCTAGCACCCAGGCCTACTTGGAAAAGCGTTTGGGTGCAGATTTCTACAAAGTGCCAAGGGCTATAGCAGTGAGAATGCTCTCAGTGGTAAGGGAGAGCATTTTATGGATTCTCAAGCTGTTTTCTGAACGACAGCGTCAAAATGAAGAGAGAGAATCAGGCTCTCTGTGCCCCTATGTTAGGTACGCAGCTTCACACACAGAGATGTCTCTGTAGGAGCCAAGAATGCTCCTGAGAGATGAGGTTCACTAGAGGTCTGCTACAGAGCATAGACCTGTCCATGTGGTCTTGCCTTCCCCTGTGCCTTTGGGCCCTGGGCTCGGCCCCATCTCCGTGGAAACAACCCCTGAGAAAATATCTTCAAGATACGCTTTTCCCAGAGGCTGGGAACTGGGGTTCATAGGAGGAGAGAAAAGCAAGCCTCCTTCGGGCACGAAAGGCAGCCAACCTGCCTGTGTTTTGAAGCCTCTATTTGGAAGGAATGGGTTAGCTTCTCCTAAAGGAGACCTCCAGATCTGCTCAGAAGTCGGTAATTCCAGAGGCAGGGTGCTGGTTCCTGACTGCCCTTTGCCAGCCTTGCAAAGACATTCCAACATTCTAGAGTTATATTCCATGAAGGAGCAGGCTTCGGGAATGTGTCAGAGGGGACTGGCTCCTTATTGGCCTCAGCTCAGCTATTGCCTTTCCATTCAAACTAGGACAAGGGCCTACTTTATGAAGGGTAAGGGTCTTCTTCTTTGAAACTGCCAAGGGCTACAGCAATGAGACCTCTGTCAAGGCGAGGGAAGCCTAAGAGGACGGATTCTCAAGCAGGTGCTTTACTACAAAGCATCAGCACCCCACGGAGAGAACCAAGATCCCTGTTCCCCAATGTTGGGAGTGTAGCTTTACACACAGAGTTGTCTCTATAGGAACCAAGAATGTTCCTGAGAGATTAGGTTCACTAAACCTCTCCTACAGAGCATAGACCTGTCCATGTGGTTTTGCCTTCCCCTGTGAGTTGGGTCCCCGAGGTCCGCCACACCTCCGGGGAAACTGTCCCTGAAAAAAGATCTCCAGGAACCGCTTCGCTGAGGCTGGGAAACGCTGTTCACAGGAAGTAAGGCAAGCGAATCTCCTGCAGAGAAAAAGAGGCCTTACTGTCCCTGGAGGAGCAGGCTGCCAGAGTGTGTGAAACCTGACTGTTGCCTTACTGGCCTCAGTTCCACCATTGCCTGTTCCTCCGAACTAGGACCCAGGCCTATTTGGAGAAGCGTTTGGGTGCGGATTTCTACAAAGTGCCAAGGGCTACAGCAGTGAGAATTCTCTCAGCGGTAAGGGAGAGCATTTTATGGATTCTCAAGCTGTTTTCTGAACGACTGCGTCAAAATGAACTGAGAGAATCAGGCTCTCTGTGCCCCTATGTTAGGTACGCAGCTTCACACACAGAAGTGTCTCTATAGGAGCCAAGAATGTTCCTGAGAGATGAGGTTCACTAGAAGTCTGCTACAGAGCATAGACCTGTCCATATGGTTTTGCCTTGCCCTGTGAGTTGGGTCCCCGAGGTCCGCCCCAGCTCAGGGGAAGGAGCCCCTGAGAAAAGTTCTCCAGGGACCGCTATTCCCCCAGGCTGGCAAACGCAGTTCACAGGAGGTAACACAAGCGAGCCTCCTGCAAGGCACAACAGGCCTTAGTGTCCCTGGACGATCAGGCTGCCAGAGTGTGTGAGACCTGACTGGTGCCTTACTGGCCTCAGCTCCGCCATTGCATGTTCCTCCGAACTAGGACCCAGGCCTACTAGGAGAAGGGTTTGGGTATGGATTTCTAAATACTGCCAAGGGGTATAGCAATGAGAACTGTGTCACGGGTAAGGAAGAGCATTGTATGGATTTTCAAGCTGTTGTTTGAACGACAGCTTCAAAGCTGCACAGAGAGAATCAGACTCTGTGTCTCCATGTTCGGTACACAGCTTCACAGACAGGGGTGTCTCCTTAGGAAACAAGAACGTTCCTGACAGAGTGAAGTTCACTAGAGCTCTCCTAGAGAGCAAAGACTTGTCCATGTGGTTTTTCTTCCCCTGTGCGTTTGGGGCTCCAGGCTCGGCCCCAGCTCCGTGGAAACAACCCCTGAGAAAAGATCTTCAAGATCCGCTTTTCCCAGAGGCTGGGATGTGGGGTTCATAGGAGGCGGGAAAAGCAGGCCTCATTCAGAGAGCAAGAGGCAGCCAAGCGGCCTGCGTTTGGAAGCCTCAATTTGGAAGAATGGGTTAGCTTCCCCTAAGGGAGACCTCCAGATCTGTTCAGAAGTCGGTAATTCCAGAGGCAGTGTGCAGGGTGCTGACTGCCCTTTGCCAGCCTTGCAAAGACATTCCTAGATTCTACAGTTATCTTCCTGAAGAAGCAGGCTTTGGGAATATGTCAGACTTGACTGGCGCCTTATTGGCCTCAGCTCAGCTATTGCCTTTCCATTCAAAGTAGGACAAGGCCCTACTTTATGAAGGGTAAGGGTCTTCTTCTTTCCAAACTGCCGAGGGCTACAGCAATGAGACCTCCGTAAATGCGAGGGAAGCATAAGTGGATGGATTATCAGGAAGGTTCTTTGCCACCAAGCATCAGCACCCCACGGAGGGAATCAGGCTCCCTTTGCCCCTATGTGGGGTGTGTAGATTCACACACAGTGGTGTCTCTACAGGAGCCAAGAATGTTCTTGAGAGATGAGGCTCACAAGAGCTCTCCTACAGAGTGCTCACCTGTACATGTGGTTTCGCCTTCCCCTGTGAGTTGGGTCCCCGAGGTCCGCCCCAGCTCCGAGAAAACAGCCTCTGAGAAAAGATCTCCAGGAACCGCTTTTCGCCCAGGCTGGGAAAAGCTGTTCACAGGAAGTAAGGCAAGTGAGCCTCCTGCAGAGAAAAAGAAGCCTTACTGTCCCTGGAGGAGCAGGCTGCCAGAGTGTGTGAAAACTGACTGGTGCCATACTGGTCTTAGCTCCGCCATTGCTTGTTCCTCCGAACTGGGACTCAGGCCTACTTGGAGAAGGGTTTAGGTGCAGATTTCTACAAACTGCCAAGGGCTACTGCAATGAGAACTCTCTCAGAGGTAAGGGCGAGAATTGTATGGATTCTCAAGCTGTTTTCTGAACGACAGCATTAAACCTGCACAGAGAGAATCAGGCTCTCTGCCGCCATGTTGGGTACGCAGTTTCACACACAGAGGTGTCCGCATAGGAGCCAAGAACGTTCGTCAAAGACTGAGGTTCACTAGAGCTCTCTTAGAAAGCAAAGACTTGTTCCTGTGGTTTTGCCTTCCCCTGTATGTGTGGGTCTCTGGGCACAACCCCAGCTCCGTGGAAACAACCCCTGAGCAAAGATCTCCAAGAATCTGCTTTTCCCCCATGCTGGGAACCAGGGATCATAGGAGGCAGGAAAAGCAAGCCTCCTTCAGGCAAGAAGAGGCAGCCAACCGGCCTGTGTTTGGAAGCCTCTATTTGCAAGGAATGGGTTAGCTTCTCCAGAAGGAGACCTCCAGATCTGCTCAGAAGATAGATATTCCAGAGGCGGGGTCGAGGTTCCTGACTGCCCTTTGCCAGCCTTGCAAAGACATTCCTAGATTCTAGCAATATTTTCCATGAAGGAGCAGGCATCGGGAATATGTCAGAGTTGACAGGTGCCTTACTGGCCTCAGCTCAGCTATTGCCTTTCCTTTCAAACTAGGATCAGGGCCTACTTGGTGAAGGGTAAGGGTCTGCTTCTTTCCAAAGTGCCAAGAGACACAGCAATGAGACCTCTGTCAAGGCGAGGGAAGCGTAAGCGGATGGATTCTCAAACAGGTGCTTTGCCACAAAGCATCAGCACCCCACAGAGAGAATCAGGCTCCCTGTGCCCCTATGTTCGGTGTGTAGCTTTACACACAGAGGTGTCTCTGTACGAGCCAAGAATGTTCCTAAGAGATGAGACACACTAACGTCTCCTACAGAGCATAGACCTGTCCATGTGGTTTTTCCTTCCCCTGTGAGATGGGTCCCCGAGGTCCACCCCAGCTCTGGGGATAGAGCCCCTGAGAAAAGATCTCCAGGAACCGCTTTTTGCCCAGGCTGGGAAACGCAGTTCACAGGAGGCAAGGCAAGCGAGCCTCCCGCAGGGAAAAATAGGCCTTACTGTCCCTGGAGGAGCAGGCTGCCAGAGTGTGTGACACCTGACTGGTGCCTTACTGACCTCAGCTCCGCCATTGCATGGCCATCCAAACCAGGACCCAGGCCTACTTGGAGAAGGGTTTGGGTGCGGATTTGTAAAAACTGCCAAGGGCTACTGCAATGAGAAGTCTCTCAGAGGTAAGGGAGAGCATTGTATGGATTCTCAAGCTGTTGTTTGAACGACAGCTTCAAAGCTGCAAAGAGAGAATCAGGCCCTGTGTGCCCCCTTGTTGGGTATGCAGCTCCACACACAGAGGTATCCCCGTAGAATCCAAGACTTTCCTCACATACTGAGGTTAACTAGAGTTCTCCTACAGAGCAAAGACTTGTCCATGTGGTTTTGCCTTCCTCTGTGCGTGTGGGTCTCCGGGCTCAGCTCCAACTCCGTTGAAATAGCCCCTGAAAAAAGATCTCCAAGAACCACTTTTCCCCCAGGCGGGAAGCAGAGTTCACAGGAAGCGGAACAAGCAAGCCTCCTTCGGGCAAGTAGAGGCAGCCAACTAGCCTGTGTTTGGAAACCTCTCTTTGGAAGGAATGGTTAGCTTCTCCAAAAGAAGACCTCCAGATCTGCTCAGAAGACGGAAATTCCAGAGGCAGGGTCGAGGTTCCTGACTGTCCTTTGCCAGCCTTGCAAAGACATTTCTAGATTCTAGCGTTATTTTCCATGAAGGAGCAGGCTTCAGGAATATGTCAGACTTGACTGGCGCCTTATTGGCCTCAGCTCAGCTATCGCCTTTCCGTTCAAACTAGGACAAGGGCCTACTTGGTGAAGGGTAAGGGTCTGCTTCTTTCCAAACTGCCAAAGGCTACAGAAAAGACACCTCTGTCAAAGAGAGGGAAGTGGAAGCGGATGGATTCTCAAACAGGTGCTTTGCCACAAAGCATCTGCACCCCACGGAGAGAATCAGGCTGCATTTGCCCCTATGTTGGGTGTGTAGCTTCAAACACAGAGGTGTCTCTATAGGAGCCGAGAATGTTCCTGGGAGATGAGGTTCACTAGAGCTCTGCTATGGAGCATAGACCTGTCCATATGGTTTTGCCTTCCCTGTGAGTTGGGTTCCCGATGTTCGCCCCAGCTCCGAGGAAGAAACCCCTGAGAAAACACCTCCAGGAACTGCTTTTCGTCCAGACTGGGAAACGCAGTTCACAGAAGGCAAGGCAAGCGAGCCTCCTGCAGAGAAAAAGAGGCCTTACTGCCCCTGGAGGAGCAGGCTGCCAGAGTGTGTGAGAACTGACTGGTGCCTTACTGGCCTCAGCTCCGCCATTGCATGTTCCTCCGAACTAGGACCCAGGACTACTTGGAGAAGGGTTTGGGTGCGGATTTCTAAAAACTGCCAAGGGCTACAGCAATGAGAACTCTGTCACGGGTAAGGAAGAGCATTGTATGGATTTTCAAGGTGTTTTTTGAACGACATCTTTAAAGCTACACAGAGAGAATCAGGCTCTCTGTGCCCCCATGTTGGGTACGCAGCTTCACACATAGGGGTGTCTCCATATGAATCAAGAATGTTCGTGACAGAGTGAAGTTCACTAGAGCTCTCCTAGAGAGCAAAGACTTGTCCATGTGGTTTTTCTTCCCCTGTGAGTTTGGGTCTCCAGGCTTAGCCCCAGCTCCGTGGAAACAACCCCTGAGAAAAGATCTTCAAGATCCGCTTTTCCCAGAGCCTGGGAAGCTGGGTTCATAGGAGGCAGGAAAATCAAGCCTCCTTCGGGCACGAAGAGGCAGCCGACCGGCCTGTTTTTGGAAGTCTCAATATGGAAGGAATAAGTTAGCTTCTCCTAAAGGAGACCTCCAGATCTGCTCAGAAATCGGTAATTCCAGAGGCAGGGTGCAGGCTCCTGACTGCCCTTTGCCAGCCTTGCAGAGACATTCCTAGATTCCAGCGTTATTTTCCATGAAGGAGCAGGCTTCGGGAATATGTCAGACTTGACTGGCGCCTTATTGGCCTCAGCTCAGCTCTTGCCTTTCCTTTCAAACTAGGACAAGGGCCCACTTTATGAAAGGTAAGGGTCCTCTTCTTTCCAAACTGCCAAGGGCTACTGCAATGAGACCTCTGTCAAGGCGAGGGAAGCGTAAGCTGATGGATTCTCAAGCAGGTGCTTTGCCACAAAGCATCAGCACCCCACGGAAAGAATCTGGCTCCCTTTGCCCCTACGTTGCGTGTGTAGCTACACACACAGAGGTGTCTCGATAGGAGCCAAGAATGTTCCTGAGAGAGGAGGTTCACTGTTGGGGGCCAGAGTGAGGCACTCCGCCCATGGCAAAGGTCATGAGGAAGGAGGCTCGACATACGCAAAGGCGGGATCGAGCCTCAGGAGTCCCCCTGGAAATCCTCGAGCATCTACCCCCATAACCAGAGCCTGCCTACCTTACTACTTTGTGCTCTCACCTACACCTCTGACTTTACGGGGGGCTGTCCCCCACCACCTCTTTCGGAGAAGGAGTTAACCTAGAGCTCCAGTTGATAAAAACCCCTGGGTGTGACAAGAGTGTTTTAACCTACAAACTCCTCTGAAGGTTCTCTAGCCTGCCTGACAGGCTTGTCCGGCCACTTGTGATTGCTCACAGCCTCCCAACCATGAGAGGCACGAGATGCTTTAAACCTTCTAAAAACAGGTTCCTTAGAAAAGTTAGAAAATTATTAGTATAAGTATAATGGGCTGATTAGAAATCATATTGGTGAAGGGTTTTTCATTTGTTGAGCTGATGTTTACTGCTAAGTCTCCACATCCCCTGCCCTTATACACATTAATGAATATATAGAAGAAATAAGTATTAACCTTTGATATAAATCACGTTAGACCTTAGGCTAAGTAAATTCTTTCCTTAACTAAAACCCACTACACCCTCACCCTATAGGAATGTAACTTTATTTGGGTGGCGTCTGTTTTAAGAATAATCACCCCTGGAGAAATAAGTGTCCTGGTTGACTGACCGCTGTCACAAGGAGAGGGTCGTAAATTGTCAGCAGGCCCCCCGGCCAGAAGATGATGTAACACCCCTAAGACCTCTGTATACTTTTGTATGAAGCACCTGACTTTGATAAAAGTCAGGACTGCTGACCCCACGTGACTTTTGCATAACATCTCAGTGTATAAAAGTAGACCATGGAAAATAAAGAATTGGGATCAGTTTCTCGAAATACTGGTCTCCCCATGTCTCTCTCTCTCTCTCTCACTCTGGTTGAGTCTCCATCTGGAGTGCGGAACCCACCAAGCTTACTAATTTTGCCTGGGCTTCTAAGGTCTGACCGGGGAGGCCTCAGTGTCTCCTTTCCTTCGGGAGAACGGAAGGACGCCTGCGGCCTACGTAAGTGGTGCAAGCTTCTTGTCTTGAAGTTTTATTGGTCCCCCGCGTAAACCAAGCTACTCAGCCTCTTTTCTCCACTGAATTTTCCTACTGAGCTATCCTCATTTTACTACTCTTTATATCCTTAATTAACGTTTAATTAAGCAGTTGTTCCCTGACCCTCGCCTGCGCCGTCTCTGCTTCAAATACCCTGGATCAGCTGGGGCTGGACCCCGGCAGTTCACTAGAGATCTCCTACAGAGCATAGACCTGTCCATTTGGTTTTGCCTTCCCCTGTGAGTTGGGTCCCCGAGGTCCGCCCCAACTCCGGGGAAACAGCCCCTGAGAAAAGATCTCCAGGAACTGCTTTCCGCCCAGGCTGGGAAACGCTGTTCACAGGAAGTAAGGCAAGCGAGCCTCCTGAAGGGAAATAGAGGCCTTACTGTCCCTGGAGGAGCAGGCTGCCAGAGTGTGTGACACCTGACTGGTGCCTTACTGGCCTCAGCTCCGCTATTGCATGTTCATCTGAACTTGAACCCAGGCCTACTTGGAGAAGTGTTTGTGTGCCGATTTCCAGAAACTGCGAAGGGCTACAGCAATGATAACTCTCTCAGTGGTAAGGGAGAGCATTGTGTGGATTCTCAATTTGTTGTTTGAACGACAGCGTCAAAGCTGCAAAGAGAGAATCAGGTCTCTGTGTCTCTATGTTGGGTATGCAGCTTCCCACACAGAGATGTCCCCATTGGAGCCAAGAACATTCCCCATAGAGTGAGGTTCACTAGAGCACTCCTAGAGAGCAAAGACTTATCCATGCGGTTTTCCCTTCCCCTGTGCATGTGGGTCTCCGGGATCGGCCCCTGCTCCATGGAAACAGCCTCTGAGAAAAGATCTCCAAGAACCTCTTATCCCCCAGGCTGGGTAGCGGAGTTCGCAGGAGGTGGGATAAGCAAGCTTCCTTCGGCAAGAAGAGACAGCCAACCGGCCTGTGTTTGGAAGCCTATATTTGCAAGGAATGGGTTAGTTTCTCCTGACCGAGACCGCCAGATGTGCTGAGAAGATAGAAATTCCAGAGGCAGGGTCGAGGTTCCTGACTGCCCTTTGCCAGCCTTGCAAAGACATTCCCAGATTCTAACGTTATTTTCCATGAAGGAGCAGGCATCGGGAATATGTCAGACTTGACTGGCGCCTTACTGGCCTCAGCTCAGCTACTGCCTTTCCATTCAAACAAGGACAAGGGCCTACTTGGTGAAGGGTAAGGGTCTGCTTCTTTCCAAACTGCCAAGGACTACAGCAATGAGACCTCTGTCAAGGTGAGGGAAGCCTATGCGGATGGATTCTTAGCAGGTGCTTTGCCACAAAGCATCAGCACCCACGGAGAGAATCAGACTCCCTTTGCCACTATGTTGGGTGTGTAGCTTCATGCACAGAGGTGTCTCTGTAGAAGCCAAGAATGTTCCTGAGAGATGAGGTTCACTAGAGCTCTCCTACAGAGCATAGACCTGTCCATGTGGTTTTGTCTTCCCCTGTGAGTTGGGCCCCCAAGGTCCGACCCAGCTCCAGGGAAACAGCCCCTGAGAAAAAATCTCCAGGAACAGCTTTGCGCCCAGGCTGGGAAATGCAGTTCACAGGAGGCAAGGCAAGCGAGCCTCCTACAGGGAAAAAGAGGCCTTACTGCTCCTGGACGATCAGGCTGCAAGTGTGTGTGAGAACTCACTTGTGCCTTACTGGCCTCAGCTCCGCCGTTGCCTGTTGTTCCGAGCTAGGACCCAGGCCTACTTGGAGAAGGGTTAGGGTGCGGATTTCTACAAACTGTCAAGGACGACAGCAATGAGAATTCTCTTAGCAGTAAGGGAGAGCATTGTATGGATTCTCAAGCTGTTGTTTGAATGACAGCTTCAAAGCTACACAGAGAGAATCAGGCTCTCTGTTCCCCTATTTTGGCTGTGCAGCTTCATACACAGAATTTGACTCTGTTGGAGCCAGAAATATTCCTGAAAGACTTAGGCTCACCAAAGCTGTCCTCCAGAGCAAAGACATTGGATGTGGTTTTGCCTTCCCTTGTCAGTATGGGTCCCCTAGCTTGGCCCCAGCTCCGGGGATACAGCCTCTGAAAAAAATCTTCCAAGAAGCGATTTTCCTCCAGGCTGTTAAGCGGAATTCGCAGTTTGCAAGTTAAGGAAGCCTGCTTCGTGGAAGAGCAAGCAGCCAACTGGCCCTGTGTTAGGAAGCCTGTATTTGAAAGGAATGGGTTAGCTTCTACAGCGGGAGAACCTCAGATCTGCTCAGGGGACTGAAATACTAGAGTCAGGGTCGAGGTTCTCCCTTGTCCTTTGCGCACCTTGCAAAGACATTCCTAGCTTCTAGCGTTAGTGTCCCTGTAGTAGCAGGCTGCAGGAGCGTGTGATAAATGACTGCCGCGTTCCTGTCCTCAGCTCCGCTATTGACTTTCTATTCGAACTAGAACCCAGGCCTACTTTGAGAGGGGTTAGGGTCCAGTGTTTCCAAACTGCCAAGGGCTACGGCAATGCGAGCTCTGTCAGAGGTAAGAAAAGAGCAATTGGTTGGATTCTTCAGCTGCTGCGTGGCTGCACAGCTTCCGCGCCGCATGGAGAGCATGAGGCTCCTTGTGGCCCTATTTTGGGTACGCAGCAACATGCACACAGAGTGTCTGTGTTCACTTATGTACAGGCTTATGTACACTAGAGCTCTCCTACAGAGTGAAGACCACTCAGTGGGCTCCAAGAGATACCTGTCAGGACTCGAGAAGAGAGTGGAGTCCTTTGCTTCCCCTCGAGATGAGGCCTGACTCCCCGGGTGAGTATGGAATGCAACCCCAAATCCCTGTCGCCTATGGAGAGGAACATTAAATCCTGGATACAAGCCTAGATGAGGTCTAGTTTGCACTTCAGTGAATGGAGCCCAATCCCCAGCTCTCCCTGGCAACTCAAATGGAAGATTAGACTTCCTGGGCCAACACAAGAGGAAGCCTTAATTCCCCGTCGTAACTCGAGAATCCCACCGCAACTCGAGAAAAACCACGTGCTTCCCTTGTCTCCGCAAGATGAGGCCCTTTGTCCGCTACAGCATCTCAAGAGAAGTCCCACGTTCCATCCTGAAATGCGAAACGGTACTTGGCACCCTTGATGCGACCCCAAAACTTCCGCGACATACCAGACTCACTCAAGGGGAACACCGAGGTTCCCGGCACCACTTCATCTGAGCCCCTTCTCCTCTCCTGATTGCGACAGGAGGGTCGACTCCCCTTATCTGTCTGCAAGGGGTTCCCGACCTTCCGGGCGCACCTCAGGATGAGGCCGGTCTCATGAGGAAGTTCGTGACGTAGTCTCGTGGGTGGTGCCACATGCCGAAAGACCCCAATTTCACGGTCCACTCTTGAAAAGAACCCGATGCCAGCACACCTCTTTGAAGGAAAACCTGTGGATGAAGGCACAAGACGAAGGGGCACTGACACACGCGTGCATGGTCCAGAAAAACCAACAGGTCCCACAGACATTTCGACAAGTGGACTGTCACCCTGTAAACAACTCGAAAGGAAAACGAAGGTCCACTTCCTCAACAGAAGACTAGGTGTGACTCTCTTGTGCCTACTCTGCAGGGACCATGTGATCCGAGTCAGAAACGGAGAGGAAGCCTGAGGTTCCGGCGTCCACTCGAGATGAGGCCCTCTTCCATTGAACCACAACCAGTGGAGTCCCGAGAGGCCCCTACCAACTCCACAGTATCCCTGAGTTCTCACAGGCACAATGGAAGCTCCCTGAGGTCACAGGCACAAGTTGAGGGAACCCTGGGTTTTCTGCCGCGACTCGAGAAAGACCGTGAGAGTGCTTCAAAATGTCTTGAGTCGCGATTCCCCTACCATGACTCGAGAGCCATGACACGCTGCCCCTCGCCATGCGCATGGAGACCTGACTTCCCTGGCGCCGCACGAGAGGCTCCCTGAGATCCTCGTCGTGCCTGGGGAGAAAACCCCCACGGGCGCCGCAGCTCGAATAAACCCCTGAGATGCCCCCGTCCTCGCGAGCTGAGGGCCTTCTTTTCCTGCATGGCCTGGAGAGCAATCCCGGGTCCTCTCTCCAAACGGAAAAGGAGGCTGGACTCCCTTGAGGCCGCTCAGGCGGCTCCAAGAGACCCGCGTCGCGACTAGAGAGGAGAGCGGAGTCCTTGGATTGCCCTCGAGACGAGGCCTGACTCCCCGGGGGAGCCTGGAATGCAACCCCGAGATCCCTGCCTTCCCTGGAGAGGAATATTAGGTCCCGGACACACGCCTAGGTGAGGTCTCTTCGGCCCTGCAGTGACTCGAGCGCAATCCCCAGGTTTCCCTCGCAACCCGAGGGGAAGATTGGGCTTCCCAGGGCCAACCCAAGGGGAAGGCTGAGATCCCCGTCGTAACTCGAGAATCCCACCGCAACTCGAGAAAAACCACGTGATTCCCACCTCTTGGCAAGATGAGGCCCTTGCCCGCCACGGAGTCTCAAGGGAAGTCCCCTGTTCCGCCCTGAAGGGCGAAACGGTCCCTGACAGCCTTCCTGCGACCCCCAAAAGCCCCCGACACGCCGGGGTCCCCCGAGGGGAACACCGAGGGTCCCGGCACCGCTTCCTCTGAGCCCCTTCTCCCCTCCTGATCGCGACAGGAGAGGCAATTCCCCTGCGTGGTCTGGAAGGGGTTCCCGGCCTTCCTGGCGCACCTCAGGATGAGGCCGGTCTCACGAGGAAATTCGAGACGAGCCACTTGGGTGGGGCCACATACCGAACGCCCCCGATTCCCCGGTCCGCTCTTGAGAAGGACCCGAGGCCCGGACCCCTCTTCGAAGGCAACCCTGTGGCTGAAGGCACAAAACGAAGGGGCACTGCCACCCCCGTGCATCGTCCGCAAAGACCCGCGGGTTCCACACACAGCTCGACGAGGGGCCTGAGACCCCCTGAGCAACTCGAGAGGCCAGCGGGGTTCCCTTCCTCAGACAAGACGAGGCCTGACTCTCCTGTCCCAACTCTGCAGGGACCCTGCGGTCGGAGTCCGAAACGGAAAGGAAGCCTGAGGTTCCTGCCTCCCCTCGAGGTGAGGCCCTCTTCCGTTGCGCCAGACCCAGCGGAGTCCCGAGGGGCCCCGCCACCTCCACAGGATCCCTCGCCTCTCAGAGGCACCCTGGCAAGTTCCCTAATGTCCCCGGCAGAAGGCGAGGGAAACGAGGGTTTCCTGCCGCCCCCCGACAAAGACCTCGAGAGTCCTTCTTCAACGCGTCTCGAGGCCCTAGTCCCCTCCCGTGACTCGAGAGCCAGGACGCGCTGCCCCTCGCCACGCGCATGGAGACCTGACTTCCCTGGCGCCGCACGAGAGGCTCCCTGAGATCCTCGTCGTGCCTCGGGAGAAAACCCCCACGGGCGCCGCAGCTCGAGGAAACCCCTGAGACGCCCCCGTCCTCGCGAGCTGAGGGCCTTGTTTTCCTGCATGGCCTGGAGAGCAATCCCGGGTCCTCTCTCCAAACGGAAGAGGAGGCTGGATTCCCTTGAGGCCGCTCAGGGGGCTCCAAGAGAACCGCGTCGCGACTCGAGAGGAGAGCGGAGTCCTTGGCTTCCCCTCGAGACGAGGCCTGACTCCCCGGGGGAGCCTGCAATGCAACCCCGAGATGCCTGCCTTCCCTGGAGAGGAATATTAGGTCCCGGACACACGCCTAGGTGAGGTCTCTTCGGCCCTGCAGTGACTCGAGCGCAACCCCCAGCTTTCCTTCGCAACCCGAGGGTAAGATTCGGCTTCCCAGGGCCAACCCAAGGGGAAGGCTGAGGTCCCCGTCGTAACTCGAGAATGCCGCCGCAACTCGAGAAAAACCACGGGGTTCCCACCTCTTGGCAAGATGAGGTCCTTGCCCGCCACGGCGTCTCAAGGGAAGTCCCCTGTTCCGACCTGAAGGGCGAAACGTTCCCTGACAGCCTTCCTGCGACCCCCAAAAGTCGCCCGACACGCCGGGGTCCCCCGAGGGGAACATCCAGTGTCCCGGCACTGCTTCCTCTGAGCCCCTTCTCCCCTCCTGATCGCGACAGGGGAGGCGATTCCCCTGTGTGGTCTGGAAGGGGTTCCCGGCCTTCCCGGCGCACCTCAGGATGAGGCCGGTCTCACGGGGAAATTCGAGGCGAGCCACGTGGGTGGGGCCACATGCCAAACGCCCCCGATTCCCCGGTCCGCTCTTGAGAAGGACCCGAGGCCCGGACCCCTCTTCGAAGGCCACCCTGTGGGTGAAGGCACAACGCGAAGGGGCACTGCCACCCCCGTGCATCGTCCGCAGAGACCCGCGGGTTCCACACACAGCTCGACGAGGGGCCTGAGGTCCCCTGAGCAACTCGAGAGGCCAGCGGGGTTCCCTTCCTCAGACAAGACGAGGCCTGACTCTCCTGTCCCAACTCTGCAGGGACCCTGCGGTCGGAGTCCGAAACGGAGAGGAAGCCTGAGGTTCCTGCCTCCCCTCGAGGTGAGGCCCTCTTCCGTTGCGCCAGACCCAGCGGTGTCCCGAGGGGCCCCGCCACCTCCACAGGATCCCTCGCCTCTCAGAGGCACCCTGGCAAGTTCCCTAAGGTCCCCAGCAGAAGGCGAGGGAAACGAGGGTTTCCCGCCACACCCCGAGAAAGACCTCGAGAGTCCTTCTTCAATGTGTCTCGAGTCCCTAGTCCCCTCCCGTGACTCGAGAACCAGGACGCGATCCCCCTCGCCACGTGCATGGAGACCTGACTTCCCTGGCGCCGCACGAGAGGCTCCCTGAGATCCTCGTCGTGCCTCGGGAGAAAACCCCCACGGGCGCCGCTGCTCGAGGAAACCCCTGAGACGCCCCCGTCCTCGCGAGCTGAGGGCCTTCTTTTCCTGCATGGCCTGGAGAGCAATCCCGGGTCCTCTCTCCAAACGGAAGAGGAGGCTGGACTCCCTTGAGGCCGCTCAGGGGGCTAAAAGAGACCCGCGTCGCGACTCGAGAGGAGAGCGGAGTCCGTGGCTTCCCCTCGAGACGAGGCCTGATTCCCCGGGGGAGCCTGGAATGCAACCCCGAGATCCCTGCCTTCCCTGGAGAGGAATATTAGGTCCCGGACACACGCCTAGGTGAGGTCTCTTCGGCCCTGCAGTGACTCGAGCGCAACCCCCAGCTTTCCCTAGCAACCCGAGGGGAAGATTGGGCTTCCCAGGGCCAACCCAAGGGGAAGGCTGAGATCCCCGTCGTAACTCGAGAATCCCGCCGCAACTCGAGAAAAACCACGTGGTTCCCACCTCTTGGCAAGATGAGGCCCTTGCCCGCCACGGCGTCTCAAGGGAAGTCCCCTGTTCCGCCCTGAAGGGCGAAACGGTCCCTGACAGCCTTCCTGCGACCCCCAAGAGTCCCCCGACACGCCGGGTTCCCCCGAGGGGAACACCGAGGGTCCCGGCACCGCTTCCTCTGTGCCCCTTCTCCCCTCCTGATCGTGACAGGAGAGGCGATACCCCTGCGTGGTCTGGAAGGGGTTCCCGGCCTTGCCGGCGCACCTCAGGATGAGGCCGGTCTCACGAGGAATTTCGAGACGAGCCACGTGGGTGGGGCCACATGCTGAACGCCCCCGGTTCCCCGGTCCGCCCTTGAGAAGGACCCGAGGCCCGGACCCCTCTTCGAAGGCAACCCTGTGGGTGAAGGCACAACACGAAGGGGCACTGCCACCCCCGTGCATCGTCCGCAAAGACCGCGTGTTCCACACACAGCTCGACGAGGGGCCTGAGGTCCCCTGAGCAACTCGAGAGGCCAGCGGGGTTCCCTTCCTCAGACAAGACGAGGCCTGACTCTCCTGTCCCAACTCTGCAGGGACCCTGCGGTCGGAGTCCGAAACGGAGAGGAAGCCTGAGGTTCCTGCCTCCCCTCGAGGTGAGGCCCTCTTCGGTTGCGCCAGACCCAGCGGAGTCCCGAGGGGCCCCGCCACCTCCACAGATCCCTCGCCTCTCAGAGGCACCCTGGGAAGTTCCCTAAGGTCCCCGGCAGAAGGCGAGGGACACGAGGGTTTCCCGCCGCCCCCCGACAAAGACCTCGAGAGTCCTTCTTCAACGCGTCTCGAGGCCCTAGTCCCCTCCTGTGACTCGAGAGCCAGGACGCGCTCCCCCTCGCCACGGGCATGGAGACCTGACTTCCCTGGCGCCGCACGAGAGGCTCCCTGAGATCCTCGTCGTGCCTCGGGAGAAAACCCCCACGGGCGCCGCTGCTCGAGGAAACCCCTGAGACACCCCCGTCCTCGCGAGCTGAGGGCCTTCTTTTCCTGCATGGCCTGGAGAGCAATCCCGTGTCCTGTCTCCAAACGGAAGAGGAGGCTGGACTCCCTTGAGGCCGCTCAGGGGGCTCCAAGAGACCCGCGTCGCGACTCGAGAGGAGAGCGGAGTCCTTGGCTTCCCCTCGAGATGAGGACTGACTCCCCGGGGGAGCCTGGAGTGAAACCCCGAGATCCCTGCCTTCCCTGGAGAGGAATATTAGGTCCCGGACACACGCCTAGGTGAGGTCTCTTCGGCCCTGCAGTGACTCGAGCGCAACCCCCAGCTTTCCCTCTCACTCGAGGGGAAGATTGGGCTTCCCAGGGCCAACCCAAGGGGAAGGCTGAGATCCCCGTCGTAACTCGAGAATCCCACCGCAACTCGAGAAAAACCACGTGGTTCCCACCTCTTGGCAAGATGAAGCCCTTTCCCGTGACGGCGTCTCAAGGGAAGTCCCCTGTTCCGCCCTGAAGGGCGAAACGGTCCCTGACAGCCTTCCTGCGACCCCCAAAAGTTCCCCGACATGCCGGGTTCCCTCGAGGGGAACACCGAGGGTCCCGGCACCACTTCATCTTAGCCCCTTCTCCCCTCCTGATCGCGACAGGAGAGTCGATTCCCCTGCGTGGTCCGGAAGGGGTTCCCAGCCTTCCCGGCGCACCTCAGGATGAGGCCGGTCTCACGAGGAAATTCGAGACGAGCCAAGTGGGTGGTGCCACATGCCGAACGCCCCCGATTCCCCGGTCTGCTCTTAATAAGAACACGATGCCCGGGCACCTCTTCGAATGCAAACCTGTTAATGAATGCACAACACGAAGGAGTACTGACATCCCCATGCATAGTACGGAAAAACACGCAGATTCCAAACACAGATCGACAAGTGTCCTGTCATCCCTTGAAGAACTAGAGCGGCATGCGGAGTTCCGTTCCTCCACACAAGAGAAGGCCTGACTCTCCTTTCCCAACTCTGCAGGGACCGTGCGATCGGAGTCAGAAATGTAGATGAAACCTGACGTTCCTGCATCAACTCGAAATGAGGCCCTCTTCCATTGCGCCATACCCAGTGGGGTCCCGAGAGGCCCCTCCCAACTCCACAGTATCCCTGACTTCTCAGAGGCACCCTCAGAAGCTCTCTGCGGTCACTGGCACAAGTCGAGTGAACCCAGGGTTTCCTGTTGCATTCTGAGAAAGACCTCGAGAGTCCTTCTTTACCGCGTCTTGAGGCCCGATACCCTACCATGACTCGAGAGCAATGACGCATTTCCCTCGCCACGCCCATTGAAACCTAACTTCCCTGGCGCCACACGAGAGGCTCCCTGCGCTCCCCGTCCTACCTCATGAAAACCCCACACTGGCACCTCCGCTCGAGAAAACACATGAGACGCCTCCGTCATTGTAAGATGAGGGCCTTCTTTTCCTACATGACCTAGAGAGCAATCCCGAGTCCACTCTCCAAACTCCACTGGAGGCCTGTCTCCCTTTAGGCCACTCAGTAGCCTCCAAGAGATACACATCGCTACTCTAGAGGAGAGCGGAGTCCGTTGCTTCCCCTCGAGCTGAGGCCTGACTACTTGGATGAGTCTGGAATGGGATCCCGAGATCCGTGTCGCCCCTGTAGAGGAAAACTCGGTCCTGGACACAAGCCTAAATGAGGTCTTTTTTGTCCTGCATTGACTCAAGTGCAATCCCCAGCTCTCCCTCGCAACTCGAATGGATTATTGGACTTCCCTGGGCCAACACAAGAGGAAGACTGTATTTCCCGTTGTAATTCGAGAATCCCGCGGCAACTGGAGAAAAACAACGTGGCTCCTCCGTCATCGAAATATGAGGCCCCTGTCAGCTATAGCGTCTCCAGGGAAGTCCCATGTTCCGTCTTGAAGTGTGAAACGGTACTTGGCACCCTTGATGCGACCTCCAAATTTCCCTGACACCCCGGTCTCACTCGAGAAGAAAATGGAGGTTCCCAGCACTGCTTCAGCTGAGCCTCTTCTCCCCTCCTGATGGCGACAGGAGGGTCGATTCCCCTGCTTTGTCTGGAAGGGGTTCCCAGACTTCCCGGCGAACCTCAGGATGAGGCCAGTCTCACAAGGGAATTCGGGACGTAGCCTCGTGTGTTGTGCCACATGCTGAAAGACACCGATTTCCTGGTCCGCTATTGATAAGATCCCGATGCCCGGTCACCTCTTCGAAGGTAACCCTGTGGATGAAGGCACAACACGAAGGGGCACTGACACCCCTGTGCATCGTCCCCCAAAACCGCAGGTTCCACATACAACTCGACAGGTGGCCTGTCATCCCATGAACAACTCGAGAGGCAAGCGGAGTTCCATTACTCCACACAAGACGAGGTCTGACTCTCCTGTCACAACTCTGCAGGGACCCTGCTCTCCGAGTCAGAAATGGAGAGGAACCCTGACGTTACTGCCTCAATCCGAGATTAGGTCCTCTTCAATTGCACCAGTCCCTGTGAAGTTCCGAGAAGCCCCCCTCAACTCCACAGTATCCCTGTCTTCTCAGAGGAACCCCGCTAAGCTCCCTGAAGTCATGGGCACAAGTCGAGGGAACCCAGGGTTTCCTGCCACACCCCGAGAAAGACATCGAGAGTTCTTCTTCGAAGCGTCTTGAGGCTTTATTCCCCTACCATGACTCGAGAGCAATGAGGCGCTCCCCCTCGCCACGTCCATGGAGACCTGACTTCCGTGGCACCACAGGAGTCTCCCTGAGCTCCCCGTCCTATCTTGTGAGAAACCCCAACCAGGCACTGCACCTTGAGAAAACCCACGAGATGCCCCCGTCATCGCGAGATGAGGGCCTTCTTTTCCTGCATGGCCTAGAGAGCAATCCCGAGTCCTCTCTCCAAACTCCACAGGAGGCTTAACTCCATTTAGGCCATTCTTGGGCTCCAAGGGATACCCGTCGTGACTCGAGGGGAGAGCGGAGTCCATTCATTCCCTTCGAGACGAGGCCTGACTCCCCGGGTGAGTCTGGAATGCAACCCCGAGATCCCTGTCGCCCCTGGAGAGAAAAACTCGGTCCTGGACACAAACCTAGATGAGCTCTATTTTGCCCTGCAGTGACTCAAGAGCAATCTCCAGCTCTCACTTGCAACTCGAATGGAAGATTGGACTTCCCTGGGCCAACACAAGAGGAAACCTGTATTCCCCGTTGTAACTCAAGAATCCTGCCGCAACTCGAGAAAAAACACGTGGGTCCCCCGTCAGTGCTAGATGAGGCCCTTGCCCACTACAGCATCTCAAGAGAAAACCCAGGTTCCGTCTTGAAGTGCGAAACGGTACTTGGCACCCTTGATGCAACCCGAAAAGTTACCCGACTTACCAGTTTCACTCAAGGGGAGCACCGAGGTTCCCAGCACTACTTCATCTGAGCCCTTTCTCTCCTCCTGATCCCGAAAGGAGGGTCGATTCCCCTGCTTTGTCTGGAAAGGGTTCCCGGACTTTCCTGCGCGCCTCAGGATGAGGCCGATCTTACGAGGAAATTCGAGACGTAGCCTCGTGGGTGGTGCAACATGCTGAAAGACCCCGATTTCCCGGTCCGCACTTGAGGAGAACCCGATGCCCGGACACCTCTTCGAAGGCAACCCTGTGGATGAAGGCACAACAGGAAGGAGCACTGATACCCCCGTGCATCTCCGAAAAAACCGCAGGTTCCACACACATCACGAAAAGTGGTGTCATCATTGAACAACTTGAGATGTAAGCGGAGTTCCATTCCTCCGCAGAACACGAGACCTGACACTCCTGAGCAAACTCAGCAGGGACCCTGCAATCTGAGTCAGATCCGACTCCAGGAAGTCAGGAGCAGAACCCTGAGGTTCCTGCCTCAACTCGAGATGAGGCTCTCTTCCATTGCACCAAACCCAGAGGAGTCCCGAGAGGCCTCTCCCAAATCCACAGTATCCCTGATTTCTCAGAGGCACCCTGAGACGCTCCCTGAGGTCACCGGCACAAGTCAAGGGAACCCAGGGTTTCCTGCCGCAACCCTAGAAAGACATCGAGAGTCCTTTTTCAACCCGTCATGAGGCCCGATTCCCCTACCCTGACTGGAGAGCAATGACGCGCTCCCCCTTGCCCCGCCCATGGAGACCTGACTTCCCTGTTGCCACACGAGAGGCTACCTGAACTCCCCGTCGTACCTCGTGAGAAACCCCACACTGGCGCCACAGCTCGAGAAAACCCACGAGACGCCCCCGTCATCTCAAGATGTGGGCCTTCTTTTCCTGCATGGCCTGGAGAGCAATCCCGAGTCCTCTCTCCAAACTGAAGAGGAGGGTTGACTCCCTTTAGACCACTCAGTGGGCTCCAAGAGATATGCGTCGCAACTCGAGAGGAGAGCCGAGTCCTTTGCTTCCCCTCGAGACGAGGCCTAACTCCCCGGGTGAGTCTGTAATGCAAAATCGAGATCCCTGTCGCCCTTGGAGAGGATCATTGGGTCCTGAACACAAGGCTAGCTGAGGTCGCTTTTGCCCTGCAGTAACTCGAGAGCACTCCCCAGCTTTCCCTCGCAACCCGAATCGAAGATGGACCTCCCTGGGCCAACACAAGAGGAAGCCTGAATTCCCAGTAGTAATTCGAGAATTCCGCCTCAACTCGAGAAAAACCACGTGATTCCCCCGTCATTGCAAGATGAGGCCCTTGGCCGCTACAGCGTATCAAGAGAAGTCCCACGTTCCATCCTGAGGTACAAAACGGTACTTGGCACCCTTGATGCGACCCCCAAAGTTCCCTGACATACCGGTCTCACTCGAGGGAAACACCAAAGTTCATGGCACCACTTCCTGTGAGCCCCTTCACCCCTCCTGATCGCAACAGGAGGGTCGACTCCCATGCTTTGTCTGCAAGGGGTTCCCGACGTTCCCCGCGAACCTCCGGATGAGGCCGGTCTCATGAGGAAATTCAAAAAGTAGCCTCATGGTTGGTGCCACATGTTGAAAAATCCCGAATTCCCGGTCCACTCTAGATATGAACCTGACGCCCGGACATCTCTTAGAAGGCAACTCTGTGGATGAAGGCACAACATGAAGGGACACTGACATCCCCATGCATCGTCTGGAAAAACCCGCCGATTCCACTCACAGCTCCAAATGTGGACTGTCACCCCGTGAACAACTCGAGAGGCAAGTGAAGTTGCATTCCTTCACACAAGACGAGGCCTTACCCTCCTGGCCCAACTCTTCAGGGACCCTGTGATCGGAGTCAGAAATGGAGAGGAACCCTGAGGTTCCTGCCTCAACTAGAGAAGAGGCCCTCTTCCATTGAACCAAACTCAGTGGTGTCCCGAGAGGCCCCTCCCAACACCACAGTATCCCTGAATTCTCAGAGGCTCCCTGAGAAGCTACCTGAGGTCACTGGCACAAGTCGAGGGAACCCAGAGTTTCCTGAAGTAACCCGAGAAAGACTTGGAGAGTCCTTTTTCAACGTCTCTTGATGCCCGATTCCCCTACCATGACTCCAGAGCAAGGACGCGCTCCCCTCGCCACAAGCAGGAAAACTGACTTCCCTAGTACCACACAAGAGGCTCCCTGAGTACCCCATCGTACCTCGTGAGAAAACCCACACTGGCGCCGCAGTTCGAGAAAAACCACAAGATGCCCCCGTCAAGGAGAGATGGGGGCCTTCTTTTCCTGCCTGACCTGGAGAGCAATCCCTGGTCCTCTTTCCAAACTTCACAGGAGGATTGACTCCCTTTAGGCCACTCAGTTGGGTCCAAGAAATACCCGGTGCGACTCGAGAGGAGAGCGGAGTCCTTTGCTTCCCTCGAGACGAGGCCTGACTCCCCGGGTGAGTTTGGAATGCAACCCCGAGATCCCTGTCGCCCCTGGAGTGGAACATTATGTCCTAGACACAAGCCTAGATGAGGTCTATTTTGCCCTACTGTGATCGAGAGCAACCTCCATCTCTCCCTCACAATTTGAATGGAAGATTGGGCTTCCCACGGTCAACACATGAGGAAGTCTGAATTTCCCATCGTAATTCGAGAATTCAGCCTCAAGTCTTAAAAACCATGTGGTTCCCCCTTCATCGCAATATGAGGCCCTTGCCAGCTAGAGTCTCAAGAGAAGTCCCACGTTCCATCTTAAAGTTCGAAATGCTACTTGGCAACCTTGATGCGACCCCAAAGTTCCCCAACATACCGGTCTCACTCCAGGGGAACACCGAAATTCCCGGCGTCTCCAGGGAAGTCCCATGTTCTGTCCTTAAGTGCGAAACGGTACTTGACACCCTTGATGCGACCGCAAAAGTTCCCCGACACGCTGAATTCCCTCGAGGGGAACACCAAGGGTCCCGGCACCACTTCATCTAAGCCCCTTCTCCCCTCCTGATCGCGACAGGAGAGGCGATTCCCCTGCTTTCTCTGGAAGGGGTTCCCGGCCTTCCTGGTGCACCTCAGGATGAGGCTGGTCTCAGGAGGAAATTCGAGACTAGCCATGTGTGAGGTGCCACGTGCCGAACGACACCGATTTTCCAGTCCGCTCTTGATAAGAACCCGATGCCCGGACACCTCTTCGAAGGCAACCCTGTGAGTGAAGGCACAACACGAAGGGGCACTGACACCCCCGTGCATCATCTGGAAAAACCCGCAGGGTCTACACACAGCTCGACAAGGGGCCTGAGACTCCCGGAACAACTCGAGAGGCAACCAGAATTCCATTCCTCAGACAAGACGAGGCATGAGTCTCCTGTCCCAACACTGCAGGGACCGTGCAGTCGGAGTCAGAATCGGAGAGGAAGCCTGAGGTTCCTGCCTCCCCTCGAGTTGAGGCCCTCTTCCATTGCGCCGAACCCAGCAGAGTCCCGAGAGGCCCTGCCAACTACACAGCATCCCTCACCTCTCAGAGGCACCCTGGTAAGTTCCCTATAGTCCCCTGCAGAAGTCGAGGGAAACGAGGGTTTCCCGCCGCCACCCAAGAAAGACCTCGAGAGTCCTTCTTCAACGCGTCTTGAGGCCCTAGTCACTTCCCATGACTCGAGAGTGATGACCAGCTCCTCCTCGCCATGCGCATGGAGACATGAGTTCCCTGGCACCGCACGAGAGGCTCCCTGAGGTCCTCGTCGTGCCTCGTGAGAAAACCCCCACGGGCGCCGCAGCCTGAGGAAACCCATGAGATGCCCCCGTCATCGTGAGATGAGGGCCTTCTTATCCTGCCTGACCTGGAGAGCAATCCCTAGTCCTCTCTCCAAACTGAAGAGGAGGCTCGACACCCTTGAGTCCACTCATTGGGCTCCAAGAGATCCGTGTCGCGACTTGAGAGGAAAGTGGTGTCCTCTGCTTCCCCTCGAGGCGAGGCCTGACTCCCCGGGGGAGTCTGGAATGGAAACCCGAGATCTCTGTCTTCCCTTGAGAGGAATATTAGGTCCTGGACACACGCCTCGATGAGGTCTCTTTGGCCCTGTAGTGACTCGAGCAGAACCCCCAGCTTTCCCTCGCAACTCCAGGGGAAGATTGGGCTTCCCAGGGCCAACCCAAGAGGAAGCCTGAAATCCCCGTCGTTTTCGAGAATCCAGACGCAACTCGAGAAAAACGACGTTGTTCCAACGTCTTCACAGGATGACGCCCTTGCCCGCTACAGCGTCTCCAGGGAAGTCCCATGTTCTGTCCTGAAGTGGGAAACGGTACTTGGCTCCCTTGATGCGACCCCTAAAGTTCCCTGAAACGCCGGGTTCCCTCGAGTGGAACACCTAGAGTCCTGGCCCCACTTCATCTGAGCCCCATCTCCCCTCCTGATCGCGACAGGAGAGTCAATTCCCCTACTTTGTGTGGAAGGTGTTCCCGGCCTTCCCGGCACACCTCAGGATGATGCTGGTCTCACGAGGAAATTCGAGATGAGCCACGTGGGTGGTGCCACATGTCGAACGACCCCGATTTCCCGGTCCGCTCTTGAAATGAACCTGATACCCGGACACCTCTTTGAAGGCAACCCTGTGGGGGAAGGCACCAAATGAAGGGGCAATGACACCCCCGTGCATCTTCTGGAAACACCCGCAGGTTCCACACACAGCTCGACAAGGGGCCTGAGACCCACTGAACGACTCGAGAGGCAAGCAGAGTTCCATTACTCAGACAAGACGAGGCCTGACTCTCCTGTCCCAACCCTGCAGGACCCTGCGGTCGGAGTCAGAAATGGAGAGGTAGCCTGAGGTTCCTGCCTCCAATCGAGATGAGGCCCTCTTTCATTTCGTCAAACCTAGTGGAGTCCCGAGAGGCCCCTCTAACTCCTCAGTATCCCTCACCTCTCAGAGGCACCTGGGAAGTTCCCTAAGGTCCCCGGTAGAGGTCGAGGGAAACGAGTGTTTCCCGCCCCAACCCAAGAAAGACCTCGAGAGTCCTTCTTAAATGCGTCTTGAGGCCCTAGTCCCTCCCATGACTCCAGAGCAATGACGCGATCTGCCTGGCCACACGCATGGAGGCCTGACTTCTCTGGCGCCGCACGAGAGGCTCCCTGAGCTCCCCATCATATCTCGTGAGAAACCCCACACTGGCGCCGCAGCTCGAGAAAACCCATGAGACGCTCCCGTCATCACGAGAGGAGGGCCATCTTTAACTGCATGGTATGCAGATCAAGCGTGAACCTTCTGTCCAAGCTACACAGGACGCTTGACTCCCTTTAGGCCACTCATTGGGCTCCAAGAGTTACACGTCGCGACTCGAGAGGATAGTGGAGTCCTTTGCTTCCACTCGAGACGAGGCGTGACCCACCGGGTGAGACTGGAATGTGACCCCGATATCCCTGTTGCCCCTGGAGAGCAATACTACGTCCTGGACCCAAGCCTAGATGAGGACTCTTTGCCCTGAAGTGACTCGAGAGCAACCCACAGCTCTCTCTGACAAGTGGAATGGAAGATTGGACTTCCTGGGCCAACACAAGAGGAAGCCTGAATTCCCCGTCGTAACTCGAGAATCCCGCCGCAACTCGAGAAAAACCACGTGTTTCCCTCGTCATCGCAATATGAGGCCCTTGCCCGCTAGAGCATCTCCAGAGAATTCCCACGTTCCGTCTTGAAGTGCGAAACTGTACTTGGCACCCTTGATGCGACCTCAAAAGTGCCGTGACATACCGGTCTCACTCGAGGGGACCACCGAGGTTCCCAGCACCACTTCATCTCAGCCCCTTCTCCCCTTCGGATCGCGACCGGTGGGTCGATTCCCCTGCTTTGTCTGCAAGGGTTCCCTACCTTCCCGGCGAACCTCAGGATGAGGCCGGTGTCCCGAGGAAATTCGAGACGTAGCCTCGTGGGTGGTACCACATGCTGAAAGACCCCAATTTTCTGGTACGCTCTTGAAAAGAACCCGATGCCCGGAAACCTCTTTGAAGGCAACCCTGTGGATGAAGGCACAACACGAAGGGGCACTGGTACCCCTGTGCATCGTCCGGAAAAACCCACAGGTTCCACACTCATCTCAACAAGTGGCCTGTCACTCCGTTAACCACTCGAAAGGCAAGCGGAGATCCATTCCTCCACGGAAGACGAGGCGTGACTCTCTTGTCCGTACTCGGCAGGTACTCTGCGACCCGAGTCAGAAATGGAGAGGAACCCTGAGGTTCCTGCCTCCATTTGAGATGAGGCCCTCTTCGATTGCACCAAACCCAGTTGAGTAACGAAAGGCCCCTCCCAAATCCACAGTGTCCCTGACTTCTCAGAGGCACCCTGAGAAGTTGCCTGAGGTCACCGACACAAGTCGAGGGAACCCAGGGTTCCCTGCCGCAACCTGAGAAAGACCTCGAGAGTCCTTCTTCAATGCGTCTTGAGGCCCGATTCGCCTACTATGACTCGAGAGCAATCACGCAATCCCCTTCACCACACGCACGGAGACCTGACGTCCCTAGCACCACACGAGAGGCTCTCTGAGCTCCCCGTCATACCTCGTGAGAAATCTGATACTGGCGCCGCAGCTGGAGAAAACCCACGAGACGCCCCCGTCATCGCGAGATGAGGGTCTTTTTTCCTGCATGGCCAGGAAAACAATCCCGAGTCATCTCTCCAAACTCCATAGGAGGCTTCACTCCCTTTACGCCACGCAGTGGGCTCCAAGAGATACCCGTCGCGACTCGACAGGAGAGCGGAGTCCTTTTTTTCCCCTCAAGACGAGGCCTGACTCTCCGGGTGAGTCGAGAATGCAACCCTGAGATCCCTGTCGGCCCAGTAGTGGAACACTAGGTCCTGGACACAAGCGTAGATGAGGTCTATTTTGCCCTGCAGTGACTGGAGAGCAGTCCCCAGTTCTAACTTGCAACTCGAATGGAATACTGGATTTTCCTGACGCCACACAAGAGGCTCCCTGAAATCCCTGTGGTACTTCATGAGACACCCCACACTGGCGCCGCAGCTCGAGAAAACCCATGAGACGCCACCGTCATCTCGAGGTGAGGGCCTTCTTTTCCTGCATGGCCTGGAGTCCAATCCCGAGTCCTCTCTCCAAACTCCACAGGAGGCTTGACTCCCTTTAGTACACACAGTGGGCTCCAAGAGATACCCATCGCGACTCAAGACGAGAGCGGAATTCTTTGCTTACCCTCGAGGTGAGAACTGACTCCCCGGATGAGTCTGGAATGCAAACCCGAGATCCCTGTCGCCCCTGGAGAGCAACATTAGATCCTGGACACAAGCCTAGATTAGGTCTCTTTTGCCCTACAGTGACTCTAGCGCAATCCCCAGCTCCCCCTCGCAACCCGAATGGAAGATTGGATTTCAAGGCCAACAAGAGGAAGCCTAAATTCCCGGTCATAACTCGAGAATCCCGCCGCAACTCGAGCAAAACCACGTGGTTCTCCCGTCATCGCAAGATGAGGCCCTTGCCCGCTACAGCGTTTCAAAAGATGTCCCAGGTTCCGTCTTGAAATGCGAAACGGTACTTGGCACCCTTGATGCGACCCCAAAAGTCCCCCAACACGCCGGTCTCACTCAAGGGGAACACCGAGGTTCCCGGCACCACTTCATTTAAGCCCCTTCTCCCCTCCTGATCGTGACCGGTGGGTCGATTCCCCTGCTTTGTCTGCAAGGGGGCCCGACCTTCCCTGCACAACTCAGGATGAGGCCGGTCTCATGGGGAAATTCGATACGTAGCTTTGTGGGTGGTGCCACTTGCTGAAAGACTCCAATTTCCCGGTCCACTCTTGATAAGAATCCGATGCTCGGACACCTCTTGGAAGGCAGCCTTGAGTATGAAGGTACAACACGAAGGGGCACTGACACACCTGTGCATCATCCGGAAAAACGGGCAGGTTACATACACAGCTCGACAAGTGGCCTGTCACCTCGAGAACAACTCGAGAGGCAAGAGGAGTCCCATCCTCCAGAAAAGACGAGGCCTGACTCTCCTGTACCAACATGCAGGGACCTTGCAATCTGAGTCAGAAATGGAGAGGAACACTGAGGTTCCTGCTTCAACTCGAGATGAGTCCCTCTTACATTCCACCAAATGCAGAGGAGTCTCGAGAGGCCCCTCCAAACTGCACAGTATCCCTGACTTCTCAGAGGCACTCTGAGAAGCTCCCTGAGGTCGCAGGCACAAGTCAAGGGAACCCTGGGTTTTATGCAGTGACCCAAGTAAGACCTCGAGAGTCCTTCTTCAACCCGTCTTGAGGCCCGATTACCCTACCATGACTCGAGAGCAATGACGAATTCCCCCTAGCCATCTCATGGGGACCTGACTTCCCTGGCGCCACACGAGAGGCTCCCTGAGCTCCCTCTCGTACCTCTTCAGAAACCCGGCACTAGCGCGGCAGTCTAGAAAACCCACAAGACGCCGCCGTCATCGCGAGATGAGGGCCTTCTTTTCCTGCATGGCCTGGAGAGGAATCCCGAGTCCTCTATCCAAACAGCACAGGAGGCTTGACTCCCTTTAGGGCACACAGTGGGCTCCAAGAGATACCCATCGCGACTCAAAAGGACAGCGGAGTTCTTTGCTTCACCTCAAGACGAGGCCTGATTCCCTGGGTGAGTCTGGTATGCAAGCCCGAGATCCCTGTCGCCCCTAGGGATGAACATTAAGTCCTGGACACAAGCCTAGATGAGGTCTATTTTGCCCTGCAGTGACTCGAGGGCAATCCTCAGCTCTCCCTTGAAACTCGAATGGAAGATAGGACTTCCCTGGGCCAACACATGAGGAAGACTGTATTCCCCGTCGAAACTCGAGAATCCCGCCACAACTCGAGAAACGCTACGTGGTTCCCCCGTCATCGCAAGATGAGGCCCTTGCCCCCTACAGGGTCTCAAGAGAAGTCCCACGTTCCGTCTTGAAGTGCGAAACGGTACTGGCACCCTTGATGCGACCTCAAAAGTTCCTCGACACACTGGTCTGACTCAAGGAGAACACCGAGGTTCCCGGCACCACTACATCTGGGCCCCTTCTCCCCTCCTGATCGCGACAGGAGGGTCGATTCCCCTGTTTTGTCTTGAAGGGGTTCCCGCCTTTCCCGGTGCATCTCAGGATGAGGCCGGTCTCACGAGGATATTCGAGACATAGCCACGTGGATGGTGACACATGCCAAAAGACCCCGATTTCCCGGTTCGCTCTTGATAAGATCCCAATGCCCGGACACCTCTTTGAAGATAACCCTTTTGATGAAGGCACAACACGAAGGGGCACTGACACCCCCGGGTATCGTCCTGAGAAACACGCAGGTACCACACACAGCTCGAGAAGTGACCTGTCACCCCGTGAACAACTGGAGAGGCAAGCAGAGTTCCATTCCTCCACACAAGACGAGGCCTGACTCTCCTGTTCGAACTCTGCAGCGAAACTGCGATCCGAGTCAGATCTGGCCCAGGGGAAGTCAGGAGAGGAAACATGAGTTTCCTGCCTCCACTCGAGATGAGGCCCTCTTCCATTGCACCGAACCCAGTGGAGTCCCGAGAGGCCCCTCCCAACTGCACAGTATCCCTGACTTCTCAGAGGCACCCTTAGACCTTCCTGAGATCACCGGCACAAGTCGAGGGAACCAAGGGTTTCCTGCCCCAACCCGTAAAAGACCTCGAGAGTCCTTCTTCAACGCGTCTTGAGGTGCGATTCCCCTACCATGACTCGAGAGCAATGACGCGCTCCCCCTAGCCACGCACATAGAAACCTGACTTCCCTGGCGCCACAGGAGAGGCTCCCTGAGCTCCCCATTATACCTCGTGAGCAACACCACACTGGAGCCGCAGCTCGAGAATACCCACGAGACGCCCCAGTCCTCACGAGATGAGGGCCTTCTTTTGCTGTATGGCCTGGAGAGCAATCCTGAGTCCTCTCTCCAAACTCCACAGGAGGCTTGACTCATTTTAGGCCACACAGTGAGCTCCAAGATATACCCGTCGCGACTTGACAGGAGAGCGGTGTCCTTGGCTTCCCCTCGAGACGAGGCCTGATTCCCCGGGTGAGTCGAGAATGCAATGCCGAGATCGCTGTCGCCCCAGCAGAGGAACATTAGGTCCTGGACACAAGCCTAGATGAGGTCTATTTGGCCCTGCAGTGTCTCGAGAGCAATCCCCAGTTCTAACTCGCAATTCGAATGAAAACTGGACTTCCCTGGGCCAGTTGAACAGGAAGCCTGAATTCCCCGTCGTAACTCGAGAATCCCGCCGCAACTCAAGAAAAACCACGTGGTTCCCCCGTCATCGAAAGATGAGGCCCTTGCCCGCTACAGCGTCTCAAGAGAAGTCCCACGTTCCTTATTGAAGAGCAAAAAGTTACTTGGAACCCTTGATGCGACCCCAAAAGTTCCCCGACATACCATTCTCACTTGAGGAGAACACCGAGGTTCCCGGCACCACTTCATCTGAGACTCTTCTCCCCTCTTGATCGCGACAGGAGGTTCGATTCCCCTGCTTTGTCTGGAAGGCATTCCCGACCTTCCTGGCGCACATCAAGATGAGGCCAGTCTCACGAGGAAATTCGAGACATTGCCTCGTGGGTGGTGCGGCATGCCAAAAGACCCCGATTCCCTGGTCCGCTCTTGATAAGAACCCGATGGCAGAACCCAACTCGAAGGCAATCCTGTGGATCAAGGCACAACACGAAGGGGCAGTGACACCCCGGTGCATCGTCCAGAAAAACCCGCAAGTTCCACATACAAATCGACAAGTGGCCTGTCACCCCATGAACAACGCGAGAGTCAAGCGGAGTTCCATTCCTCCACACAAGACGAGGCCTGACTCTCCTGTCCCAACTCTGCAGGGACTCTGCGATCCGAGTCAGATCCGGCGCATTCGAAGCCAGGAGAGGAACCCTGAGGTTCCTGCCTCAACTTGTCATGAGGCCCTCTTCCATTGCACCAAACCCAGTGGAGTTCCAAGAGGCCCCTCCCAACTCCACAGTGACCCTGACTTCTCAGAGGCACGCTGAGAAGCTTCCTGAGGTCACTGGCACAAGTCGATGGAACCCAGGGTTTCCGGCTGCAACCCAGGAAAGACCTCGAGAGTCCTTCTTTAACACGTCTTCAGGCCCAATTCCCCTACCATGACTCGAGAACAATGACGGGCTCCCTCTCACCACGTGCATAGAGACCTGACTGCCCTGGCACCACGTGAGAGGCTCACTGAGCTCCCAGTCTTACTTCGTGAGAAACCCCACACTAGCGCCACAGCTCGAGAAAACCTACGAGACGCCCCAGTCATTGGGAGATGAGGGCCTTCATTTCATGCATTCCCTGGAGAGCAATCCCGTGTCCTCCCTCCAAACACCAGAGGAGGTTTGACTCCCTTTAAGCCACTCAGTGGGCTCCAAGACATACCCGTCCGACTCGAGAGGAGAGCAGAGTCCTTTGCTTCCCCTCGAGACGAGGCCTGACTCCAAGGTGAGTCTGGAATGCAACCCCGAGATTTCTGTCGAGCCTTGACATGAACATTAGGTCCTGCACACAAGCCTTGGTGGGGTCTCTTTTGCCTTCAGTGACTAGAGCGCACCTCCAGCTCTTCCTCGAATCTCGAATGGAAGATAAGACTTTTGTGGGCCAACACAAGAGGAAGCATGAATTCCCTGTGGTAACTCAAATATCCCACCGCAACTCGAGAAAAACCAAGTGGTTCCGCAGTCATTCCAAGATGAGGCCCATGCCCGCTGGAGCACCCCAAGAGAAGTCCAACGTTCCATTTTGAAGAGCGAAACGGTACTTGGAATGCTTTATGCGACCCCAAAAGTTACCCGACATACCTGTCTCACTTGAGGGAAACACCGAGGTTCCCAGCAGCACTTCATCTGAGCCACTTCTCCCCTCCTGATCGCCACAGGAGGGTCGATTCCTCTGCTTTGTCTGGAAGAGTTTCATGACCTTCGCGGCACACTTCAGGATGAGGCCGGTTTCATGAGGAAATTCGAGACAACCCACGTGGGTGGTGCTAAATGCTGAACGACCCCGATATCCCGGTCCGGTCCGCTCTTCATAAGAACCCGATGCCCGGACACCTCTTCGAAGGCAACCCTGTGGATGAAGACACAAAACGAAGGGTCACTGACACCCCCGTGCATCGTCTGGAAAAACCTGCAGATTCCACACACAGTTTGACAAGGGGCCTGAAACCCCATGAACAACTCGAGAGGCAAGCGGAGTTCCATTCCTCAGAAAAGACGTAGCCTGACTCTCCTGTCCCAACTCTGCAGGCACCCTGATGTCGGAGTCCGAAACAGAGAGGAAGTCTGAGGTTCCTGCCTCCCCTCGAGATGAGCCCCTCTTCCATTGCGACAAACCCAGCGGAGTCCCGAGAGGCACCACCAACTCCACAGTATCCCTCAACTCTCAGAGACACCCTGGGAAGTTCCCTAAGGTCCCCAGCAGAAGTCGAGGGAAACGACTTTTTCCCGCCACAACCCGAGAAAGACCTCGAGAGTCCCTCTTCAACGCGTCTTGAGGCCCTAGTCCCCTCCCATTACTCGAGAGTCACAACGCGCTCCTCCTCGCTACTTGCAGGGAGACCTGACTTCCCTGGCGCCGCACGAGAGGCTCCCTGAGATCCTCGCCGTGCCTCGCGAGAAAACCCCCACGGGTGCCGCAGTTCTAGGAAACCCCTGAGACGCCCCCGTCCTCACGAGGTGAAGGGCCTTCTTTTCCTGCATGGCCTGGAGAACAATCCCGAGCCCTCTCTCCAAAATGAAGAGGAGGCTTGACTCCATTGACGCCACTAGGGGGCTCCAAGAGATCCGCGTCGCGACTCGAGAGGACAGCGGAGTCCTTTGCTTCCCCTCGAAACGAGGCCTGACACCCAGGGGGATCCTGGAATGCAACCCCGAGATCCCTGCCTTCCCTGGAGAGGAACATTAGGTCCCGGACACACGCCTTGATGAGGTCTCTTTGGCCCTGCAGTGACTCGAGCGCTACCCCCAGATTTCCCTCGCTACTTGAATGGGAGATGGGGTTTCCCAAGGCCAACCCAAGAGGAAGCCTGAAATCCTCGTCGAAGCTCGAGAATCCCGCCGCAACTCGAGAAAAACCACGTGGTTTCAACGTCTTCGCAAGATGAGGCCCTTGCCCGGTACGGCGTCTCAAGGGAAGTCCCATGTTCCGTCGTGAAGTGAGACATGGTACCTGACACCCTTCATGCGAAATCCAAAAGTTCCCCAACATGCCGGATTCCGTTGAGGGGAACACCGAGAGTCCCGGAACCACTTCCTCTGAGCTCCTACTCCTCTCCTGTTCGCGACAGGAGAGTTGATTCCCCTGCGTGGTCTGGAAGGGGTTCCCGGCCTGCACGGCGCCCCTCAGGATGAGGCCGGCCTCGCGAGGAAATTCGAGACAAGCCCCGTGGCTGGTGCCCCATGTTGAACGACCCTGATTTCCCGGTCCGCAGTTGAGGAGAACCCGATGCCCGGACACCTCTTCGAAGGCCACCCTGTGAGTGAAGGAACAACACGAAGGGGCACTGACACTCCCGTGCATCGTCGGGAAACACCCGCGGTTTCCACACACAGCTCAACGAGGGGACTGAGACTCCCTGAGCAACTCGAGAGGAAAGCGGAGTTCCCTTCCTCAGACAAGACGAGGCCTGACTCTCCTGCCCCAACGCTGCAGGGACACTGCTGTCGGAGTACAAAAAGGAGAGGAAGCCTGAGGTCCTGTCTCCCCTCGAGATGAGGCCCTCTTCGATTGCGCCAAACCCAGAGGAGTCCTGAGATGGCCAACCAACTCCACAGCATCCCTCACCTCTAAGAGGAACCCTGGGAAGTTCCCTCAGGTCACCGGGAGAAGTCGAGGGAAACGAGGGTTTCCCGCCGCAAGCCGAGAAAGACCTCGAGAGTCCTTCGTCTACACGCCTTGATGCCCTAGTCCCCGCCCAGGACTCGAGAACAATGACGCGCTCCCCCTCGCCACGCTCATGGAGACCTGACTTCCCTGGCGCCGCACGAGAGGCTCTCTGAGAACCTCGTCGTGCCTCGTGAGAAAAGCCCCACGGACGCCGCAGCTCGAGGAAACCCCTGAGAAGCCCCCGTCCTCGCGAGGTGAGGGCCTTCTTTTCCTGCGTTTCCTGGAGAGCAATCCCGAGTCCTCTCTCCAAACTGAAGATTAGGCTTGACTCCCTTGAGGCCACTCAGAGGGCTCCAAGAGATCCGAGTCGTGGCTCAAGAGAAGAGCGGAGTCCTTTGCTTCCCCTCGAGGCGAGGCCTGACTCCACGGGGGACTCTGGAGTGCAACCCCGGGATCCCTGTCTTCCCTTGAGAGTACTACTAGGTCCTGGACACACGCCTAGATGAGGTCTCTTGGGCTCTGCAGTGACTCGAGCGCAACCCCCAGCTTTCCCTCGCAACTCGAATGGAAGATGGGGCTTCCCAGGGCCAACCCAAGAGGAAGCCTGAAATCCCTGTCGTAACTCGAGAATCCCGCCACAACTCGAGAAAAACCACGTGGTCCCAACGTCTTCGCAAGATGGGGCCCTTGCCCGCTACGGCGTCTCAAGGGAAGTCTCACGTTCCGTCCTGAGTTGCGAAACGGTACCTGACACCCTTCATGCGACCTCCAAAATTTCCCAGACATGCCGGGTTCCCTCGAGGGGAACACCGAGGGTCCCGGCACCGCTTCCTCTGAGCCCCTTCTCCCCTCCTGATCGCGACAGGAGAGGCGATTCCCCTGTGTGGTCTGCAAGGGGTTCCCGGCCTTCCCGGCGCACCTCAGGATGAGGCCGGTCTCACGAGGAAATTCGAGACGAGCCACGTGGGTGGGGCCACATGCCGAACGCCCCCGATTCCCCGGTCCGCTCTTGAGAAGGACCTGAGGACCGGACCCCTCTTCGAAGGCAACCCTGTGGCTGAAGGCACAACACGAAGGTGCACTGCCACCCCCGGGCATCGTCCGCAAAGACCCGCGGGTTCCACACACAGCTCGACGAGGGGCCTGAGACCCCCTGAGCAACTCGAGAGGCCAGCGGGGTTCCCTTCCTCAGACAAGACAAGGCCTGACTCTCCTGTCCCAACTCTGCAGGGACCCTGCGGTCGGAGTCCGAAACGGAGAGGAAGCCTGAGGTTCCTGCCTCCCCTCGAGGTGAGGCCCTCTTCCGTTGTGCCAGACCCAGCGGAGTCCCGAGGGTCCCCGCCACCTCCACAGGATCCCTCGCCTCTCAGAGGCACCCTGGCAAGTTCCCTAAGGTCCCCGGCAGAAGGCGAGGGAAACGAGGGTTTCCCGCCGCCCCCCGAGAAAGACCTCGAGAGTCCTTCTTCAACGCGTCTCGAGGCCCTAGTCCCCTCCCGTGACTCGAGAGCCGGGACGCGCTCCCCCTCGCCACGCGCATGGAGACCTGACTTCCCTGGCGCCGCACGAGAGGCTCCCTGAGATCCTCGTCGTACCTCGGGAGAAAACCCCCACGGGCGCCGCAGCTCGAGGAAACCCCTGAGACGCCCCCGTCCTCGCGAGCTGAGGGCCTTCTTTTCATGCATGGCTGGAGAGCAATCCCGGGTCCTCTCTCCAAACGGAAGAGGAGGCTGGACTCCCTTGAGGCCGCTAAGGGGGCTCCAAGAGACCCGCGTCGCGACTCGAGAGGAGAGCGGAGTCCTTGGCTTCCCCTCGAGACGAGGCCTGACTCCCCGGGGGAGCCTGGAATGCAACCCCGAGATCCCTGCCTTCCCTGGAGAGGAATATTAGGTCCCGGACACACGCCTAGGTGAGGTCTCTTCGGCCCTGCAGTGACTCGAGCGCAACCCCCAGCTTTCCCTCGCAACCCGAGGGGAAGATTGGGCTTCCCAGGGCCAACCCAAGGGGAAGGCTGAGATCCCCGTCGAAACTCGAGAATGCCGCCGCAACTCGAGAAAAACCACGTGGTTCCCACCTCTTGGCAAGATGAGGCCCTTGCCCGCGACGGCGTCTCAAGGGAAGTCCCCTGTTCCGCCCTGAAGGGCGAAACGGTCCCTGACAGCCTTCCTGCGGCCCCCAAAAGTCCCCCGACACGCCGGGATCCCCCGAGGGGAACACCGAGGGTCCCGGCACCGCTTCCTCTGAGCCCCTTCTCCCCTCCTGATCGCGACAGGAGAGGCGATTCCCCTGCGTGGTCTGGAAGGCGTTCCCGGGCTTCCTGGCGCACCTCAGGATGAGGCCGGTCTCACGAGGAAATTCGAGAGGAGCCACGTGGGGGGGGCCACATGCCGAACGCCCCCGATTCCCCGGTCCGCTCTTGAGAAGGACCCGAGGCCCGGACCCCTCTTCGAAGGCAACCCTGTGGGTGAAGGCACAACACGAAGGGGCACTGCCACCCCCGTGCATCGTCCGCAAAGACCCGCGGGTTCCACACACAGCTCGACGAGGGACCCCCTGAGCAACTCGAGAGGCCAGCGGGGTTCCCTTCCTCAGACAAGACGAGGCCTGACTCTCCTGTCCCAACTCTGCAGGGACCCTGCGGTCGCAGTCCGAAACGGAGAGGAAGCCTGAGGTTCCTGCCTCCCCTCGAGGTGAGGCCCTCTTCCGTTGTGCCAGACCCAGCGGAGTCCCGAGGGTCCCCGCCACCTCCACAGGATCCCTCGCCTCTCAGAGGCACCCTGGCAAGTTTCCTAAGGTCCCCGGCAGAAGGCGAGGGAAACGAGGGTTTCCCGCCGCCCCCCGAGAAAGACCTCGATAGTCCTTGTTCAACGAGTCTCGAGGCCCTAGTCCCCTCCCGTGACTTGAGAGCCAGGACGCGCTCCCCCTCGCCACGTGCATGGAGACCTGACTTCCCTGGCGACGCACGAGAGGCTCCCTGAGATCCTCGTCGTGCCTCGGGAGAAAACCCCCACGGGCGCCGCAGCTCGAGGAAACCCCTGAGACGCCCCCGTCCTCGCGAGCTGAGGGCCCTCTTTTCCTGCATGGCCTGGAGAGCAATCCCGGGTCCTCTCTCCAAACGGAAGAGGAGGCTGGACTCCCTTGAGGCCGCTCAGGGGGCTCCAAGAGACCCGCGTCGCGACTCGAGAGGAGAGCGGAGTCCTTGGCTTCCCCTCGAGACGAGGCCTGACTCCCCGGGGGAGCCTGGAATGCAACCCCGAGATCCCTGCCTTCCCTGGAGAGGAATATTAGGTCCCGGACACACGCCTAGGTGAAGTCTCTTCGGCCCTGCAGTGACTCGAGCGCAACCCCCAGCTTTCCCTCGCAACCCGAGGGGAAGATTGGGCTTCCCAGGGCCAACCCAAGGGGAAGGCTGAGATCCCCGTCGTAACTCGAGAATGCCGCCGCAACTCGAGAAAAACCACGTGGTTCCCACCTCTTGGCAAGATGAGGCCCTTGCCCGCGACGGCGTCTCAAGGGAAGTCCCCTGTTCCACCCTGAAGGGCGAAACGGTCCCTGACAGCCTTCCTGCGACCCCCAAAAGTCCCCCGACACGCCGGGGTCCCCCGAGGGGAACACCGAGGGTCCCGGCACCGCTTCCTCTGAGCCCCTTCTCCCCTCCTGATCGCGACAGTAGAGGCGATTCCCTGCGTGGTCTGGAAGGGGTTCCCGGCCTTCCCGGCGCACCTCAGGATGAGGCCGGTCTCACGAGGAAATTCGAGACGAGCCACGTGGGTGGGGCCACATGCCGAACGCCCCCGATTCCCCGGTCCGCTCTTGAGAAGGACCCGAGGCCCGGACCCCTCTTCGAAGGCAACCCTGTGGGTGAAGGCACAACACGAAGGGGCACTGCCACCCCCGGGCATCGTCCGCAAAGACCCGCGGGTTCCACACACAGCTCGACGAGGGGCCTGAGGCCCCTTGAGCAACTCGAGAGGCCAGCGGGGTTCCCTTCCTCAGACAAGACGAGGCCTGACTCTCCTGTCCCAACTCTGCAGGGACCCTGCGGTCGGAGTCCGAAACGGAGAGGAAGCCTGAGGTTCCTGCCTCCCCTCGAGGTGAGGCCCTCTTCCGTTGCGCCAGACCCAGCGGAATCCCGAGGGGCCCCGCCACCTCCACAGGATCCCTCGCCTCTCAGAGGCACCCTGGCAAGTTCCCTAAGGTCCCTGGCAGAAGGCGAGGGAAACGAGGGTTTCCCACCGCCCCCCGAGAAAGACCTCGAGAGTCCTTCTTCAACGCGTCTCGAGGCCCTAGTCCCCTCCCGTGACTCGAGAGCCAGGACGCGCTCCCCCTCGCCACGCGCATGGAGACCTGACTTCCCTGGCGCCGCACGAGAGGCTCCCTGAGATCCACGTCGTGCCTCGGGAGAAAACCCCCACGGGCGCCGCAGCTCGAGGAAACCCCTGAGACGCCCCCGTCCTCGCGAGCTGAGGGCCTTCTTTTCCTGCATGGCCTGGAGAGCAATCCCGGGTCCTCTCTCCAAACGGAAGAGGAGGCTGGACTCCCTTGAGGCCGCTCAGGGGGCTCCAAGAGACCCGCGTCGCGACTCGAGAGGAGAGTGGAGTCCATGGCTTCCCCTCGAGACGAGGCCTGACTCCCCGGGGGAGCCTGGAATGCAACCCCGAGATCCCTGCCTTCCCTGGAGAGGAATATTAGGTCCCGGACACACGCCTAGGTGAGGTCTCTTCGGCCCTGCAGTGACTCGAGCGCCACCCCCAGCTTTCCCTCGCAACCCGAGGGGAAGATTGGGCTTCCCAGGGCCAACCCAAGAGGAAGGCTGAGATCCCCGTCGTAACTCGAGAATGCCGTCGCAACTCGAGAAAAACCACGTGGTTCCCACCTCTTGGCAAGATGAGGCCCTTGCCCGCGACGGCGTCTCCAGGGAAGTCCCCTGTTCCACCCTGAAGGGCGAAACGGTCCCTGACAGCCTTCCTGCGACCCCCAAAAGTCCCCCGACACGCCGGGATCCCCCGAGGGGAACACCGAGGGTCCCGGCACCGCTTCCTCTGAGCCCCTTCTCCCCTCCTGATCGCGACAGGAGAGGCGATTCCCCTGCGTGGTCTGGAAGGGGTTCCCGGCCTTCCCGGCGCACTTCAGGATGAGGCCGGTCTCACGAGGAAATTCGAGACGAGCCACGTGGGTGGGGCCACATGCCGAACGCCCCCGATTCCCCGGTCCGCTCTTGAGAAGGACCCGAGGCCCGGACCCCTCTTCGAAGGCAACCCTGTGGGTGAAGGCACAACACGAAGGGGCACTGCCACCCCCGTGCATCGTCCGCAAAGGCCCGCGGGTTCCACACACAGCTCGACGAGGGACCCCCTGAGCAACTCGAGAGGCCAGCGGGGTTCCCTTCCTCAGACAAGACGAGGCCTGACTCTCCTGTCCCAACTCTGCAGGGACCCTGCGGTCGGAGTCCGAAACGGAGAGGAAGCCTGAGGTTCCTGCCTCCCCTCGAGGTGAGGCCCTCTTCCGTTGCGCCAGACCCAGCGGAGTCCCGAGGGGCCCCGCCACCTCCACAGGATCCCTCGCCTCTCAGAGGCACCCTGGCAAGTTCCCTAAGGTCCCCGGCAGAAGGCGAGGGAAACGAGGGTTTCCCGCCACCCCCCGAGAAAGACCTCGAGAGTCCTTCTTCAACGCGTCTCGAGGCCCTAGTCCCCTCCCGTGACTCGAGAGCCAGGACGCGCTCCCCCTCGCCACGCGCATGGAGACCTGACTTCCCTGGCGCCGCACGAGAGGCTCCCTGAGATCCTCATCGTGCCTCGGGAGAAAACCCCCACGGGCACCGCAGCTCGAGGAAACCCCTGAGACGCCCCCGTCCTCGCGAGCTGAGGGCCTTCTTTTCCTGCATGGCCTGGAGAGCAATCCCGGGTCCTCTCTCCAAACGGAAGAGGAGGCTGGACTCCCTTGAGGCTGCTCAGGGGGCTCCAAGAGACCCGCGTCGCGACTCGAGAGGAGAGCGGAGTCCTTGGCTTCCCCTCGAGACAAGGCCTGACTCCCCGGGGGAGCCTGGAATGCAACCCCGAGATCCCTGCCTTCCCTGGAGAGGAATATTAGGTCCCGGACACACGCCTAGGTGAGGTCTCTTCGGCCCTGCAGTGACTCGAGCGCAACCCCCAGCTTTCCCTCGCAACCCGAGGGGAAGATTGGGCTTCCCAGGGCCAACCCAAGGGGAAGGCTGAGATCCCCGTCGAAACTCGAGAATGCCGCCGCAACTCGAGAAAAACCACGTGGTTCCCACCTCTTGGCAAGATGAGGCCCTTGCCCGCGACGGCGTCTCAAGGGAAGTCCCCTGTTCCGCCCTGAAGGGCGAAACGGTCCCTGACAGCCTTCCTGCGGCCCCCAAAAGTCCCCCGACACGCCGGGGTCCCCCGAGGGGAACACCGAGGGTCCCGGCACCGCTTCCTCTGAGCCCCTTCTCCCCTCCTGATCGCGACAGGAGAGGCGATTCCCCTGCGTGTTCTGGAAGGCGTTCCCGGCTTCCTGGCGCACCTCAGGATGAGGCCGGTCTCACGAGGAAATTCGAGACGAGCCACGTGGGTGGGGCCACATGCCGAACGCCCCCGATTCCCCGGTCCGCTCTTGAGAAGGACCCGAGGCCCGGACCCCTCTTCGAAGGCAACCCTGTGGGTGAAGGCACAACACGAAGGGGCACTGCCACCTCCGTGCATCGTCCGCAAAGGCCCGCGGGTTCCACACACAGCTCGACGAGGGACCCCCTGAGCAACTCGAGAGGCCAGCGGGGTTCCCTTCCTCAGACAAGACGAGGCCTGATTCTCCTGTCCCAACTCTGCAGGGACCCTGCGGTCGGAGTCCGAAACGGAGAGGAAGCCTGAGGTTCCTGCCTCCCCTCGAGGTGAGGCCCTCTTCCGTTGTGCCAGACCCAGAGGAGTCCCGAGGGGCCCCGCCACCTCCACAGGATCCCTCGCCTCTCAGAGGCACCCTGACAAGTTTCCTAAGGTCCCCGGCAGAAGGCGAGGGAAACGAGGGTTTCCCGCCGCCCCCAGAGAAAGACCTCGATAGTCCTTGTTCAACGAGTCTCGAGGCCCTAGTCCCCTCCCGTGACTTGAGAGCCAGGACGCGCTCCCCCTCGCCACGTGCATGGAGACCTGACTTCCCTGGCGACGCACGAGAGGCTCCCTGAGATCCTCGTCGTGCCTCGGGAGAAAACCCCCACGGGCGCCGCAGCTCGAGGAAACCCCTGAGACGCCCCCGTCCTCGCGAGCTGAGGGCCTTCTTTTCCTGCATGGCCTGGAGAGCAATCCCGGGTCCTCTCTCCAAACGGAAGAGGAGGCTGGACTCCGTTGAGGCCGCTCAGGGGGCTCCAAGAGACCCGCGTCGCGACTCGAGAGGAGAGCGGAGTCCTTGGCTTCCCCTCGAGACGAGGCCTGACTCCCCGGGGGAGCCTGGAATGCAACCCCGAGATCCCTGCCTTCCCTGGAGAGGAATATTAAGTCCTGGACACACGCTTAGGTGAAGTCTCTTCGGCTCTGCAGTGACTCGAGCGCAACCCCCAGCTTTCCCTCGCAACCCGAGGGGAAGATTGGGCTTCCCAGGGCCAACCCAAGGGGAAGGCTGAGATCCCCGTCGTAACTCGAGAATGCCGCCGCAACTCGAGGAAAACCACGTGGTTCCCACCTCTTGGCAAGATGAGGCCCTTGACCGCGACGGCGTCTCAAGGGAAGTCCCCTGTTCCACCCTGAAGGGCGAAACGGTCCCTGACAGCCTTCCTGCGACCCCCAAAAGTCCCCCGACACGCCGGGATCCCCCGAGGGGAACACCGAGGGTCCCGGCACCGCTTCCTCTGAGCCCCTTCTCCCCTCCTGATCGCGACAGGAGAGGCGATTCCCCTGCGTGGTCTGGAAGGGGTTCCCGGCCTTCCCGGCGCACTTCAGGATGAGGCCGGTCTCACGAGGAAATTCGAGACGAGCCACGTGGGTGGGGCCACATGCCGAACGCCCCCGATTCCCCGGTCCGCTCTTGAGAAGGACCCGAGGCCCGGAACCCTCTTCGAAGGCAACCCTGTGGGTGAAGGCACAACACGAAGGGGCACTGCCACCCCCGTGCATCGTCCGCAAAGGCCCGCGGGTTCCACACACAGCTCGACGAGGGACCCCCTGAGCAACTCGAGAGGCCAGCGGGGTTCCCTTCCTCAGACAAGACGAGGCCTGACTCTCCTGTCCCAACTCTGCAGGGACCCTGCGGTCGGAGTCCGAAACGGAGAGGAAGCCTGAGGTTCCTGCCTCCCCTCGAGGTGAGGCCCTCTTCCGTTGTGCCAGACCCAGCGGAGTCCCGAGGCGCCCCGCCACCTCCACAGGATCCCTCGCCTCTCAGAGGCACCCTGGCAAGTTTCCTAAGGTCCCCGGCAGAAGGCGAGGGAAACGAGGGTTTCCCGCCGCCCCCCGAGAAAGACCTCGATAGTCCTTGTTCAAAGAGTCTCGAGGCCCTAGTCCCCTCCCGTGACTTGAGAGCCAGGACGCGCTCCCCCTCGCCACGTGCATGGAGACCTGACTTCCCTGGCGACGCACGAGAGGCTCCCTGAGATCCTCGTCGTGCCTCGGGAGAAAACCCCCACGGGCGCCGCAGCTCGAGGAAACCCCTGAGACGCCCCCGTCCTCACGAGCTGAGGGCCCTCTTTTCCTGCATGGCCTGGAGAGCAATCCCGGGTCCTCTCTCCAAACGGAAGAGGAGGCTGGAATCCCTTGAGGCCGCTCAGGGGGCTCCAAGAGACCCGCGTCGCGACTCGAGAGGAGAGCGGAGTCCTTGGCTTCCCCTCGAGACGAGGCCTGATTCCCCGGGGGAGGCTGGAATGCAACCCCGAGATCCCTGCCTTCCCTGGAGAGGAATATTAGGTCCCGGACACACGCCTAGGTGAAGTCTCTTCGGCCCTGCAGTGACTCGAGCGCAACCCCCAGCTTTCCCTCGCAACCCGAGGGTAAGATTGGGCTTCCAAGGGCCAACCCAAGGGGAAGGCTGAGATCCCCGTCGTAACTCGAGAATGCCGCCGCAACTCGAGAAAAACCACGTGGTTCCCACCTCTTGGCAAGATGAGGCCCTTGCCCGCGACGGCGTCTCAAGGGAAGTCCCCTGTTCCACCCTGAAGGGCGAAACGGTCCCTGACAGCCTTCCTGCGACCCCCAAAAGTCCCCCGACACGCCGGGGTCCCCCGAGGGGGACACCGAGGGTCCCGGCACCGCTTCCTCTGAGCCCCTTCTCCCCTCCTGATCGCGACAGGAGAGGCGATTCCCCTGCGTGGTCTGGAAGGGGTTCCTGGTCTTCCCGGCGCACCTCAGGATGAGGCCTGTCTCACGAGGAAACTCGAGACGAGCCACGTGGGTGGGGCCACATGCCGAACGCCCCCGATTCCCCGGTCCGCTCTTGAGAAGGACCCGAGGCCCGGACCCCTCTTCGAAGGCAACCCTGTGGGTGAAGGCACAACACGAAGGGGCACTGCCACCCCCGGGCATCGTCCGCAAAGACCCGCAGGTTCCACACACAGCTCGACGAGGGGCCTGAGGCCCCTTGAGCAACTCGAGAGGCCAGCGGGGTTCCCTTCCTCAGACAAGACGAGGCCTGACTCTCCTGTCCCAACTCTGCAGGGACCCTGCGGTCGGAGTCCGAAATGGAGAGGAAGCCTGAGGTTCCTGCCTCCCCTCGAGGTGAGGCCCTCTTCCGTTGCGCCAGACCCAGCAGAGTCCCGAGGGGTCCCGCCACCTCCACAGGATCCCTCGCCTCTCAGAGGCACCCTGGCAAGTTCCCTAAGGTCCCTGGCAGAAGGCGAGGGAAACGAGGGTTTCCCACCGCCCCCCGAGAAAGACCTCGAGAGTCCTTCTTCAACGCGTCTCGAGGCCCTAGTCCCCTCCCGTGACTCGAGAGCGAGGACGCGCTCACCCTCGCCACGCGCATGGAGACCTGACTTCCCTGGCGCCGCACGAGAGGCTCCCTGAGATCCTCGTCGTGCCTCGGGAGAAAACCCCCACGGGCGCCGCATCTCCAGGAAACCCCTGAGACGCCCCCGTCCTCGCGAGCTGAGGGCCTTCTTTTCCTGCATGGCCTGGAGAGCAATCCCGGGTCCTCTCTCCAAACGGAAGAGGAGGCTGGACTCCCTTGAGGCCGCTCAGGGGGCTCCAAGAGACCGGCGTCGCGACTCGAGAGGAGAGTGGAGTCCATGGCTTCCCCTCGAGACGAGGCCTGACTCCCCGGGGGAGCCTGGAATGCAACCCCGAGATCCCTGCCTTCCCTGAAGAGGAATATTAGGTCCCGGACACACGCCTAGGTGAGGTCTCTTCGGCCCTGCAATGACTCGAGCGCAACCCCCAGCTTTCCCTCGCAACCCGAGGGGAAGTTTGGGCTTCCCAGGGCCAACCCAAGAGGAAGGCTGAGATCCCCGTCGTAACTCGAGAATGCGGCCGCAAGTCGAGAAAAACCACGTGGTTCCCACCTCTTGGCAAGATGAGGCCCTTGCCCGCGACGGCGTCTCAAGGGAAGTCCCCTGTTCCGCCCTGAAGGGCGAAACGGTCCCTGACAGCCTTCCTGCGACCCCCAAAAGTCCCCCGACACGCCGGGGTCCCCCGAGGGGAACACCGAGGGTCCCGGCACCGCTTCCTCTGAGCCCCTTCTCCCCTCCTGATCGCGACAGGAGAGGCGATTCCCCTGCGTGGTCTGGAAGGGGTTCCCGGCCTTCCCGGCGCACTTCAGGATGAGGCCGGTCTCACGAGGAAATTCGAGACGAGCCACGTGGGTGGGGCCACATGCCGAACGCCCCCGATTCCCCGGTCCGCTCTTGAGAAGGACCCGAGGCCCGGACCCCTCTTCGAAGGCAACCCTGTGGGTGAAGGCACAACACGAAGGGGCACTGCCACCCCCGTGCATCGTCCGCAAAGGCCCGCGGGTTCCACACACAGCTCGACGAGGGGCCTGAGACCCCCTGAGCAACTCGAGAGGCCAGCGAGGTTCCCTTCCTCAGACAAGACGAGGCCTGACTCTCCTGTCCCAACTCTGCAGGGACCCTGCGGTCGGAGTCCGAAACGGAGAGGAAGCCTGAGGTTCCTGCCTCCCCTCGAGGTGAGGCCCTCTTCCGTTGCGCCAGACCCAGTGGAGTCCCGAGGGGCCCCGCCACCTCCACAGGAACCCTCGCCTCTCAGAGGCACCCTGGCAAGTTCCCTAAGGTCCCTGGCAGAAGGCGAGGGAAACGAGGGTTTCCCGCCGCCCCCCGACAAAGACCTCGAGAGTCCTTCTTCAACGCGTCTCGAGGCCCTAGTCCCCTCCCGTGACTCGAGAGCCAGGACGCGCTCCCCCTCGCCACGCGCATGGAGACCTGACTTCCCTGGCGCCGCACGAGAGGCTCCCTGAGATCCTCGTCGTGCCTCGGGAGAAAACCCCCACGGGCGCCGCAGCTCGAGGAAACCCCTGAGACGCCCCCGTCCTCGCGAGCTGAGGGCCTTCTTTTCCTGCATGGCCTGGAGAGCAATCCCGGGTCCTCTCTCCAAACGGAAGAGGAGGCTGGACTCCCTTGAGGCCGCTCAGGGGGCTCCAAGAGACCCGCTTCGCGACTCGAGAAGAGAGCGGAGTCCTTGGCTTCCCCTCGAGACGAGGCCTGACTCCCCGGGGGAGCCTGGAATGCAACCCCGAGATTCCTGCCTTCCCTGGAGAGGAATATTAGGTCCCGGACACACGCCTAGGTGAGGTCTCTTCGGCCCTGCAGTGACTCGAGCGCAACCCCCAGCTTTCCCTCGCAACCCGAGGGGAAGATGGGGCTTCCCAGGGCCAACCCAAGGGGAAGGCTGAGATCCCCGTCGTAACTCGAGTATGCCGCCGTAACTCGAGAAAAACCACGTGGTTCCCACCTCTTGGCAAGATGAGGCCCTTGCCCGCGACGGCGTCTCAAGGGAAGTCCCCTGTTCCGCCCTGAAGGGCGAAACGGTCCCTGACAGCCTTCCTGCGACCCCCAAAAGTCCCCCGACACGCCGGGGTCCCCCGAGGGGAACACCGAGGGTCCCGGCACCGCTTCCTCTGAGCTCCTTCTCCCCTCCTGATCGCGACAGGAGAGGCGATTCCCCTGCGTGGTCTGAAGGGGTTCCCGGCCTTCCCGGCGCACCTCAGGATGAGGCCGGTCTCACGAGGAAATTCGAGACGAGCCACGTGGGTGGTGCCACATTCCGAACGCCCCCGATTCCCCGCTCCGCCCTTGAGAAGGACCCGAGGCCCGGACCCCTCTTCGAAGGCAACCCTGTGGGTGAAGGCACAACACGAAGGGGCACTGCCACCACCGGGCATCGTCCACAAAGACCCGCGGGTTCCACACAGAGCTCGACGAGGGGCCTGAGACCCCCTGAGCAACTCGAGAGGCCAGTGGTGTTCCCTTCCTCAGACAAGACGAGGCCTGACTCTCCTGTCCCAACTCTGCAGGGACCCTGCGGTCGGAGTCCGAAACGGAGAGGAATCCTGAGGTTCCTGTCTCCCCTCGAGGTGAGGCCCTCTTCCATTGCACCAAACCCAGATGAGTCGCGAGAGGCCCCTCCCAACTCCGCAGTATCCTTGAATTCTCAGAGGCACCTTGAGAATCTACCTGAGGTCACCGGCTCAAGTCCAGGGAACCCAGGGTTTCCTGCTGCGACCCGAGATAGACCTTGAGAGTCCTTCGGCGCGTCTTGAGGCCCGATTCCCCTACCATGACTCGAGAGCAAAGACCCGCTCCCCATCGCCATGCGCATGGATACCTGACTTCCCTGACTCCTGAAGAGAGTCTCCCTGAGCTCCCCATCGTACCTCTTCGGAAACCCCATTCAGGCACCGCAGCTCGAGAAAACCCACGATATGCCCCCGTCATCACGAGATGAGGGACTTGTTTCCTGCCTGGCATGGAGAGCAAAACCGAGTCCTCTCTCCAGACTCCACAGGAGGCTTGACTCTCTTTAGGCCTCTCAGTTGGCTCCAAGAGATACCTGTCAGGACCTGAAGGGAGAGCAGAGTCCTTTGCTTCCCCTCGAGACGAGGCCTGACTCCCCGTGTGAGTCTGGAATGCAACCCCGAGTTCCTGTCACACCTGGAGAGGAAAACTCGGTCCTGGACACAAGCCTAGATGAGGTCTATTTTGCACTGCAGTTACTAGAGAGCAATCGCCAGCTCTCCCTCGCAAATCAAATTGAAGATTGGACTTCCCTGGGCCAATACAATTGGAAGCCTGAATTCGACATCGTAACTCGAGAATCCCGCCGAAACTCGAGAAAATCCACGTGGTTCCCCCATCAGCGCTAGATGAGGCCCTTGCCCGCTACAGCGACTCAAGAGAAGTCCCACTTTCTGTCTTGAAGTGCGAAACGGTACTTGGCACCCTTGATGCAATCTCAAAATTCCCCGACATACCGGTCTCACTCGAAAGGAACACCGAGGTTCCCGGAACCACTTCATTTGAGCTCCTTCTCCCCTCGTGATCGCGACAGGAGTGTCGATTCCCCTGCTATGTCTGGAAGGGGTTCCCGACCTTTCCAGCGCGCCTAAGGATGAGGCAGGTCTCACGAGGAAATTCGAGACATAGCCTCGTGGGTGGTGCCACAAGCCGAAAGACCCCGATTTCCCGGTCTGCTCTTGATAAGAACGTGATGCCCTGACACCTTTACGAAGGAAAACCTGTGGATGAAAGCACAACACGAAGGGGCACTGACACCCCCGTGCATCGTCCAGAAAAACCCGCAGGTTACAAACACAGTTCAACAAGTGGTCTGTCACCCCGTGAACAACTCGACAGGCAAGTGGAGTTCCATTCCTCCACACAAGACGAGACCTTATTTTCTGTACCAACTCTGCAGGGAAACTGCGATCCGAGTTAGTACCAGCGACAGGAAACCCAGGAGAGGAAACATGAGGTTCCTGCCTCCACTCGAGATGAGGCTCTCATCCATTGCACCAAACCCAGTGGAGTCCAGAGAGGCCCCTCCCAACTGCACAGTACCCCTGACTTCTCAGAGGCACCCGGAGAAGCTCCATGAGGTCACCGGCACATGTCGAGGGAACCCAGGGTTTCCTGCCACAATGGGAAAAAGACCTCGAGAGTCCTACTTCAACGTGTCTTGAAGCCCGAATCTGCTTCCATGGCTCTATAGAAATGACACGCACCCCCTCGCCACGCACATGGAGACCTGACTTCCCTGGCGCCATAAGAGAGGCTCCCTGAGCTCCCTGTCGTACCTCGTGAGAAACCCCACAGCTGACGCCGCAGCTTGAGAAAACTCACCATACGCCCCTGTCATCGCGAGATGAGGGCCTTCTTTTCCTGCATGGCCTGGAGAGGAATCCCGAATCCTCTTTCCAAACTCCACAGGAGGCTTGACTCCCTTTAGGCCACTTAGTGGGCTCCAAGAGATACCCGTCGCGACTCGAGAGGAGAATTGAGTCCTTTGCTTCCCCTCTAGACAAGGCCTGACTCACCAGGTGGGTCTGGAATGCAACCCCGAGATCCCTGTCTCCCCTGGAGAGGAACATTAGGTCCTGGAAACAAGCCTAGATGAGGTCTCTTTTGCCCTTCTGTAACTCGAGAGCAATCCCCCGCTCTCCCTGACAACTCGAATGGAAGATTGGACTTCCCTGGGCCAACACAAGAGGAAGCCTGAATTCCCCTTCGTAACTCGAGAATCCCGCCGCAACTCGAGAAAAAGCACTTGGTTCCCTCGTCATCACAAGATGAGGCCCTTGCCCGCTACAGCTTCTCAAGAAAAGTCCCACGTTCCGTCTTGAAGTGCAAAACGATACTTGACACCCTTGATGTGACCCCAAAAGTTCCCTGAAATATCGGTCTCACTCGAGGTGAACACCGAGGTTCCCGGCACCAGGTTATCTGAGCCCCTTCTCCCCTCCTGTTCGTGATAGGAGGGTCACTTCCCCTGCTTTGTTTGTAAGGGGTTCCCGACCTTCACGGGGCACTGCAGGATGAGGCCAGTCTCACGAGGAAATTCGAGACGTAGCTCGCGGGTGGTACCACATGCCAAAAGACTATGATTTCCCGGTACGCTCTTGATAAGAACCCGATGCCTGGACACCTCTTCGAAGGCAACCCTGTGGATGAAGGCACAACACAAAGGGGCACTGACACCCTCGTGCATCGTCCGGAAAAACCCGCAGATTCCACATACAGCTCAACAAGTGGCTTGTCACCCCTGAAGAACTCGAGAGGCAAGTGGGGTTTCATTCCTCTACAGAAGACGATGCCTGACTCTCCTGTCCCAACTCTGCAGGGACTTTGCGATCCGAATCAGACCAGCGCCAGTGAAGTCACGAGAGGAACGCTGAGGTTCCTGCCTCCACTCGAGATTAGGACCTCTTCCATTGCACGAAACCCAGTGGAGTCCCGAGAGACGCGTCCCAGCTCCACAGTATCCCTGACTTCTCAGAGGCACCCTGAGAAGCTCCCTGAGGTCACCAGCACAATTCGAGTGAGCCCAGGGTTTACTGCCGCCACCATAGAAAGAACTCAAGAGTCCTTCTTCAACGCGTTTTGAGGCCTGATTCCCCTACCATGACTCGAGGGCAATGACGCGCTCCCTCTGCTACACTCATGAAGCCCTGACTTCCCTGGCGCCACACGAGAGGCTCCCTGAGCTCCCCGTCATACCTCGTGAGAAACCAAACACTAGCGCCACAGATAGAGAAAACCCACGAGACGCCCCCATTTTCGCGACATGACGGCCTTCTTTCTAGCATGGCCTGGAGAGCAATCCCGAGTCCTCTCTCCAAACTCCACAGTAGGCTTGACTCCCTTTTGGTCACTCAGTGGACTCCAAGACATACCCGTCGCGACTCGAGAGGAGAGCGGAGTCTTTTCCTTCCCCTCGAGGCGAGGCCTGACTCCTCGGGTGTGTCTGATATGTGAACCGGAGATCCCTGTCGCCCCTGGAGAGAAACATTAGGTCCTGGACACAAGCCTAGATGAGGTCTCTTTTTTCCTGCAGTGACTCGAGAGCAATCCCCAACTCTCCCTCGCAACTCGAATGGAAGACTGGACTTCCCTGGGCCAACAGAAGAGGAAGCCTGAATTTCCCGTTGTAACTCAAGAATCCCGCCACAACTCGAGAAAAACCACGTCGTTCCCTCTTCATCGCAAGATGCGGCCATTGCCACTACAGCGTCTCAAAAGAAGTCTTACGTTCCATCTTGAAGTGTGATACGGTACTTGGCACCTTTGATGCGACCCCAAAAGTTCCCCAACACACTGGTCCAACTGGAGGGGAACACCGAGGTTCCCGGCATCACCTCATCTGTGCCCCTTCTCCCCTCCTGATCGAGACAGGAGGGTCGATTCCCCTGCTTTGTCTGCAAGGGCTTCCGACCTTCCCGGCGCACCTCAGGATGAGGCCGGTCTCACTAGGAAATTCGAGACGTAGCCTGGTGGGTGGTGCCACATGCGGAAAGAGCCCGATTTCCCGGTCCGCTCTTAATAAGAACCCGATGCCAGGACACCTCTTCGAAAGCAAACCTGTGGATGAATGCACAACACGAAGGGGTACTGACATCCCCATGCATAGTACGGAAAAACACGCAGATTCCAAACACAGATCGACAAGTGTCCTGTCATCCCTTGAAGAACTAGAGAGGCATGCGGAGTTCCGTTCCTCCACACAAGAGAAGGCCTGACTCTCCTTTCCCAACTCTGCAGGGACCGTGCGATCGGAGTCAGAAATGTAGATGAAACCTGACGTTCCTGCATCAACTCGAAATGAGGCCCTCTTCCATTGCGCCATACCCAGTGGAGTCCCGAGAGGTCCCTAAAACTCCACAGTATCCCTGATTCTCAGAGGCACCCTCAGAAGCTCTCTGCGGTCACTGGCACAAGTCAAGTGAACCCAGGGTTTCCTGCTGCATTCTGAGAAAGACCTTGAGAGTCCTTCTTTACCGCGTCTTGAGGCCCGATACCCTACCATGACTGGAGAGCAATGACGCATTCCCCTCGCCACGCCCATTGAAACCTAACTTCCCTGGCGCCACACGAGAGGCTCCCTGCGCTCCCCGTCCTACCTCATGAAAACCCCACACTGGCACCTCCGCTCGAGAAAACTCACGAGACGCCCCCATCATCGTAAGATGAGGGCCTTCTTTTCCTACATGACCTAGAGAGCAATCCCGAGTCCACTCTCCAAACTCCACTGGAGGCCTGACTCCCTTTAGGCCACTCAGTAGCCTCCAAGAGATACACGTCGCTACTCTAGAGGAGAGCAGAGTCCGATGCTTCCCCTCGAGCCGAGGCCTGACTACTTGGGTGAGTCTGGAATGGGATCCCGAGATCTGTGTTGCCCCTGTAGAGGAAAACTCGGTCCTGGACACAAGCCTAAATGAGGTCTTTTTTGTCCTGCATTGACTCAAGTGCAATCCCCAGCTCTCCCTCGCAACTCGAATGGATGATTGGACTTCCCTGGGCCAACACAAGAGGAAGCCTGTATTCCCCATTGTAATTCGAGAATCCCGCGGCAACTGGAGAAAAACAACGTGGCTCCTCCGTCATCGAAATATGAGGCCCCTGTCAGCTATAGCGTCTCCAGGGAAGTCCCATGTTGCGTCTTGAAGTGTGAAACGGTACTTGGCACCCTTGATGCGACCCCCAAATTTCCCTGACACCCCGGTCTCACTCGAGGAGAACATGGAGGTTCCCAGCACCGCTTCAGCTGAGCCTCTTCTCCCCTCCTGATGGCGACAGGAGGGTCGATTCCCCTGCTTTGTCTGGAAGGGGTTCCCAGACTTCCCGGCGAACCTCAGGATGAGGCCAGTCTCACGAGGGAAGTCGAGACGTAGCCTCGTGGGTTGTGCCACATGCCGAAAGACCCCGATTTCCTGGTCCGCTATTGATAAGATCCCGATGCCCGGTCACCTCTTCGAAGGTAACCCTGTGGATGAAGGCACAACACGAAGGGGCACTGACACCCCTGTGCATCGTCCCCCAAAACCGCAGGTTCCACATACAACTCGACAGGTGGCCTGTCATCCCGTGAACAACTCGAGAGGCAAGCGGAGTTCCATTACTCCACACAAGACGAGGTCTGACTCTCCTGTCCCAACTCTGCAGGGACCCTGCTCTCCGAGTCAGAAATGGAGAGGAACCCTGACGTTACTGCCTCAATCCGAGATTAGGTCCTCTTCAATTGCACCAGTCCCTGTGATGTCCCGAGAAGCCCCTCTCAACTCCACAGTATCCCTGACTTCTCAGAGGAACCCCGCTAAGCTCCCTGAGGTTATGGGCACAAGTTGAGGGAACCCAGGGTTTCCTGCCACACCCCGAGAAAGACCTCGAGAGTTCTTCTTCGAAGCGTCTTGAGGCTTGATTCCCCTACCATGACTCGAGAGCAATGAGGCGCTCCCCCACGCCACGTCCATGGAGACCTGACTTCCGTGGCACCACAGGAGTCTCCCTGAGCTCCCCGTCCTATCTCGTGAGAAACCCCAACCAGGCACTGCACCTTGAGAAAACCCACGAGACGCCCCCGTCATCGCGAGATGAGGGCCTTCTTTTCCTGCATGGCCTAGAGAGCAATCCCGAGTCCTCTCTCCAAACTCCACAGGAGGCTTAACTCCATTTAGGCCACTCTTGGGCTCCAAGGGATACCCGTCGCGACTCGAGAGGAGAGCGGAGTCCATTCATTCCCTTCGAGACGAGGCCTGACTCCCCGGGTGAGTCTGGAATGCAACCCCGAGATCCCTGTCGCCCCTGGAGAGAAAAACTCGGTCCTGGACACAAACCTAGATGAGCTCTATTTTGCCCTGCAGTGACTCGAGAGCAATCTCCAGCTCTCACTTGCAACTCGAATGGAAGATTGGACTTCCCTGGGCCAACACAAGAGGAAACCTGTATTCCCCATCGTAACTCAAGAATCCTGCCGCAACTCGAGAAAAAATACGTGGGTCCCCCGTCAGCGCTAGATGAGGCCCTTGCCCACTACAGCATCTCAAGAGAAGTCCCAGGTTCCGTCTTGAAGTGCGAAACGGTACTTGGCACCCTTGATGCAACCAGAAAAGTTACCCGACTTTCACTCAAGGAGAGCACCGAGGTTCCCGGCACTACTTCATCTGAGCCCTTTCTCTCCTCCTGATCCCGAAAGTAGGGTCGATTCCCCTGCTTTGTTTGGAAAGGGTTCCCGGACTTTCCTGCGCGCCTCAGGATGAGGCCGGTCTCACGAGAAAATTCGAGACGTAGCCTAGTGGGTGGTGCAACATGCTGAAAGACCCCAATTTCCCGGTCCGCACTTGAGGAGAACACGATACCCGGACACCTCTTCGAAGGCAACCTTGTGGATGAAGGCACAACAGGAAGGAGCACTGACGCCCCCGTGCATCTCCGAAAAACCCGCAGGTTCCACACACATCACGAAAAGTGGTGTTATCCTTGAACAACTTGAGATGTAAGCGGAGTTCCATTCCTCCGCAGAACACGAGACCTGACACTCCTGAGCAAACTCAACAGGGACCCTGCGATCTGAGTCACATCCGGCCTCCAGGAAGTCAGGATCAGAACCCTGAGGTTCCTGCCTCAACTCGAGATGAGGCCCACTTCCATTGCACCAAACCCAAAGGAGTCCCGAGAGGCCTCTCCCAAATCCACAGTATCCCTGACTTCTCAGAGGCACCCTGAGACGCTCCCTGAGGTCACCGGCACAAGTCAAGGGAACCCAGGGTTTCCTGCCGCAACCCTAGAAAGACATCAAGAGTTCTTTTTCAACCCGTCATGAGGCCCGATTCCCCTACCCTGACTTGAGAGCAATGACGCGCTCCCCCTTGCCCCGCCCATGGAGACCTGACTTCCCTGTTGCCACACGAGAGGCTACCTGAACTCCCCGTCGTACCTCGTGAGAAACCCCACACTGGCGCTGCAGCTCGAGAAAACCCATGAGACGCCCCCGTCATCTCGAGATGTGGGCCTTCTTTTCCTGCATGGCCTGGAGAGCAATCCCGAGTCCTCTCTCCAAACTGAAGAGGAGGGTTGACTCCCTTTAGACCACTCAGTGGGCTCCAAGAGATACGCGTCGCAACTCGAGAGGATAGCCAAGTCCTTTGCTTCCCCTCGAGACGAGGCCTAACTCCCCGGGTGAGTCTGTAATGCAAACCCGAGATCCCTGTCGCCCTTGGAGAGGATCACTGGGTCCTGAACACAAGGCTAGATGAGGTCGCTTTTGCCCTGCAGTAACTCGAGAGCACTCCCCAGCTTTCTCTCGCAACCCGAATGGAAGATTGGACCTCCCTGGGCCAACACAAGAGGAAGCCTGAATTCCCAGTAGTAATTCGAGAATTCCGCCTCAACTTGAGAAAAACCACGTGGTTCCCCCGTCATTGCAAGATGAGGCCCTTGCCCGCTCCAGCGTCTCAAGAGTAGTCCCACGTTCTGTCTTCAAGTGCGAAATGATATTTGGCACCCTTAATGCTACCCCAAAAGTTCCCCGACATACGGGTCGCACTAGAGGGGAACACCGAGGTTCCTGGCACCACTTCATCTGAGCCCCTTCTCCCCTCCTGATTGCGAAAGGAGGGTCAATTCCCCTGCTTTGTCTGCAAAGGGTTCCCGACCTTCTCCACGCACCTCAGATGAGGCTGTCTCACGAGGAAATTCGAGACGTAGCCTCGATGGTGGTGCCACATGCCGAAAGACCGCGATTTCCCGATCCGCTCTTGATAAGAACGCGATGCCCAGACACCTATTCGAAGATAGTGTGGATGAAGGCACAACACGAAGGGGCACTGACACCCCCGTGCATCGTCCGGAAAAGACCGCAGGTTACTCATACAGCTCAACAAGTGCCTGTCACCCAGTGAACAACTCGAGAGGCAAGCGGAGGTCCATTTCTGCACACAAGACAAGGCCTGACTCACCTCTCCCAACTATGCAGGGGGCTGCGATCGGAATCAGAAATGGAGAGGAACCCTGAGGTTCCTGCCTCCCCTCGAGATGAGGCCCCCTTCCATTTCACCAAACCCAGTGGAGTCCCGAGAGTTCTTTCCCAACTCCACAGTATCCCTGACTTCTCAGAGGCACCCGGAGAATCTCCCTGAGGTCACCGGCACAAGTCGAGGGAACCCAGGTATTCTTGCCAAGACCCGAGAGAGATCTTGAGAGTCCTTCAACGCGTCTAGAGGCCTGATTCCCCTACCATGACTCGAGAGCAATGACGCGCTCCCCCTCGCCACACGCATCGAGACCTAACTTCCCTGGCGCCACACAAGAGGCTCCCTGAGCTCCCCGTCATACCTCCTGAGAAACCAACACAGGCGCTGCAGCTCGGTAAAACCACCGAGACCCCCCCCTCCCGACATCGTGAGATGAGGGCCTTCTTTTCCTGCATGTCCTGGAGTGCAATCCCGAGTCCTCTCTCCAAACTCCAGAGGAGGCTTGACTCCCTTTAGTCCACTCAGTGGGCTCCAAGAAATACCTGTCGCGACTCGAGAAGAGAGAGAAGTCCTTTGTTTCCCCTCAAGAGGACGCCTGACTCCTGGGTGAGTCTAGAATGCAACCCCAAGATCCCAGTCATCCCTTGAGAGGAACATTAGGTCCTAGACACAAGCCTGGATGAGGTTTCTTTTGCCCTGCAGTGACTCGAGCGCAACCCCCAGCTCTCCCTCGCAACTCGAATGGAAGATTGGGCTTCCCTGGGCCAACACAAGAGGAAGCCAGAAATCCCCTTCGTAACTCGAGAATCCCGCCGCAACTCGAGAAAAACCACGTGTTTCCAACGTCATCCCAAGATGAGGCCCTTGCTGCTATGGCGTCTCAAGAAAAGAACCACGTTCCGTCTTGAAGTGCGAAACGGTACTTTGCACCCTTGATGCGACACCAAATGTTCCCGGACACGCCGGTCTCACTCGACAGGAACACCGAGGTTCCCGCACCACTTCATCTGAGCACCTTCTCCCCTCCTGTTCGAGACAGGAGGGTCTATTCCCCTGCTTTGTTTGGAAGGGGTTCCCCACATTCCCGGCGCACCTCAGGATGAGGCCGGTCTCACGAGGAAATTCGAGACATAGCGTCGTGGGTGGTGTCACATGCCGAAATACCCCGATTTCCCGGCCCACTCTTGAGAAGAACCCGATGCCCGCACACCTCTTCGAAGGCAACCCTGTGGACGAACGCAGAAAACGAAGGGTCACTGACACTCCCGTGCATCATTCGGTAAAAGCCGCAGGTTCCACACACAGCTCGACAAGAGGCCTGTCATCCCATGAACAACTCGAGAGGCAAGCAGAGTTCCATTCCTCCACTCAAGACGAGGCCTGACTCTCCGGTCCCAACTCTGAAGGGACCCTGCGATCGGAGTCCGAAATGGAGAGGAACCCTGAGGTTCCTGACTCCACTCGAGATGAGGCCCTCTTCCATTACACCAAAAACAGTGGAGGCCCGAGAGGCCCCTCCCAAATCCACAGTATCGCGACTTCTCAGAGGCACCCTTAGAAGCTCCCTGAGGTCACCGGCACAAGTCGAGGGAACACAGGGTTTCCTGACGCAACCCGAGAAAGACCTCGAAAATCCTCCTTCAACGCATCTTGAATCCCGATTCCCCTACCATGACTCGAGAGCAATGACGCATTCCCCCTCGCCACTCGCATGGAGACTTGACTTCCCTGGTGCCACACGAGAGGCTCCCTGAGCTCCCCGTCATACCTCGTGAGAAATCCCACACTGGCTCCCCAGCTCGAGAAAACCCACGAGACGCCTCCGTCATCGTGAGATGAAGGCCTTCTTTTCCTGCATGGCCTGGAGAGCAATCTCGAGGCCTCTCTTCAAACTCCACAGGAGGCCTGACTCCCTTTAGGCCACTCAGTGGGCTCCAAGAGATACCCGTCGATACTCAGGAGGAGAGCGGTGTCCTTTGCTTCCCCTCGAGATGAGGCCTGACTACGAGGGTGAGTCTGGAATGCAACCCTGGATCCCTGTCGCCCCTGGAGAGGAACCTTAGGTCCTGGACAAAAGCCTAGATGAGGTCTCTTTGGCCCTGCAGTGACTCAAGCGCAACCCCTAGCTTTCCCTTGCAACTCGAATGGAAGATTGGCCTTTCTGAGCCAACACAAGAGGAAGCCTGAATTTCCAGTTGTAATTTGAGAAACCCGCCGCAACTCGAGAAAAATCACGCGGTTCCCCGTATTGCAAGATGAGGCCCTTGCCCCCTACAGCGTCTCAAGAGAAGTCTCACATTCCGTCTTGAAGTGCAAAACAGTACTTGGCACCCTTGATGCGACCCCAAAAGTTCCCCTATATACCGATCTCACTAGAGGGGACACTGAAGTTTCCGGCACCACTTCATCTGAGGCCTTTCTCCTCTCCTGATCGCGATAGGAGGGTCGATTCCACTGCTTTGTCTCGAAGGGATTCCCGACCTTCCCGGCACACCTCAGGATGAGGCCGGTCTCACGAGGAAATTCGAGAGGTAGCCTCGAGGGCCATACTACATGCCGAAAGACCCCGATTCCATGGTCCACTTTTGATCAAAACCAGACTCCTGGACACCTCTTCGAAGGCAAGCCTGTGGATGAAGGCACAACACGTAGGGGCACTGACACCCCGTGCATCTTCCGGAAAAACCCGCAGGTTCCTCACACGGCTCCACAAGTGGTCTGTCACCTCGTGAACAACTCGAGAAGCAAGCGGAGTTCCATTCCTCCACACAAGACGATGCCTGACTCTCCTGTCACAACTCTAGGGACCTTGCGCACCGAGTCAGAAATGGAGAGGAAGCCTGAGGTTCCTGCCTCCACTCAAGATGAGGCCCTTTTCCATTGCCACAAAACCAGTGGAGTCCCGAGAGGGCCCTCCCAACTCCAGGGTATCCTTGACTTCTCAGAGGCACACTGAGAAGCTCCCTGAGGCCATCGGCACTAGTCGAGGGAACCCAGGGTTTACTGCCGTGACCCAAGAAACACCTTGAAAGGCCTTCTTTAACGGTTCTTGAGGCCCGATACACCTTCCATGACTCTAGAGCAATGACGCGCTCCCCCTCGCAATGCGCATGGAGACCTGACTTCCCAAGCGCCACATGAGAGGCTCCCTGAGCTCCCCGTAGTACCTCATGAGAAACCCCACACTGGCGCTGCAGCTCGAGAAAACCCACGAGACGCCCCCTTCATCGCGAGATGATGGCCTTCTTTTCCTGCATGGCCTGGAGAGCAATCCCGAGTCCTCTCTCCAAACTCCACAGGAGGCTTGACTCCCTTTAGGCCACTCAGTGGGCTCCAAGAGATACCCGTCGCAACTCGAGAGGAGAGTGGAGTCCTTCGCTTCCCCTCGAGACAAGGACTGACTCCCCAGGTGCATCAGGAAAGCAACCCCGAGATCCCTGTCCCCCCTGGAGACGAACATTATGTCCTGGACACAAGTCTAGATAAGGTCTCTTTTGCCCTGCAGTAATTCAAGCGCAATCCCTAGCTCTCCCTCGCAACTCGAATGGAAGACTGGACTTCCCTGGGCCAACACAAGAGGAAGCCTGAATTTCCTGACCTAACTCGAGAATCCCGCCACAACTCGAGAAAAACGACGTGGTTAACCCGTCACCACAAGATGAGGCCCTTGCCAGCTACAGCGTCTCAAGAGAAGTCTCACGTTCCGTCTTGAAGTTTGAAACGGTACTTAGCACCTTTGATGTGACTCCAAAAGTTCCCCGACATCCCAGTTTTACTCGAGGGGAACATCGAGGTTCCCGGCACCACTTCATCTGAGCCCCTTCTCCCCTCCTGATCGGGACAAGAGGGTCGATTCACTTGCTTTGTCTGAAAGGGTTACCGACCTTCCTGGTGCACCTCAGGTTGAGGTCCGTCTCAAGAAGAAATTGGAGACATAGGCTTGTGGGTGGTGCCACATGCTGAAAGACACTGATTTCCTGGTCTGCTCTTGATAAGAATCTGAAGGCTGGATACTTCTTCGAAGGCAACCCTGTGTATGAAGGCAAAAAACGAAGGGGAACTGACACCCCCATGCATCGTCCGGATAAAACCGCAGGTTCCACACACAGCTCGACAAGTGGCCTGTTATCCGGTGAACAACTCGAGAGTCCAGTGGAGTTCCATTCCTCCACACAAGACGAGGCCTGACTCTCCTGTCCTAACTCTGTAGGGACTCTGTGTTCAGAGTCAGAAATGGAGAGCAACCCTGAGGTTCCTGCTTCAAATCGAGATGAGGCCCTCTTCTGACAAGGTCCAGCCTCGGCTGGTCCAGGGTTTTCGAAGGGGAGACAGAGTAGGTGACCTATTGATTTATTTATCGAAGATATAAAGAGTAATAGAATGAGGATAGCTCAGTAGGAAAATTTAGTGGAGAAAAGAACTGAGTAGCTTGGTTTATGCGGAAAATCAGTATAACCCGTGACACCAGGTTAGCTCTGACCACGGAGGCTGCAGGCTCCCTCTCGAATAGCGAAAAGTGCCCCACCTTAGACACCTTCTCAAGTGGTCTTCGAAGCATAGGCAAATAAATGGTCGCAGAGGATATCCGCGCTCCAGATGGACACTCATCTGAAAATTGAGGGGAAGAATGACATTAGGAGACTAAGCGTTGGCAATCAAGGCCCGTAGCTTTATTTTCAACAGGGGTTTTTATACCCTAAGTTACACATAGAGGATAATGGGGATGCAAAGACAGCAGCCTTTGATCCTTATCAAAAACCAGAGTTTCTCTCCTGCAAATGTATCGTATACAAATGGTTTAGGTGATTTACATCATCTTCTAGCCAGAAGACCTATTAACATTTTATGACTCTTGACAAAGACTTATCAACCGTAAGACTTATTTTCTCTAAGAGTAATTATTTTAAGGTTTGGCCCCATCTTTCGAAGATAAAATTGCATTCCTATAGGGCAGATGTGTAATGGGCTTACAACAAAGGAAATAATTTATTACCTTAAGGGTCTAAAGTTAGTAACACCAAGGCCACTACTTATTTCTTCTACATACCAACTATATTAATTAATACACATTCAAGGATACAATTCAGGGGATGTGGAAACTTGGCAACAAGCATTGGTTCATCAATGAAATCTTTTACTAGTTTTATTCTGACAGTTTCTAACTCTCTGAGAGGCTCTAAGCTCTTTGAATATCTTAAGCTTCCCGTGCCTCTCGAGGCTCGGAGACTGTAAACAATTGTATGCCTTGCTGTAGGAGACCGGGTAAACTTGTCAGGCGAGTTAGAGAGCCATCTGACGTGTTTGGATTTAAACACTCCTAATTGCCCAGGAACTTTATTAATTGGAGCTGTAAGTTAGCTCTTTGACAGAGAGAGTGAGATGGTGGTGGGTGACAGCCCCCAGGAAAGTCAGAGGTGAGAGCACAAAGCAATAAAGTAAGCAGACTCTGGTTTTGGGGGGGTAGATGCTCAAGAATATCCGGGAGGACTCCCGAGGCTCGATCCCGCCTTTGTGTATGCCCAGCCTCCTTCCTCATGACCTTTGTCACGAGTGGAATGTCTCTCGCCGGCTCCCGGCATCTCCCCGTTTTTTATTTCTTAAAACAGCCAGATGTAGCTCAGTCGCGAGCCTCTGGATACTCTGCCGAAGAATCCTGACAATACAAGGAAGAATGATTATGAGAAGCAGAATTAAAGCAGCCACCGCAGCATAGCTAAAGACATTAGACAGAATATTCTTTCCTGAGATGTAGTTAGGGAAAGTATGGAAGAAATCATTTGCTGTTCCAGCAGCAGTAAAATCTAATCGGGAGTGCTCCATGGTTGCTATTTGATAGTGAAGTTTCCCTACGTCTCAACCAATGTCAGAGCTGTTCCAGATACCTGAAATATGGTTTTTAATCTTTTCCCATTCAAAATCTGTCTCATTTACTTTCAGGGGTGTTCCACATATCCACCGATAGTCAGCATGACAAGACAATGCCATTTTCACCTTTAAAGCCTGCAATTCAGTCCCAATATGTATTACTGCTTCCTCTAGGGCGTCTACCCTCATTTCTAATTTTCTCTCTATAGCTTCCTGTGTTGCCAATGTTAAAGAAACATTTTTGGACATAGAATCAACATATTGAGCAGTATGTACTTGTTGAGTCAATGATATTGCTGCCACAGTAACAGAAGTGATTGCACTTATCAAAGCTGCTGTTCCCAAGATAAGTAAGCCCACAAACCGTCGTGTTTGCATTAAATCCTGTAGTTGTTGTAATACAGCAAGACCATAATTCAATAAGTGGTTACATCATAAGATAAGGTGGATGTTGTAGCATTACAAAGGAGCAAACATTATATTGAGGGTTTAAACAAGATGAACCAGGGAGCAGCTGTAGGCATCAGCCCGGGGGAGCAGTGTCCCCAGCATCAGGAGGCAGAACGCGAGCGGCAGGCTGTGGGCCAAGGCGCCTATGGTGGGCGGAGGGGCAGGGTTCGTGGTTTAGGGCTAGCCGCCACCGCTTGGGCTCAGGGCGGTCCCCTCTCGCCGGTGGGGCCACGCTGGTCTGGACGGCACTCCGCGGGCGCGCTTTCCTCTCTGGCCCTCACTCGCTGCACAGACTTCTTTGCTCTAGGTCACGGGGTGCAGAGAGGTGGGTGCGAGGCGCTGCTGGTGGCGCGGAGGCGAGAGCTGGCTGGGGGAGGGGGAGAGAGTGAGTGCGCGTGCCGCGAACCTGGTCTTTGGGGAATGTGACATGACGAATTTGTCTGAGATCCAAACCGGAGAATCTGCATTCTGTAGAAATATACAAGCATACCCTCTCCCACAAGTTAGCAACACATCTGGCCTTTTTCACTCTCCCGTAAGGAGGCCTTTTTACTTGACCAGGGGCCGAGTCGTAGCCTGTAATTCAGGCATCTAGTGTCTCATCATTGTAGTCTGCCCCTGTGTGTTTACGTTTAAGTGATTAATTACAATTGGAACATAACTTCACTATTTGTCTAGCTGTTTCCCTATGGATATGTTAATTTAGGTCTAATGTTTAGTTTAGGTCTCTGTATAAATTTAAGTAATAAATGTATAACCTCCTTATCTCATTTTGGTATACAGGTATACAGATAGACCTAAATGCAAAATGCATTTATATATGTATTTATATATGGCAACAAGGATAAAGTTATTGACATCTAATATATATAAATCAATATACTTGAATTAATCTTTATAATTAATATATTAATTAATATATATTACAACAATACAACACATACACAGCTAATACCAACCAACACAAACCAATATACTGTAATAATACATGTCACACATTTATAATTATACAGTATATAGAACATATATCATCACAGCACATCAATCCATACCAATTAATATCAGCCACACACACATTATATTACTGCCATATATATTTAATTATACAGTATATATATGTGTGTGTGTATATAGTATACATATTAATTTATATACAAATTAATTAAGTATAGATCTATAAATAGAATTAGGTATACCTTTATTATATTTTATTTATACCCATACCTAATTAGGCAAACTGTAATTAGGCAAATACATTTATATTATGTATTTATAACAATATATAAAGTATTGTTAAATGTACCACCTGTACAGCATCTCCACCCCACATACCACTTTCTCTAATCCCACCAACTCATTTTCAGTATTATGTGTTGGCCAGGAGCTGGGCCAGTCTTTCCCAGCAATGTTAAGAGACGTCTGTTCCTGTGTCTAATAGCCCTGGCGTTTTATTCTCTTGAATTAAAAGATCTTTTAAAGGCCTTGGAACTGTAATTTCCTGCACCCAAAAGGCTAGATCACTAGATCCAAATGTTTTGTGACTCTTAGATTGAGAAGTCAAGTTTTTCCTTGTCTGATAGTAAGGTAAAAGTAAAAGCTGTGTTACTCTTTGAACTTTATTAATTTGTACAGTTTTGATAGGCAGTGAGATCAAGACTTTAATTTCTCAATATCATCAGAATCTACTACACCATGCACCAGCGAAATTTCTTTTCTTTCTTTTTTTTTTATTTAATTTTTTTTTAAAAGAAAGCGAGCTACGCCCCAGGACAAATCTTACAATGTCCTCAGATAGGGGGCCAGCCACTCCGGTTGGAATTGGAGTAAGCGGCACATCAGGGGTTAATATTGTTATTAAATCTCCTTGCCTTTTCGCTTTTCTCCTAGCCTGGGTGAGACCCCCCTGAGGGAGTTTTCTCCAAGGAGCACACTCTGCATATTGTGTACTAAAAGCTCCTTTGTTTAAAAAACTTTTTATCTTCCTCAGTCTTAGGAAACACTTTGGCAGGCTTTGGGGGCAAAGTGGGGAACTCCTGGGTCCTGGGAGGCACAATCGAAGGCAGTGGCAGTCGCCTTAAATCAGAAAGTGGTGGATAAGTTTTTTAAAGGTTTGCGCAGAGGGGGAGGGAGCTCGCCAGGGCTCTCGGCCGCAGCGTCCTGTAAGCCCTCTCCTTCCTCGGGAGGTAGACCACTTTCTCCCTCCTTTTTTTTTTTCTTCAATGGCAGAAAATATGATCTGTGCAGTAAATGGAGACTCACCACCATCCACCTCTATAGCCTCCCCCATAGTCTATTTAACAGCCTCGTGACGGAGGTCCAGGACATTTCTAATCATATTCCACAGTCAATAAATATTTGTCTATTCTTAGATGCAGAGAAATCCATTTTTAATTTTTTTTTTAATTTTAGAGAATATTTTTATTTATTTTGTAACCTCTTTACCCTGGCTAAACTGCAGAGGGGACTAGAAAAGAAGCCTCAAGGTGAGGATCAAGTTCATCCTTGGGACTAGAGAAAATCCTTCTCCGGGAAACTCCTAGCGGTGGCCCTTTACCCCGACATGGAGGAGGAGGCATGGGGGATCGGAGCGTCCCGAAGTTTTCCTCTTCTGTTCCGGAGATCCTTTAACTGTTTGGTAACTAAATCTTACGAACTGTCTGATCGGGGATGTTTCCCTCAACCTCCTAGGAGCGGATGGTCTGATTAGGGATGTTTTCTTAAACTTTTAGGAGCATCTTTAGCTTAAAAAAAAAAAAAATCCTCATCAGAATGGCATCGTGCTGCTGTTTCCTCTAAACCTTTTTCAAATTGAGGGGAGAGCTGATCTTTCTTTTCATCCCTATCTTTTACATGCTCATTGGCAGTCATAGCGGCTAGCCATTCATTTAGCTGTCGATAGCTAGGTATAGCCTCTTCATTTTCACTTTTCTTTATAACAGGTACCTTTTCAGATTTGCTTTTTTGTTTAACAGGTACTTTTCCAACTTTACTTTCCTCTTTAACAGGTACCTTTTCAAATTCATGAGCTGGATCTAAAACATCTCTAGTCATATTCCACAGAGGAAAGTTGTAAGTAGGGATTTTTTCCAAACCTTGCTGAGCACAATAAGCTCTTAGCTGTTTTCCTAGTTTTTTCAAGATATCGAGGTTAACAGTGCCTTGTTGTAGAAACCAAGGGCAGTGGTCTTGTACAAATGTAAAAAATGATTGAATGGAAGATTTTTTAACCTTGATTCTTCTTTTACTTAATAACTGTAAAATTACTCCTATAAAGAGCTGTCTTTCATTTGATTCAGTGTTGCCCATGTCAGAAACTTAAGGATAGTAAAAGATTTTGCTTTTAGCTATCTAAAGATTAGGCCTTTTTTGTCAGCCTTTTTAGAAACCGTTTTTTCTCTCTAACTCTTCAACACTTCCCACTCCTCTCGCCCTGTCTATTCTACAGGGGGATCTGCAGCCCCCTAAGTGGGATCCTATCTGTCCCCAAAACTGAACACTGGGGGAATGGGGTTGGGGATTTACCTTCGAAATGCCTATCTCGGGCGCCACCTGCAGAGGTCCAGCCCCAGCTGATCCAGGGTATTCGAAGGGAAGATGGAGTAGGCGACCTATGTATTTATTTATTTATTCATCAAAGATATAAAGAGTAATAGAATGAGGATAGCTCAGTAGGAAAATTCAGTGGAGAAAAGCAGCTGAGTAGCTTGGTTTACGCGGAAAATCAATATAACCCGTGACACCAGGTTAGCTCTGACCACGGAGGCTGCAAGTGCCCTCTAGAATAGAGGAAGGTGCCCCACCTTAGACACCTTATCGAGTGGGTCTTCGAAGCCCAGGCAAATAAATGGTCGCAGAGGATATCCGCGCTCCAGATGGACACTCATCTGAAAATTGAGGGGAATAATGACATGGGGAGACCAAGCGTTGGTGAGCAAGGCCCGTAGCTTTATTTTCAACACAGGTTTTAATACCCTAAGTTACACATAGAGGATAATAGGGGATGCAAAGTCAGCAGTCTTTAATCCTTATCAAAAACCAGGGTTTCTTTTCTGCAGATTTATCGTATAAAAATGGTTTAGATGATTTACATCATCTTCTGGCCAGAAGACCTATTAACATTTTATGACTCTTGACAAAGACTTATCAACCATTAGAGTTATTTTCACTAAGAGTAATTGTTTAAGGTTTGGCGCCATCTTTCGAAGATAAAATTGCATTCCTATAGGGAGGATGTGTAATGGGTTTACAACAAAGAAAAGAATTTATTACCTTAAGGGTCTAAAGTTACCAACATCAAGGCCACTACTTATTTTTTCTACATACCAACTATATTAATTAGCACACATTCAAGGATACAATTCAGGGGATGTGGAAACTTGGCAAAAAGCATTGGTTCATCAATGAAATCTTTTACTAGTTTTATTCTGACAGTTTCTAACTCTCTGAGAGGCTCTAAGCTATTTGAATATCTTAAACTTCCCGTGCGTCTCGAGGCTGGGAGACTGTACACAATCGTATGCATAGCTGTAGGAGACCGGGTAAACTTGTCAGGCGAGTTAGAAAACCATCTGAGGGGTTTGGATTTAAACACTACTAATTGCCCAGGAACATTATTAGTTGGAGCTGTAAGTTAGCTCTTTGACAGAGAGAGTGAGATGGTGGTGGGGGACATCCCCAGTAATGTCAGAGGTGAGAGAACAAAGCAATAAAGAAGGCAGACTTTGGTTTTTGGGGGTAGATGCTGAAGAATATACGGGGGAACTCCCGGAGGCTCGATCCCGCCTTTGCGTATGCCGAGACTCTTTCCTCATGACATTTGTCACGAGTGGAATATCTCTCGCTGGCTCCCGGCAATCTTCCATTGCACCAAACGCAGTGGAGTCCCAAGAGGCCCCTCCCAACACCACAGTATCAGTGTCTTCTCAGAGGCACCCTGAGCAACTCCCTGAGTTCACCGGCACAAGTCGAGGGAACACAGGGTATCCTGCCGCAACCCGAGAAAGACCTCAAGAGTCCGTCTTCAACGCGTCTTGAGGCCGGATTCCCCTACCATGACTCGAGAGCAATGACACGCTCCCCCTCGCCATGCGCATGGACACCTGACTTCCCTGGCGCCACATGAGAGGCTCCCTGAGCTCCCCGTCATACCTCGTGAGAAACCCCACACTGGCGCCACAGCTCGGGAAAACCCACGAGACGCCACCGTCATCGCGAGATTGGGGACATCTTTTCCTGCCTGACCTGGAGAGCAATCCCTGGTCCTTTCTCCAAACTTCACAGGAGGCTTTACTCCCTTTAGGCCACTCAATGGGCTCCAAGAGATACCTGTCACGACTTGAGAGGAGAGCAGAGTACTTTGTTTCCCCTCGAGATGAGGCCTTACATTGGGTGAGTCTGGAATGCAACCCCGAGATCCCTGTTGCCCCTGGAGAGGAACATTATATCCTGGACAAAAGCCTAGATGAGGTCTATTTTGCCCTACAGTGACTCGAGAGCAACACCCATCTCTCCCTCGCAATTTGAATGGAAGATTGGTCTTCACTGGGCCAACACAAGAGGAAGTCTGAATTTCCCGTTGTAACTCGAGAATCCCGCCGCAACTCTTAAAAACCACGTGGTTCCCCATTCATCACAATATGAGGCCTTTGCCCGCTACAGAGTCTCAAGAGAAGTCCCATGTTTCGTCATAAAGTTCGAAATGCTACTTGGCACCCTTGATGCGACCCCAAAAGTTCCCCAATATACCGGTCTCACTCCAAGGGAACACCGAAGTTCCTGGCACCACTTCATTTGAGCCCCTTCTCCCCTCCTGATCATGGCAGGAAGGTCTATTCCCCTGCTTTGTCTAGAAGGGGTTCCCGACCTTCATGGCGCACCTCAGGATGAGGCCAGTCTCACGAAGAAATTCGAGACGTAGCCTCGTGTTCGTGCCACGTGCCGAAAGACCCCGATTTCTCGGTCTTGCTCTTGATAAGAACCCGATGCCCGGACACCTCTTCTAAGGCAACCCTGCGGATGAAGGCACTACACGAGGGGGCACTGGCAACCCTGTTCATCGTCCGTAAATCCCACAGGATCCACATACAGCTCCACAACTGGCCTGTCACCCCTTAAAAAACGAGAGAGGCAAGCGGAGTTCCCTTCCTCAGACAAGACGAAGCCTGAGTATCCAATCCAAACTCTGCAGGCACGCTTCGATCTGAGTCAGAAATGTAGAGGAAACCTGAGGTTCCTGCCTCAACCCGAGATGAGGCCCTCTTCCATTAAAACAAACCCAGTGGAGTCCCGAGAGGCCCCTCCCATCTCCACAGTATCCCTGACTTCTCATAGGCATTCTGAGAAGCTCCTTGAGGCCACCGGCAAAAGTCGAGGGAAATAAGGGTTTCCTGCCACAACCGAAGAAAGACCTCGAGAGTCCTTCTTCAATGCGTCTTGAGGTCAGATTCCCCTACCATGGCTCGAGAGCAATAACGCGCTCCCCCTCGCCACGCACATGGAGACCTGACTTCCCTGGCGCCACATGAGAGGCTCCCTGAGCTCCCTGTCGTACCTCGTGTGAAACCCCACACTGGCACCGCAGCTCGAGAAAACACACAAGACCCCTCCGTCATCGCGAGATGAGGGCCATCTTTTCCTGCATGGCCTGGAGAGCAGTCCCAAGTCCTCTCTCCAAACTTCACAGGAGGCTTGATTCCCTTTAGGCCACAAAGTGGGCTCCAAGAGGTGCCCGTCGCAACTCGAAAGGAGAGCAGAGTCCTTTGCTTCCCTTCGACACGAGGCCTGACTCCCTGGGTGAGTCTGGAATGCAAACCTGAGATCCCTGTGGCCCTTGGAGAGGAACATTAGGTCCTGGACACAAGCCTAGATGAGGTCTCCTTTGCCCTGCAGTGACTCGAGCGCAACCCCCAGCTCTCCCTCGCAACTCGAATGGATGATTGGACTTCCCTGGCCCAACACAAGAGGAAGCCTGAAATCCCCGTCGTAACTCGAGAATCCCGCCGCAACTCGAGAAAAACCACGTGGCTCCCCCGTCATCGCAAGATGAGGCCCTTGGCCGCTACAGCGTATCAAGAGAAGTCCCACGTTCCATCCTGAAGTACAAAACGGTACTTGGCACCCTTGATGCGACCCCCAAAGTTCCCTGACATACCGGTCTCACTCGAGGGAAACACCAAAGTTCATGGCACCACTTCCTGTGAGCCCCTTCACCCCTCCTGATCGCGACAGGAGGGTCGACTCCCATGCTTTGTCTGCAAGGGGTTCCCGACGTTCCCCGCAAACCTCCGGATGAGGCCGGTCTCATGAGGAAATTCGAAAAGTAGCCTCATGGTTGGTGCCACATGTTGAAAGATCCCGAATTCCCGGTCCACTCTAGATAAGAACCTGACGCCCGGACATCTCTTCGAAGGCAACCCTGTGGATGAAGGCACAACACGAAGGGACACTGACATCCCCATGCATCGTCTGGAAAAACCCGCCGATTCCACTCACAGCTCCAAATGTGGACTGTCACCTCGTGAACAACTCGAGAGGCAAGTGAAGTTGCATTCCTTCACACAAGACGAGGCCTTACTCTCCTGGCCCAACTCTTCAGGGACCCTGCGATCGGAGTCAGAAATGGAGAGGAACCCTGAGGTTCCTACCTCAACTAGAGAACAGGCCCTCTTCCATTGAACCAAACTCAGTGGTGTCCCGAGAGGCCCCTCCCAACACCACAGTATCCCTGAATTCTCAGAGGCTCCCTGAGAAGCTACCTGAGGTCACTGGCACAAGTCGAGGGAACCCAGAATTTCCTGAAGTAACCCGAGAAAGACTTGGAGAGTCCTTTTTCAACGTCTCTTGATGCCCGATTCCCCTACCATGACTCCAGAGCAAGGACGTGCTCCCCTCGCCACAAGCAGGAAAACTGACTTCCCTAGTACCACACAAGAGGCTCCCTGAGTACCCCATCATACCTCGTGAGAAAACCCACAGTGGTGCCGCAGTTCGAGAAAAACCACAAGATGCCCCCGTCAAGGAGAGATGGGGGTCTTCTTTTCCTGCCTGACCTGGAGAGCAATCCCTGGTCCTCTCTCCAAACTTCACAGGAGGATTGACTCCCTTTAGGCCACTCAGTTGGGTCCAAGAAATACCCGGTGCGACTCGAGAGGAGAGCGGAGTCCTTTGCTTCCCTCGAGATGAGGCCTGACTCCCCAGGTGAGTTTGGAATGCAACCCCGAAATCCCTGTCGCCCCTGGAGTGGAACATTATGTCCTAGACACAAGCCTAGATGAGGTCTATTTTGCCCTACAGTGATCGAGAGCAACCTCCATCTCTCCCTCACAATTTGAATGGAAGATTGGGCTTCCCACGGTCAACACATGAGGAAGTCTGAATATCCCATCGTAATTCGAGAATTCAGCCTCAAGTCTTAAAAACCATGTGGTTCCCCCTTCATCGCAATATGAGGCCCTTGCCAGCTAGAGTCTCAAGAGAAGTCCCACGTTCCATCTTAAAGTTCGAAATGCTACTTGGCACCCTTGATGCGACCCCAAAATTCCCCAACATACCGGTCTCACTCCAGGGGAACACCGAAATTCCCGGCGTCTCCAGGGAAGTCCCATTTTCTGTCCTTAAGTGCGAAATGGAACTTGACACCCTTGATGCGACCGCAAAAGTTTCCGACACGCTGGGTTCCCTCGAGGGGAACACCAAGGGTCCCGGCACCACTTCATCTGAGCCCCTTCTCCCCTCCTGATCGCGACAGGAGAGTCGATTCCCCTGCTTTCTCTGGAAGGGGTTCCCGGCCTTCCTGGTGCACCTCAGGATGAGGCCAGTCTCAGGAGGAAATTCGAGACCAGCCATGTGTGAGGTGCCACGTGCCGAACGACACCGATTTTCCGGTCCGCTCTTGATAAGAACCTGATGCCCGGACACCTCTTCGAAGGCAACCCTGTGAGTGAAGGCACAACACGAAGGGGCACTGACACCCCCGTGCATCATCCGGAAAAACCCGCAGGGTCTACACACAGCTCGACAAGGGGCCTGAGACTCCCGGAACAACTCGAGAGGCAACCAGAATTCCATTCCTCAGACAAGACGAGGCATGACTCTCCTGTCCCAACACTGCAGGGACCATGCAGTCGGAGTCAGAATTGGAGAGGAAGCCTGAGGTTCCTGCCTCAACTTGTCATGAGGCCCTCTTCCATTGCGCCGAACCCAGTGGAGTTCCGAGAGGCCCCTCCCAACTCCACAGTGACCCTGACTTCTCAGAGGCACGCTGAGAAGCTTCCTGAAGTCACTGGCACAAGTCGATGGAACCCAGGGTTTCCTGCTGCAACCCAGGAAAGACCTCGAGAGTCCTTCTTTAACACCTCTTCAGGCCCAATTCCCCTACCATGACTCGAGAACAATGACGGGCTCCCTCTCACCACGTGCATAGAGACCTGACTGCCCTGGCACCACGTGAGAGGCTCACTGAGTTCCCAGTCTTACTTCGTGAGAAACCCCACACTAGCGCCACAGCTCGAGAAAACCTACGAGACGCCCCAGTCATTGGGAGATGAGGGCCTTCATTTCATGCATTCCCTGGAGAGCAATCCCGTGTCCTCCCTCCAAACACCAAAGGAGGTTTGACTCCCTTTAAGCCACTCAGTGGGCTCCAAGACATACCCGTCCGACTCGAGAGGAGAGCAGAGTCCTTTGCTTCCCCTCGAGATGAGGGCTGACTCCAAGGTGAGTCTGGAATGCAACCCCGAGATTTCTGTCGAGCCTTGACATGAACATTAGGTCCTGCACACAAGCCTTGGTGGGGTCTCTTTTGCCTTCAGTGACTAGAGCGCACCTCCAGCTCTTCCTCGAATCTCGAATGGAAGATAAGACTTTTGTGGGCCAACACAAGAGGAAGCATGAATTCCCTGTGGTAACACAAATATCCCACCGCAACTCGAGAAAAACCAAGTGGTTCCGCAGTCATTCCAAGATGCGGCCCATGCCCGCTGGAGCACCCCAAGAGAAGTCCAACGTTCCATTTTGAAGAGCGAAACGGTACTTGGAACGCTTTATGCGACCCCAAAAGTTACCCGACATACCTGTCTCACTTGAGGGAAACACCGAGGTTCCCAGCAGCACTTCATCTGAGCCACTTCTCCCCTCCTGATCGCCACAGGAGGGTCGATTCCTCTGCTTTGTCTGGAAGAGTTTCATGAACTTCGCGGCACATTTCAGGATGAGGCCGGTTTCATGAGGAAATTCGAGACAACCCACGTGGGTGGTGCCAAATGCTGAACGACCCCGATATCCCGGTCCGCTCTTCATAAGAACCCGATGCCCGGACACCTCTTGGAAGGCAACCCTTGGATGAAGACACAAAACGAAGGGTCACTGACACCCCTGTGCATCGTCTGCAAAGACCCGCGGGTTCCACACACAGCTCGACAAGGGGCCTGAAACCCCATGAACAACTCGAGAGGCAAGCGGAGTTCCATTCCTCAGAAAAGACGTAGCCTGTCTCTCCTGTCCCAACTCTGCAGGGACCCTGATGTCGGAGTCCGAAACAGAGAGGAAGTCTGAGGTTCCTGCCTCCCCTCGAGATGAGCCCCTCTTCCATTGCGACAAACCCAGCGGAGTACCGAGAGGCACCGCCAACTCCACAGTATCCCTCAACTCTCAGAGACACCCTGGGAAGTTCCCTAAGGTCCCCGGCAGAAGTCGAGGGAAACGACTTTTTCCCGCCACAACCCGAGAAAGACCTCGAGAGTCCCTCTTCAATGCGTCTTGAGGCCCTAGTCCCCTCCCATTACTCAAGAGCCACAACGCGCTCCTCCTCGCTACGCGCAGGGAGACCTGACTTCCCTGGCGCCGCACGAGAGGCTCCCTGAGATCCTCGCCATGCCTCGCGAGAAAACCCCCACGGGCGCCGCAGCTCGAGGAAACCCCTGAGACGCCCCCGTCCTCGCGATGTGAAGGGACTTCTTTTCCTGCATGGCCTGGAGAACAATCCCGAGCCCTCTCTCCAAAATGAAGAGGAGGCTTGACTCCACTGACGCCACTAGGGGGCTCCAAGATATCCGCGTCGCGACTCGGGAGGACAGCAGAGTCCTTTGCTTCCCCTCGAGACGAGGCCTGACACCCAGGGGGATCCTGGAATGCAACCCCGAGATCCCTGCCTTCCCTGGAGAGGAACATTAGGTCCTGGACACAAGCCTAGATGAGGTCTCTTTGGCCCTGCAGTGACTCGAGCGCAACCCCCAGCTTTCCCTCGCCAATCGAATGGAAGACTGGGCTTCCCAGGGCCAACAGAGGAGGAAGCCTGTAATCCCCATCGTCACTCGAGAATCCCGGCGCAACTCGAGAAAAAACACGTGGTTCCAACGTCTTCGCAAGATGAGGCCCTTGCCCACTACAGTGTCTCAGGGGAAGTCCCATGTTCCGCCCTGAAGTGCAAAACAGTACCTGACACCCTTCATGCGACCCCCAAAAGCTCCCCGACACGCCGGGTACCCTCGAGGGAACACCGAGAGTCCCAGCACAGCTTCATCTGAGCCCGTTCTCCCCTCCTGATCACGACAGGAGAGTCGATTCCCCTGCGTGGTTCAGAAGGGGTTCCCGGCCTTCCCGGTGCACCTCAGGATGAGGCCGGTCTCACAGGGAAATTCGAGACGAGCCACGTGGGTGGTGCACATGCCAAATGCCCCCGATTCCCCGGTCCGCTTTTGAGAAGGACCCGAGGCCCGGACCCCTCTTCGAAGGCAACCCTGTGGGTGAAGACACAACACGAAGGGGCACTGACACCCCCGTGCATCATCCGGAAAGACCCGGGGTTCCACACACAGCTCGACCAGGGGCCTGAAAACCCCTGACAACTCGAGAGGCAAGCAGGGTTCCCTTCCTCAGACAAGACGAGGCATGACTCTCCTGTCCCAACTCTGCAGGGACCCTGTGGTCGGAGCCGAAACGGAGAGGAAGCCTGAGGTTCCTGCCTCCCCTCGAGGTGAGGCCCTCTTTCGTTGCGCCAGACCCAGCGGAGTCCCGAGAGGCCCCGCCAACTTCACAGGATCCCTCGCCTCTCAGGGGCACCCTGGGAAGTTCCCTAAGATCCCCGGCAGAAGGCGAGGGAAACAAGGGTTTCCCGCCGCCACCTGAGAAAGACCTCGAGAGTCCTTCTTCAATGCGTCTCGAGGCCCTAGTCCCCTCCCGTGACTCGAGAGCCATGACGCGCTCCCCCTCGCCACGCGCATGGAGACTTGACTTCCCTGGCGCCGCACGAGAGGCTCCCTGAGATCCTCGTCGTGCCTCGGGAGAAAACCCCCATGGGTGCCGCAGCTCGAGGAAACCCCGGAGACGCCCCCGTCCTGGCGAGCTGAGGGCCTTCTATTCCTGCATGGCCTGGAGAGCAATCCAGGGTCCTCTCTCCAAACTGAAGAGGAGGCTGGACTCCCTTGAGGCCACTCAGTGGGCTCCAAGAGATCCGCGTGGCCACTCGAGAGGAGAGCGGACTCCTTGGCTTCCCCTCGAGACGAGGCCTGACTCCCTGAGGGAGCCTGAAATGCAACCCCGAGATTCCTGCCTTCCCTGGAGAGGAATATTAGTTCCAGGACACACGCCTTGATGAGGTCTCTTTGGCCCTGCAGTGACTCGAGCGCTACCCCCAGATTTCCCTCGCTACTTGAATGGGAGATGGGGCTTCCCAAGGCCAACCCAAGAGGAAGCCTGAAATCCTCGTCGAAACTCGAGAATCCTGCCGCAACTCGAGAAAAACCACGTGGTTTCAACGTCTTCGCAAGATGAGGCCCTTGCCCGGTACGGCGTCTCAAGGGAAGTCCCATGTTCCGTCGTGAAGTGAGACACGGTACCTGACACCCTTGATGCGACATCCAAAAGTTCCCCGACATGCCGGGTTCCCTTGAGGGGAACACCGAGAGTCCCAGCACCACTTCCTCTGAGCTCCTACTCCTCTCCTGTTCGCGACAGGAGAGTTGATTCCCCTGCGTGGTCTGGAAGGGGTTCCCGGCCTGCACGGCGCCCCTCAGGATGAGGCCGGCCTCGCGAGGAAATTCGAGACAAGCCCCGTGGCTGGTGCCCCATTTTGAACGACCCTGATTTCCCGGTCCGCAGTTGAGGAGAACCCGATGCCCGGACAGCTCTTCGAAGGCCACCCTGTGAGTGAAGGAACAACACGAAGGGGCACTGCCACCCCCGTGCATCGTCCGCAAAGACCCGCGGTTTCCACACACAGCTCCACGAGGGGACTGAGACTCCCTGAGCAACTCGAGAGGCAAGCGGAGTTCCCTTCCTCAGACAAGACGAGGCCTGACTCTCCTGCCCCAATGCTGCAGGGACACTGCTGTCGGAGTACGAAACGGAGAGGAAGCCTGAGGTCCTGTCTCCCCTCGAGATGAGGCCCTCTTCGATTGCGCCAAACCCAGAGGAGTCCCGAGATGGCCCACCAACTCCACAGCATCCCTCACCTCTAAGAGGAACCCTGGGAAGTTCCCTCAGGTCACCGGGAGAAGTCGAGGGAAACGAGGGTTTCCCGCTGCAAGCCGAGAAAGACCTCGTGAGACCTTCTTCTACACGCCTTGATGCCCTAGTCCCCTCCCAGGACTCGAGAACAATGACGCGTTCCCCCTCACCACGCTCATGGAGACCTGACTTCCCTGGCGCCGCACGAGAGGCTCCCTGAGAACCTCGTCGTGCCTCGTGAGAAAAGCCCCACGGACGCCGCAGCTCGAGGAAACCCCTGAGAAGCCCCCGTCCTCGCGAGGTGAGGGCCTTCTTTTCCTGCCTTTCCTGGAGAGCAATCCCGAGTCCTCTCTCCAAACTGAAGATTAGGCTTGACTCCCTTGAGGCCACTCAGAGGGCTCCAAGAGATCCGCGTCCTGGCTCAAGAGAAGAGCGGAGTCCTTTGCTTCCCCTCGAGGCGAGGCCTGACTCCACGGGGGACTCTGGAGTGCAACCCCGGGACCCCTGTCTTCCCTTGAGAGTACTACTAGGTCCTGGACACACGCCTAGATGAGGTCTCTTGGGCCCTGCAGTGACTCGAGTGCAACCCCCAGCTTTCCCTAGCAACTCGAATGGAAGATGGGGCTTCCCAGGGCCAACCCAAGAGGAAGCCTGAAATCCCCGTCGTAACTCGAGAATCCGCCGCAACTCGAGAAAAACCACGTGGTCCCAACGTCTTCGCAAGATGGGGCCCTTGCCCGCTACGGCGTCTCAAGGGAAGTCTCACGTTCCGTCCTGAGTTGCGAAACGGTACCTGACACCCTTCATGCGACCTCCAAAATTTCCCAGACACACCGGGTTCCCTCGAGGGGAACACCGAGGGTCCTGGCACCCCTTCATCTGAGCCCCTTCTCCCCTCCTCATCGCGACAGGAGAGTCGATTCCCTTGCGTATTCTGGAAGGGGTTCCCGGCTTTCCCGGCACACCTCAGGATGAGGCCGGCCTCCCGAGGAAATTCGAGACGAGCCCCGTGGGTTGTGCCACATGCCGAACGACCCCGATTTCCCAGTCTGCTCTGGATAAGAACCCGATGCCTGGACACCTCTTCGAAGGCAACCCTGTGGGTGAAGTTACCATTCGAAGGGGCACTGACACCCCCGTGCGTCGTCCGGAAAAACCCGCGGTTTCCACACACAGCTTGACGAGGTGCGTGAGACACCCTGAGCAATTCGAGAGGCAAGCGGAGTTCCCTTCCTCAGACAAGACGAGGCCTGACTCTCCTGTCCCAACTCTGCAGGGACCCTGTGGTTGGAGTCCGAAAAGGAGAGGAAGCCTAAGTTTCCTGTCTCCCCTCGAGATGAGGCCCTCTTCCATTGCGCCAAGCCCAGCGGAGTCCCGAGAGGCCCCGCCAACTCCACAGCATCCCTCACCTATCAGAGGCACCAAGGGAAGTTCCCTCAGGTCCCCGGCAGAAGGCGAGGGAAACGAGGCTTTCCCGCCGCAACCACAGAAAGACCTCGAGTGTCCTTCTTCAACGCCTCTGGAGGCCCTAGTCCTCTCCCATGACTGGAGAGCCATGACGCGCTCCCCCTCGCCACGTGCACAGAGACCTGACTTCCCTGGCACCGCACGAGAGGCTCCCTGAGATCCTCGTCTTGCCTCGTGAGAAAACCCCCACGGGTGCCGCAGCTCGAGGAAACCCCTGAGAAGCCCCCATCCTCGCGAGGTGAGGGCCTTCTTTTCCTGCCTGACCCAGAGCACAATCCCGAGTCCTCTCTCCAAACTGAAGAGAAGGCCTGACTCCCTTGAGGCCACTCAGTGGGCTCCAAGAGATCTGCGTCGCGACTTGAGAGGAGAGCGGCATCCTTGGCTTGCCCTCGAGGCGAGGCCTGACTCCCCGGGGGAGTCTGGAACGCCACCCTGAGATCCCTGTCTTCCCTTGATAGGAACGTTAAGTCCCGGACACAGGCCTAGATGAGGTCTCTTTGGCCCTGCAGTGACTCGAGTGCAACCCTCAGCTTTCCCTCGCAACTCGAATGGAAGATTAGGCTTCCCGGGGCCAACACAAGAGGAAGCCTGAAATCCCCGTCGTAACTCTAGTATCCCGCCGCAACTCGAGAAAATACACATGGTCCCAACGTCTTCGCAAGATGAGGGCCTTGCCCGCTACGGCGTCTCAAGGGAAGTCCCAGGTTCTGTCCTGAAGTGCGAAACGCTACCTGACTCCTTTCATGCAACCCCCAAAAGTCCCCCACACGCCGGTTTCCCTCGAGGGTAACACCGAGGGTTCCATCCCCACTTCATCTGAGCCCCTTCTCCCCTCCTGATGGCGACAGGAGAGTCGATCCCCCTGCATTGTCTGGAAGGGTCCCCGGCCTTCCCAGCACAACTCAGGATGAAGCCGGCCTCACTAGGAAATTTGAGACTAGCCCCGTGGGTGGTCCCTCATGCCGAAAGACCCCGATTTCCCTGTCCGCTCTTGAAAAGAACCCGAGGCCCGGACACCTCTTCGAAGGCAACCCAGTGGGTGAAGGCACAACACGAAGGGGCACTGTCACCATCGTGCATTTCCGGAAACACCCGCAGGTTCCACACACAGCTCAACAAGGGGCCTGAGACCCCCTGAGCACCTCGAGAGGCAAGCGGAGTTCCCTTCCTCAGACAAGACGATTCCTGACTCTCCTGTCCCAACTCTGCAGGGACCCTGCGGTCGGAGTCCGAAACGGAGAGGAAGCCTGAGGTTCCTGCCTTCCCTGGAGATGAGGCCCTCTTCCATTGCGCCAAACCCAGCGGAGTCCTGAGAGGCCCCGCCAACTCCACAGCATCCCTCATCTGTCAGAAGCACACTGGGAAGTTCCCTAAGGTCACCGGTAAACTGTTATTGCACAAGGTCCCCATGAAAAGGCCCACGCAGCAGGACAGCCACAGATTCTGTCTGCCATTAAAGGGCAGTAAGGTGCCCTCCCCCCTTCTTTGCTGCCTCGGCGGCCACCAGGGTGCAATTCGCGTACCCTTCCCTTTCCCATCCTAGCAGGTGCTCCAGGGCCCGCTGGCCTACAAAGTGCCAGAAGCAGGGCTGGGCCAGCCGGCCAGAATTCAGGGTTCTGTCCCTTGGATTTCCAGCGGACACTAGGCTGCTTGGGAAAACCGCGCAGACTCTGAGGTTTTTCAGCAGAGGGGTGGAGCGGTAAAGGCCTTGACCCCAAAGACGAGGCCTTTCTGCGACCGCCAGGTTGGGGAGCTCTGAGACTGTGCCAACACAGGGCGGAATACATGGTTCCCTGCTCCACGCAGTCCCCGTTCCCTTACCTGTGTACTGCACCCCTCCGCTGTGGCCCATGGATGCTGATCCTTGGGGATCCAGGAGTTCACGAAATGGGCATTCCCAGCCGCAATGGCGACCCCCAACAGCACATCTGGAAAGCCCTCCCCCACCCCCGCCAGGAGCCGACCCCCACTGCGAACGGAACCCCACCCCGCCCCGCACTGCCATGTTTCGCCCCGGCCCTGCCGGGCTCCCGGTGGGTTCCCAGCAATATTGGCGACCCCGGGAGCACAACAGGGACCGACCCCCCACCCACAGTGAGCGGAATCTCGACCTGTGCAGCCCAGGTTTACCCCACCCTGGCTGCGCTCCCGGCGCGTTTCCAGCTGCAGTGGCCATCTCCGAGAGCACAACTGGGAAGCCCTCCCCTACCCCCGCCAGGAGCCGACACCCGCCCTGCGCCGCCCGGGTTCGCCCCGCCCCTGCCGCGCTCCAGGGGCGCTGCCCACCTTCACCTGTGGCTCTCGGTGAGCCCCGTCCCCACGCCCGGTTCCAGGAGAGGCTCTCGGACCTCGCTGCTGCCGCCAGGTCAAACATGAGGACAATACATACACCCCACAGAGACAATCCAAGCTGTCTATGATTTAGGGATAAAACGAGGACTACAGAAAGGCAAGATGACCTGACCTAGGAGGGCCATGATATTCTATAGAACCAGACAAAGTTGGTTACCAAGGAAACTTTTTTCCTTGGAACCCGGAAAGCTGGTTCTTTGCATATGCAATGACCAACAATTAGCTTGTTACCCAAGCCTGCCTTACTGCCACCCCCATCCCCCCACTCCCCAGAAGACTGGCTCAAAGAAATATTTTAAATCTCAGGCGGAAACCTGGAAGATGTCTTGTCTGTCTGTTTGGATTAAGGTATGTGTCAGTGTGAGCCCTGTGTTTTTTGATAATATTGCTCAAGTTCTGAGTTCTGATTTCAATGGTCTCAAGACAAGGCAGCCCTTCCAAATCAAACTGCTGGAAATACAAGAAAACATTGACCTAAATGAATGTCAGAGTCCCATGAACTGGGAACTAGTCAATATTAAATATCTAGTATTTTTGGTTTTGCTCCTCCATTATAGACATGTCTAAGAGTCAACAACATTAAGCACAACATGTTCATAGTGCCTAGGTTTCTTTTGAGATAAAAATTGCTCTATTGTTATATCTGTCACAAGCTTGTCAGCAAGAAACTACCTGGAAACGACAACAACAAAAGTAAAAAATGTAAATGTGATATGAGCTTTTAGACAAACTCTTTACAATAATTATACTCTAAAATATCTGCCTCTCATAGTCTTGATTGAAGGCAGAGGAGAAGGGGATGACAGAGGATCAGATGGTTGGATGGCATCACTGACTCGATGGACATGAGTTTGAGCAAGCCCCTGGAGCTGGTGACGGACACGGAAGCCTGGCGTCCTTCAGGCCACGGGGTCCCAAAGAGTCAGACACGACTGAGCAACTGAACTGAACTGAACTAACAAACGTTTCTCCAGGTGTTTTGCTTACCCGAGTTTCTATCCTTGTGATGACAGTGTATTGAATAGCTAGGTCATTTCCAAATAAATGAAAGTTCTGAAACATTCACGACTTGAAAGGACCTCCCTTTTACACAGAAACAAAAGAGATTTTTGACTCTCCATGAATAGTGTCTGGCACCATCCTGACATGTTAAATGTAAGAAAGCAATTGTTTTGTTTTGTTTTGTTCTGTTCTTGGGGGTGGGGGGAGGGGGGCGGGCTATAGCGAATGCCAATATAAAAGTCAGTTCTTGGTTGCTGAAGGGAAATGTATGACTTGTTATTACAAGAAAGTATGTGGAATGCAATGGCACTTGAGGAAGGAAAACAAAGTAGTTCTGTCTTACAGGTGGCCGTTTCAGGATGGGAGAAGCAAAGGAATGGGTACAGAATGGGATAAGGAGGTTGTAGGGAAAGTGGACCCCCAGAAAAGAGTTCTGTGCCTAGCACAAGTTTTCTTGAGATGTCGAACTGCCTTTGCTAATGGAGTTTAAGTTTCTTTACCTCTTAAGTGATCTCTTCTAGGTTGACCTAGAAGAGGAATCTTTTGTTAGCTTTTGCTAAGTGGAGAAGTAGTGTTTCACGGTGACATATGTGATCCTTCCTGACTGTTTGCAGCCCTTTTGATATCGATGCACTGCTTCTGCTGCTGCTGCCGCCGTTGCTGCTGCTAAGTCGTTTCAGTTGTGTCCGACTCTGTGCGACCCCATAGACGGCAGCCCACGAGGCCCCGCAGTCCCTGGGGTTCTCTAGGCAAGAACACTGGAGTGGGTTGCCATTTCCTCCTCCCATGCATGAAAGTGAAAAGTGAACGTGAAGTCGCTCAGTGGTGTCCGACTCTTAGCGACCCCATGGACTGCAGCCTACCAGGCTCCTCCATCCATGGGATTTTCCACGCAAGAGTACTGGAGTGGGGTGCCATTGCCTTCTCCCATATCTATGCACAAGCCTGCCTAAATCATTGACTTCTAGCTAGCTTTGGGATGCCAATGACCATCCACCCTTACAAGGCAACAGAGAAGAGAAAAACACTTACCACAGGAGGTCCTGGTAAGGAACGAGGAACTAACAAGCTCCCGCCAACCAGGATTCTGCAGAGGTCAACAAGAGGTCAGTAAGAGATGGAAGACTGCAGTCCAGAGGTCCTAGCAACTTCCATCTTGCAGCAGAGACCCAGCATAGTCAAAACGAATTCAATGTTGCAAAAAAATAAGTAAACAAATAAAGGACAGAAGTTCTTTGAACACATGACTGAGATTAGGGGTGAGGCAGTACATGTACAGTGCCCGGAAAATCTTAAAGTATGAGAAAGGAAAGAAATTAAAGACAACTATCAAGCTGTCCAAACTGATAAAAACGAAAGATTACACAGTTTTTTCTGTATATATTACCAGATAATAATCTGAAAAGGAATTAAAAAAAATTCCCTTTCAATAATGTCAACATGAATACAACACTTTGCCATGGATGTAACGAGGATGACAAGACTGGCACCCTGGAAATTATACACCCTGGCTGAAAACTATCCTGAATACATGGACAGGTATTCCATAACAATGGAAAGACTTAAGATGGCAATACCATGGAATGCATCTTCAATCTGAAATGAAGATTTGATATGATTTGATCGCTCAGAGCTTTTGTGTCATCAATTGTTATTAAAGTATAAATGAGATAGAGAAAACTGCTGACTTAGACTTGAGGCGGGGTGTACGCCCTGCTGGTTTCTAGCCAGATATTCTACAGGCACTAGCAGTCAGCTAAGGAAAGAAAGGCACTGTCTCAGGGAATGGCACCAGGCCCCTCCCCCACGACATGCCTTGAGGTCACAATGGCAGCAGGTGAGTCATCCTGGGCCAAAAACTGATTGACATGAATCTTGAAGAAAGGCAGTATTCCAGGCAAATATATCATTTCCTTAACATAGATTAGGAGAACAAGGTACGAGGAAAACATACTGTTTTGTTCAAGTCGCTTCTGAGCCTATTGGGGGAACCGACCTGAAGCCAGAGTCCAGCAGATATACATAGGATATTTACATCGCTTAAGACAAACATTTCCTCAGGAACAAATGCATTGCTTAGCTCAAGGTTTGTCTGCGAAATTCTTACACATCAGGAGATGGCTCCGAGCTGGGTTTCTACACACAAGAACATCCATGCAAAGGACAAGCCTGCACAGCCCATCTGCCCCCCTCCCCCACAGCCAGCAGCATTTCCAAGTGACCTCCTAAGGCCTTCCCCAAAATACAGGGGCACCTCTGGGTTTCCTGTTTCCCTCACTTCGAACACTTTTCTTAAAAAAAAAAAAAAAATCCTGCACACTTATTGATAGAATGCCACAGTGCAAGGAAAACAGGCCTTCAATACTTAAACCTCCCTGTGCAAAACACTTGGGGCTTGGTTCTGTTTTGTTTTGTTTTTTAATTACACCACCACATAATTTAAACTTTTTACAATTTCTAATTATTCAGTACCAAAACACCAAACTTTTATTGCCCAAGGTCCCCATGAAAAGGCCCACGCATCAGGACAGCCACAGATTCTGCCATGAAAGGGCAGCAAGGTGCCCTCCCCCCTTCTTTGCTGCCTGGGCGGCCACCAGGGTTTGAAATCCATGCACCCTACTAAGTTTCTAGGGTGCAATCCGTGGACGCTTCCCTTTCCCATCCCAGCAGGTGCTCAAGGGCCCGCTGGCTTACAAAGTGCCAGAAGCAGGGCTGGGCCAGCCGGCCAGAGTTCAGTGTTCTGTCCCTTGGACTTCCAGGGGACACTAGGCTGCTTGGGAAAACCGTGCAGACTGAGATTTTTCAGCAAAGGGGTGGAGCGGTAAAGGCCTTGACACCAAGGGCGAGGCCTTTCTGCCACCGCCAGGTTGGGGAGCTCCGAGAATGTGCCAACAGAGGGCGGAATACTTGGTTCCCTGCTCCAAGCAGTCCCAGTTCCCTGACCTGTGGCCCGCAGCCCTCCGCTGCACCCACTAGATGTGGATCCTTGGGGACACAGGAGCGTAGGAAATGGGCGTCCCTAGCCGCAGTGGCGACCCCCGAGAGCACAACTGGGACTGAACCCCCACCCACAGCCATCTAAATCTTGACCCGCGCAGCCCAGGTTTACCCCGCCCCGGGTGCACTCCCGGCGCGTTTCCAGCCGCAGTGGCCACCACCGAGAGCACAACTGGGAAGCCCTCCCCCACCCCCGCCAGGAGCCGAACCCCGCCCCGCGCCACCCGGGTTCACCCCGCCCCTGCCGCACTCCCAGCGCGTTTCCAGCTGCAGTGGGGACCCCCGAGAGCACAACTGTTACCGCCCCCCACCCCCTCCCGACCAGAACCCCTACCCTCGCCCCCCGGGATCGCCCCGCCCCTGGCGCGCTCCCGGGGCGTTGCCCACTTCCACCAGGGGCTCCTGGTGAGCCCCGTCCCCACGCCCGGTTCCAGGAGAGGATCTCGGACCTCGCTACTGCCGCCAGGTCAAACACGAGGACAATACATCCACCCCACAGAGACAATCCAAGTTGTCTATGATTTAGGGATAAAATGAGGACTACAGAAAGGAAAGATGTCCTGACCTAGGAGGGCCATGAGAGTCTATAGATCCAAACAAAATTGGGTACCAAGGAAACTTTTTTCCTTGGAACCCGGAAAGCTGGTTCTTTGCATATGCAATGACCAACAATTAGCTTGTTACCCAAGCCTGCCTCGCTGCCACCCCCACTTCCCCCCCACTCCCCAGGAAAACGGCTCAAAGAAATATTTTAAATCTCAGGCGGAAAACTGGAAGATGTCTTGTCTGTCTGTCTGGATTAAGGTATATGTCAGTGTGAGCCTTGTGTTTTTTGATAATATTGCTCAAGTTCTGAGTTCTGATTTCAATGGTCTCAAGACAAGGCAGCCCTTCCAAATCAAACTGCTGGAAATACAAGAAAACATTGACCTAAATGAATGTCAGAGTCCCGTGAACTGGGAACTAGTCAATATTAAATATCTAGTATTTTTGGTTTTGCTCCTCCACTATAGACATGTCTAAGAGTCAACAACATTAAGCACAACATGTTCATAGTGCCTAGGTTTCTTTTGAGGTAAAAATTGCTCTATTGTTATATGTGTCACAAGCTTGTCAGCAAGAAACTACCTGGAAACAGCAACAACCAATGTAAAAAATGTAAATGTGATATGAGCTTTTAGATAAACTCTTAACAATAATTATACTCTAAAATATCTGCCTCTCATAGTCTTGATTGAAGGCAGAGGAGAAGGGGATGACAGAGGACAAGATGGTTGGATGGCATCACTGACTCGATGGACATGAGTTTGAGCAAGCCCCTGGAGTTGGTGATGGACACGGATGCCTGGCGTCCTGCAGGCCACGGGGTCCCAAAGAGTCAGACTCGACTGAGCAACTGAACTGAACTGAACTTACAATCGTTCCTCCAGGTGTTTTGGTTACCTGAGTTTCTATCCTGGTGCTAAACTAAGTGACGACAGTGTATTGAATAGCTAGGTCACTTCCAAATAAATGAAACTTCTTAAACATTCACGACTTGAAAGGACCTCCCTTTTACACAGAAACAAAAGAGATTTTTGTCTCTGCATGAATAGTGACTGGCACCATCCGAACATATTAAATGTAAGAAAGCAATTTTTTTGTTTTGTTTTGTTTTGTTCTGTTCTTGCAGGAAGCGGGGTGGGCGCTATTATCACTGATAGGTATGCTCACCAATCTATCAAATGCCAATATAAGAGTGAGTTCTTGGTTGCTGAAGGGAAATGTATGACTTGTTATTACAAGAATGTATGGAATGCAATCACACTGTAAGAAGGAAAACGAAGTAGTTCTGTCTTACAGGTGGCATTTTCAGGATGGGAGAAGCAAAGGAATGGGTACAGAATGGGATAAGGAGGTTGTAGGGAAAGTAGGCCCCCAGAAAAGAGTTTTGTGCCTAGCACAAGTTTTCTTGAGATGTTGAACTGCCTTTGCTAATGGAGTTTAAGTTTCTTTACCTCTTAAGTGATCTCTTCTAGGTTGACCTAGAACAGAAATCTTTTGTTAGCTTTGGCTAAGAGGAGAAGTATTGTTTCACGATGACATATGTGATCCTACCTGACTGTTCTCATCCCCTTTGATATCTATGCACTGCTGCTGCTGCTGCTGCAGCTGCTAAGTGGTTCAGTTGAGGCCGACCCTGTGCCACGCCATAGATGGCAGCCCACCAGGCCCCGCAGTCCCTGGAGTTCTCTAGGCAAGAACACTGGAGTGGGTTGCCATTTCCTCCTCCTATGCATGAAAGTGAAAAGTGAAAATGAAGTCGCTCAGTGGTGTCCGACTCTTAGCCACCCCATGGACTGCAGCCTACCAGGCTCCTCCGTCCTTGGGATTTTCCAGGAGTGGGGTGCCATTGCCTTCTCCCATATCTATGCACAAGCCTGCCTAAATAATTGACTTCTAGCCAACTTTGGGATGCCCATGACCACCCACCCTTACCAGGCAACAGAGAAGAGAAAAACACTTACCACAGGAGGTTCTGATAAGGGACAAGGAACTAACAAGCTCCCACCTACCAGGAATCTGCAGAGGTCAACAAGAGGTCAGCAAGAGATGAGAGACTGCAGTCCAGAGGTCCTAGCTACTTCCATCTAGCAACAAACACCCAGCATAGTCAAAACGATTTCAATGTTAAAGAATAAATAAATATATAAATAAAAGGACAGAAGTTCTTTGAACACATGTCTGAATTTAGGGGTGAGGCATTACATATGTGTCCCAGGATAATCTTAAAGTGTCAGAAAGTAAAGAAATTAAAGACAACTATCAAGCTGTCCAAACTGATAAAAATGAATGATTACACAGTTTTATCATATACATTAGCAGATAATAATCTGAAAAGGAATTTTAAAAAATTCCCTTTCAATAATATCAACATGAATAAAACACTTTGCCATGGATGTAACGAGGATGACAAGACTGGCACACTGGAAATTATACACCCTGGCTGAAAACTATCCTGAATACATGGACAGATATTCCATAACGATGGAAAGACTTAAGATGGCAATACCATGGAATGCATCTTCAATCTGAAATGAAGATTTGATATGATTTGATCGCTCAGAGCTTTTGTGTCATCAAGTGTTATTAAAGTATTAAAGAGATAGAGAAAGCTGCTGACTTAGACTTGAGGCGGGGTGGGGGGGGGTAGTAAGAGTACCCCCTGCTGGTCTTTAGCCAGATATTCTACAGGCACTAGCAGTCAGCTAAGGAAAGAAAGGAACTGTTTCAGGGAATGGCACCAGGCCCTTCCCCCACGACATGCATTGAGATAATATTGGCAGCAGGTGAGTCATCCCGGGCCAAAACTTGATTGACATGAATCTTGAAGAAAGGCAGTATTGCCGGCAAATATATCATTTCCTTAACATAGATAAGGAGAAAAAGCTAGGAGGAAAACATGCTGTTTTGTTCAAATCGCTTCTGAGCCTTTTGGGGGAACCGACCTGAAGCCAGAGTCTAGCGGAAATACATAGGATATTTACATCGCTTAAGACAAACATTTTCTTAGGAAAAAATGCATTGCTTAGCTCAAGGTTTGTCTGCGAAATTCTTACACATCAGGAGATGGCTCCGAGCTGGGTTTCCACACACAAGAACATCCATGCAAAGGACAAGCCTGCACAGCCCATCTGCCGCCCTCCCGCACATCCAGCAGCATTTCCAAGTGACCTCCTAAGGCCTTCCCCAAAATACAGGGGCACCTCTGGGTTTCCTGTTTCCCTCACTTCGAACATTTTTCTTAAAAAAAAAAAAAATCCTGCACACTTCTTGATAGAATGCCACAGTGCAAGGAATACAGTCCTTCAATATTTAAACCTCCATTTGCAAAACACTTGGAGTTTGGTTTTGTTTTGTTTTGTTTTTTAATTACACCACCACATAATTTAAAGCTTTTACACGTTCTAATTATTCAGTTCCAAAACACCAAACTTTTATTGCACAGGGTCCTCATGAAAAGGCCCACGCAGCTGGACAACCACAGATTCTGCCATGAAAGGGCAGCAAGGTGCCCTCCCCCCTTCTTTGCTGCCTGGGCGGCCACCAGGGTTTGAAATCCATGCACCCTACTAAGTTTCTAGGGTGCAATCCGTGGACCCTTCCCTTTCCCATCCCAGCAGGTGCTCAAGGGCCCGCTTGCTTACAAAGTGCCAGAAGCAGGGCTGGGCCAGCCGGCCAGAGTTCAGTGTTCTGTCCCTTGGACTTCCAGTGGACACTAGGCTGCTTGGAAGAACCGCGCAGACTCGGAGATTTTTCAGCAAAGGGGTGGAGCGGTAAAGGCCTTGACCCCAAAGGCAAGGCCTTTCTGCGACCGCCAGGTTGGGGAGCTCCGAGAATGTGCCAACAGACGGCGGAATACTTGGTTCCCTGCTCCACGCAGTCCCAGTTCCCTTACCTGTGGTCCGCAGCCCTCCACTGCACCCACGGGATGGCGATCCTTGGGGACCCAGGAGCAGACGAAATGGGCGTTCCCAGCCGCAGTTGCAACCCCCGAGAGCGCAACTGGGAACCCCTCCCCATCCCCCCCATGAGCCGACCCCCGCCCCGTGCACCCAGGGTTAGCCCCGCCCCTGCCGCGCTCCCGGCGCGTTCCCAGCCGCAGTGGCGACCCCCGGGAGCACAACTGGGACCGACCCCCACCCAAAGCCATCGGAATCTCGACCCGCGCAGCCCGGGTTTACCCAGTCACGGGTGCACTCCCGGCGCGTTTTCAGCCTCAGTGTCCACCTCCGAGAGCACAACTGGGAAGCCCGCCCCCACCCCCGCCAGAAGCCGACCCCCGCCCCACGCCGCCGGCGTTCGCCCCGCCCCTGCACGGTCCAGGTACCTTCCCAGCTTCTAGCGTTCACGCCCAGGTAGGAGCAGGATGTAGGAGTATGGGAGATGTGTCTGGAGCCTGACAGCCTCAGCTCCGCTCTGGCCTGCCCTTTGGACCTAGGAGCCAGGCCAACTTGCAGAGGGCTTAGGGCCCCATTGTATGCAAACTACCAAGGCCTACCGCAAGGAGAGCTCTGTCCGAGGGAAGGGAAGCGCCCCAGGCTGCATTCCCAAGCTGTTGTTTAGCCGCCCAGACTCAGCGCTGCACAGGGGTAATCAGGCTCTCTGTGCCCGCAGCTTCACACACAGGTGTGTCTCCGTAGGAATCAAGAAAGATCCTGACAGAGTGAGGTTCATTAGAGCTATACTAAAGAGCAAAGTCTTGTCCATGTGGTCTTGCCTTCCCCTGTGCCTTTGGGTCTCCAGGCTCGGCCCCAGCTCCGTGGAAACAACCCCTGAGAAAATATCTTCAAGATCCACTTTTCCCAGTGTCTGGGAACCGGGGTTCGTAGGAGGAGAGAAAAGCACGCCTCCATCGGGAACGAAAAGGCAGCCCACCTGCCTGTGTTTTGAAACCTCTATTTGGAAGGAATGGGTTAGCTTCTCCTAAAGGAGACCTCCAGATCTGCTCAGAAGTCGGTAATTCCAGAGGCAGGGTACTGGTTCCTGACTGCCCTTTGCTAGCCTTGCAAAGATATTCCTAGATTCTAGAGTTATTTTCCATGAAGGAGCAGGCTTCGGGAATGTGTCAGACGGGACTGGCTCCTTATTGACCTCAGCTCAGCTATTGCCTTTCCATTCAAACTAGGACAAGGCCCTACTTTATGAAAGGTAAGGGTCTTCTTCTTTGCAAACTGCCAAGGGCTACAGCAATGAGACCTCTGTCAAGGTGAGGGAAGCCTAAGAGGATGGATTCTCAAGCAGGTGCTTTGCCACAAAGCATCAGCACCTCATGGAGAGAATCAAGCTCCCTGTGCACCAATGTTGGGAGTGTAGCTTCACACACAGAGTTGTCTCTATAGGAGCCAAGAATGTTCCTGAGAGATTAGGTTCACTAAACCTCTCCTACAGAGCATAGACCTGTCCATGTGGTTTTGCCTTCCCCTGTGAGTTGGGTCCTCGAGGTCTGCCACACCTCCGGGGAAACTGTCCCTGAGAAAAGTTCTCCAGGAACCGCTTCTCTGAGGCTGGGAAACGCTGTTCACAGGAAGTAAGGCAAGCGAATCTCCTGCAGAGAAAAAGAGGCCTTACTGTCCCTGGAGGAGCAGGCTGCCAGAGTGTGTGAAACCTGACTGTTGCCTTACTGGCCTCAGTTCCACCATTGCCTGTTCCTCCAAACTAGGACCCAGGCCTATTTGGAGAAGCGTTTGGGTGCGGATTTCTACAAAGTGCCAAGGGCTACAGCAGTGAGAATTCTCTCAGCGGTAAGGGAGAGCATTTTATGGATTCTCAAGCTGTTTTCTGAACGACAGGGTCAAAATGAACTGAGAGAATCAGGCTCTCTGTGCCCCTATGTTAGGTACGCAGCTTCACACACAGAAGTGTCTCTATAGGAGCCAAGAATGTTCCTGAGAGATGAGGTTCACTAGAAGTCTGCTACAGAGCATAGACCTGTCCATATGGTTTTGCCTTGCCCTGTGAGTTGGGTCCCCGAGGTCCGCCCTAGCTCAGGGGAAGGAGCCCCTGAGAAAAGATCTCCAGGGACCGCTATTCCCCCAGGCTGGCAAACGCAGTTCACAGGAGGTAACACAAGCGAGCCTCCTGCAAGGCACAACAGGCCTTAGTCTCCCTGGACGATCAGGCTGCCAGAGTGTGTGAGACCTGACTGGTGCCTTACTGGCCTCAGCTCCGCCATTGTGTGTTTCTCCGAACTAGGACCCAGGCCTACTAGGAGAAGGGTTTGGGTATGGATTTCTAAATACTGCCAAGGGGTATTGCAATGAGAACTGTGTCACGGGTAAGGAAGAGCATTGTATGGATTTTCAAGCTGTTGTTTGAACGACAGCTTCAAAGCTGCACAGAGAGAATCAGACTCTGTGTCTCCATGTTTGGTACACAGCTTCACAGACAGGGGTGTCTCCATAGGAAACAAGAACGTTCCTGACAGAGTGAAGTTCACTAGAGCTCTCCTAGAGAGCAAAGACTTGTCCATGTGGTTTTTCTTCCCCTGTGCGTTTGGGGCTCCAGGCTCGGCCCCAGCTCCGTGGAAACAACCCCTGAGAAAAGATCTTCAAGATCCGCTTTTCCCAGAGGCTGGGATGTGGGGTTCATAGGAGGCGGGAAAAGCAGGCCTCCTTCAGAGAGCAAGAGGCAGCCAAGCGGCCTGCGTTTGGAAGCCTCTATTTGGAAGAATGGGTTAGCTTCCCCTAAGGGAGACCTCCAGATCTGTTCAGAAGTTGGTAATTCCAGAGGCAGGGTGCAGGCTCCTGACTGCCCTTTGCCAGCCTTGCAGAGACATTCCTAGATTACAGCGTTATTTTCCATGAAGGAGCAGGCTTCGGGAATATGTCAGACTTGACTGGCGCCTTATTGGCCTCAGCTCAGCTCTTGCCTTTCCTTTCAAACTAGGACAAGGGCCCACTTTATGAAAGGTAAGGGTCCTCTTCTTTCCAAACTGCCAAGGGCTACAGCAATGAGACCTCTGTCAAGGCGAGGGAAGTGTAAGCTGATGGATTCTCAAGCAGGTGCTTTGCCACAAAGCATCAGCACCCCACGGAAAGAATCTGGCTCCCTTTGCCCCTACGTTGCGTGTGTAGCTACACGCACAGAGGTGTCTCGATAGGAGCCAAGAATGTTCCTGAGAGAGGAGGTTCACTGTTGGGGGCCAGAGTGAGGCACTCCGCCCATGGCAAAGGTCATGAGGAAGGAGGCTCGACATACGCAAAGGCGGGATCGAGCCTCAGGAGTCCCCCTGGAAATCCTCGAGCATCTACCCCCATAACCAGAGCCTGCCTACCTTACTACTTTGTGCTCTCACCTACACCTCTGACTTTACGGGGGGCTGTCCCCCACCACCTCTTTCGGAGAAGGAGTTAACCTAGAGCTCCAGTTGATAAAAACCCCTGGGTGTGACAAGAGTGTTTTAACCTACAAACTCCTCTGAAGGTTCTCTAGCCTGCCTGACAGGCTTGTCTGGCCACATGTGATTGCTCACAGCCTCCCAACCATGAGAGGCACGAGATGCTTTAAACCTTCTAAAAACAGGTTCCTTAGAAAAGTTAGAAAATTATTAGTATAAGTATAATGGGCTGATTAGAAATCATATTGGTGAAGGGTTTTTCATTTGTTGAGCTGATGTTTACTGCTAAGTCTCCACATCCCCTGCCCTTATACACATTAATGAATATATACAAGAAATAAGTATTAACCTTTGATATAAATCACGTTAGACCTTAGGCTAAGTAAATTCTTTCCTTAACTAAAACCCACTACACCCTCACCCTATAGGAATGTAACTTTATTTGGGTGGCGTCTGTTTTAAGAATAATCACCCCTGGAGAAATAAGTGTCCTGGTTGACTGACCGCTGTCACAAGGAGAGGGTCGTAAATTGTCAGCAGGCCCCCCGGCCAGAAGATGATGTAACACCCCTAAGACCTCTGTATACTTTTGTATGAAGCACCTGACTTTGATAAAAGTCAGGACTGCTGACCCCACGTGACTTTTGCATAACATCTCAGTGTATAAAAGTAGACCATGGAAAATAAAGAATTGGGATCAGTTTCTCGAAATACTGGTCTCCCCATGTCTCTCTCTCTCTCTCACTCTGGTTGAGTCTCCATCTGGAGCGCGGAACCCACCAAGCTTACTAATTTTGCCTGGGCTTCTAAGATCCAACCGGGGAGGCCTCAGTGTCTCCTCTCCTTCGGGAGAACGGAAGGACGCCTGCGGCCTACGTAAGTGGTGCAAGCTTCTTGTCTTGAAGTTTTATTGGTCCCCCGCGTTAACCAAGCTACTCAGCCTCTTTTCTCCACTGAATTTTCCTACTGAGCTATCCTCATTTTATTACTCTTTATATCCTTAATTAACGTTTAATTAAGCAGTTGTTCCCTGACCCTCGCCTACGCCGTCTCTGCTTCGAATACCCTGGATCAGCTGGGGCTGGACCCCGGCAGTTCACTAGAGATCTCCTACAGAGCATAGACCTGTCCATTTGGTTTTGCCTTCCCCTGTGAGTTGGGTCCCCGAGGTCCGCCCCAACTCCGGGGAAACAGCCCCTGAGAAAAGATCTCCAGGAACTGCTTTCCGCCCAGGCTGGGAAACGCTGTTCACAGGAAGTAAGGCAAGCGAGCCTCCTGAAGGGAAATAGAGGCCTTACTGTCCCTGGAGGAGCAGGCTGCCAGAGTGTGTGACACCTGACTGGTGCCTTACTGGCCTCAGCTCCGCTATTGCATGTTCATCTGAACTTGAGCCCAGGCCTACTTGGAGAAGTGTTTGTGTGCCGATTTCCAGAAACTGCGAAGGGCTACAGCAATGATAACTCTCTCAGTGGTAAGGGAGAGCATTGTGTGGAATCTCAATTTGTTGTTTGAACGACAGCGTCAAAGCTGCACAGAGAGAATCAGGTCTCTGTGTCTCTATGTTGGCTATGCAGCTTCCCACACAGAGATGTCCCCATTGGAGCCAAGAACATTCCCCATAGACTGAGGTTCACTAGAGCACTCCTAGAGAGCAAAGACTTATCCATGCGGTTTTCCCTTCCCCTGTGCATGTGGGTCTCCGGGATCGGCCCCTGCTCCGTGGAAACAGCCTCTGAGAAAAGATCTCCAAGGACCTCTTAACCCCCAGGCTGGGAAGCGGAGTTCGCAGGAGGTGGGATAAGCAAGCTTCCTTCGGCAAGAAGAGACAGCCAACCGGCCTGTGTTTGGAAGCCTATATTTGCAAGGAATGGGTTAGTTTCTCCTGACCGAGACCGCCAGATGTGCTGAGAAGATAGAAATTCCAGAGGCAGGGTCGAGGTTCCTGACTGCCCTTTGCCAGCCTTGCAAAGACATTCCCAGATTCTAACGTTATTTTCCATGAAGGAGCAGGCATCGGAAATATGTCAGACTTGACTGGCGCCTTACTGGCCTCAGCTCAGCTACTGCCTTTCCATTCAAACAAGGACAAGGGCCTACTTGGTGAAGGGTAAGGGTCTGCTTCTTTCCAAACTGCCAAGGACTACAGCAATGAGACCTCTGTCAAGGTGAGGGAAGCCTATGCGGATGGATTCTTAGCAGGTGCTTTGCCACAAAGCATCAGCACCCACGGAGAGAATCAGACTCCCTTTGCCACTATGTTGGGTGTGTAGCTTCATGCACAGAGGTGTCTCTGTAGAAGCCAAGAATGTTCCTGAGAGATGAGGTTCACTAGAGCTCTCCTACAGAGCATAGACCTGTCCATGTGGTTTTGTCTTCCCCTGTGAGTTGGGCCCCCGAGGTCCGACCCAGCTCCAGGGAAACAGCCCCTGAGAAAAAATCTCCAGGAACAGCTTTGCGCCCAGGCTGGGAAATGCAGTTCACAGGAGGCAAGGCAAGCGAGCCTCCTGCAGGGAAAAAGAGGCCTTACTGCTCCTGGACGATCAGGCTGCAAGAGTGTGTGAGACCTCACTTGTGCCTTACTGGCCTCAGCTCCGCCATTGCCTGTTGTTCCGAGCTAGGACCCAGGCCTACTTGGAGAAGGGTTAGGGTGCGGATTTCTACAAACTGTCAAGGACTACAGCAATTAGAATTCTCTTAGCAGTAAGGGAGAGCATTGTATGGATTCTCAAGCTGTTGTTTTAATGACAGCTTCAAAGCTACACAGAGAGAATCAGGCTCTCTGTTCCCCTATTTTGGCTGTGCAGCTTCACACACAGAATTTGACTCTGTTGGAGCCAGAAATATTCCTGAAAGACTTAGGCTCACCAAAGCTGTCCTCCAGAGCAAAGACATTGGATGTGGTTTTGCCTTCCCTTGTCAGTATGGGTCCCCTAGCTTGGCCCCAGCTCCGGGGATACAGCCTCTGAAAAAAATCTTCCAAGAAGCGATTTTCCTCCAGGCTGTTAAGCGGAATTCGCAGTTTGCAAGTTAAGGAAGCCTGCTTCGTGGAAGAGCAAGCAGCCAACTGGCCCTGTGTTAGGAAGCCTGTATTTGAAAGGAATGGGTTAGCTTCTACAGCGGGAGAACCTCAGATCTGCTCAGGGGGCTGAAATACTAGAGTCAGGGTCGAGGTTCTCCCTTGTCCTTTGCGCACCTTGCAAAGACATTCCTAGCTTCTAGCGTTAGTGTCCCTGTAGTAGCAGGCTGCAGGAGCGTGTGATAAATGACTGCCACGTTCCTGTCCTCAGCTCCACTATTGACTTTCTATTCGAACTAGAACCCAGGCCTACTTTGAGAGGGGTTAGGGTCCAGTGTTTTCAAACTGCCAAGGGCTACGGCAATGCGAGCTCTGTCAGAGGTAAGAAAAGAGCAATTGGTTGGATTCTTCAGCTGCTGCGTGGCTGCACAGCTTCCGCGCTGCATGGAGAGCATGAGGCTCCTTGTGGCCCTATTTTGGGTATGCAGCAACATGCACACAGAATGTCTGTGTTCACTTATGTACAGGCTTATGAACACTAGAGCTCTCCTACAGAGCAAAGACCACTCAGTGGGCTCCAAGAGATACCTGTCGCGACTCGAGAAGAGAGTGGAGTCCTTTGCTTCCCCTCGAGATGAGGCCTGACTCCCCGGGTGAGTATGGAATGCAACCCCAAATCCCTGTCGCCTATGGAGAGGAACATTAAGTCCTGGATACAAGCCTAGATGAGGTCTAGTTTGCCCTTCAGTGAATGGAGCCCAATACCCAGCTCTCCCTGGCAACTCGAATGGAAGATTAGACTTCCTGGGCCAACACAAGAGGAAGCCTGAATTCCCCGTCGTAACTCGAGAATCCCACCGCAACTCGAGAAAAACCACGTGCTTCCCTCGTCATCGCAAGATGAGGCCCTTTGTCCGCTACAGCATCTCAAGAGAAGTCCCACGTTCCATCCTGAAGTGCGAAACGGTACTTGGCACCCTTGATGCGACCCCAAAAGTTCCGCAACATACCAGACTCACTCAAGGGGAACACCGAGGTTCCCGGCACCACTTCATCTGAGCCCCTTCTCCTCTCCTGATTGCGACAGGAGGGTCGACTCCCCTTCTCTGTCTGCAAGGGGTACCCGACCTTCCGGGCGCACCTCAGGATGAGGCCGGTCTCATGAGGAAGTTCGAGACGTAGCCTCGTGGGTGGTGCCACATGTCGAAAGACCCCAATTTCACGGTCCACTCTTGAAAAGAACCCGATGCCAGCACACCTCTTTGAAGGAAAACCTGTGGATGAAGGCACAACACGAAGGGGCACTGACACCCGCGTGCATCGTCCAGAAAAACCCGCAGGTCCCACAGACATTTCGACAAGTGGCCTGTCACCCTGTAAACAACTCGAAAGGCAAACGAAGGTCCATTCCTCAACAGAAGACTAGGTGTGACTCTCTTGTCCCTACTCTGCAGGGACCATGGGATCCGAGTCAGAAACGGAGAGGAAGCCTGAGGTTCCTGCGTCCACTCGAGATGAAGCCCTCTTCCATTGCACCACAACCAGTGGAGTCCCGAGAGGCCCCTACCAACTCCACAGTACCCCTGAGTTATCAGAGGCACAATAAGAAGCTCCCTGAGGTCACAGGCACAAGTTGAGGGAACCCTGGGTTTTCTGCCGTGACTAGAGAAAGACCTCGAGAGTGCTTCAAAATGTGTTGAGTCGCGATTCCCCTACCATGACTCGAGAGCCATGACGCGCTCCCCCTCGCCACGCGCATGGAGACCTGACTAACCTGGCACTGCACGAGAGGCTCCATGAGTTCCTCATCGTACCTCGTGAGGAAACCCACACTGGCGCGGCAGCTCGAGGAAACACATGAGACACCCCGGTCATCGCGAGATGAGGGCCTTATATTCCTGAATGGCCTGGAGACCAATCACGTGTCCTCTCTCCAAACTGAAGAAGAGGCTGGACTCCCTTGAAGCCGCTCAGGGGGCTCCAAGAGATCCGCGTCGCGACTCGAGAGGAGAGAGGAGTACTAGGCTTCCAATCGAGACGAGGCCTGACTCCCCGGGGGAGCCTGGAATGCAACCCCGAGATCCCCGCCTTCCCTGGAGAGGAATATTAGGTCCCGGACACACGCCTAGGTGAGGTCTCTTGGCCCCTGCAGTGACTCGAGCGCAACCCCCAGCTTTCCCTTGCAACTCGAGGGGAAGATTGGGCTTCCAAGGGCGAACCCAAGAGGAAGGCTGAGATCCCCGTTGTAACTCGAGAATCCCGCCGCAACTCGAGAAAAACCACGTGGTTCCCACCTCTTGGCAAGATGAGGCCCTTGCCCTGGACGGCGTCTCAAGGGAAGTCCCCTGTTCCGCCCTGAAGGGTGAAACGGTCCTTGACAGCCTACCTGCGAGCCCAAAAGTTCCCCGACACGCCGTGTTCCCTCGAGGGGAACACCGAGTGTCCCGGCACTGCTTCATCTGAAACCCTTCTCCCCTCCGGAACGCGACAGGAGAGTCGATTCCCCTGTGTGGTCTGTAAGGGGTTCCCGGCCTTCCCGGCGCACCTCAGGATGAGGCCGTCCTCACGAGGAAATTCGAGACCAGCCACGTGGGGGGTGACACATGCCGAACGCCCCCGATTCCCCGGTCCGCTCTTGAGAAGGACCCGAGGCCCAGACCCCTCTTCGAAGGCAACCCTGTGGGTGAAGGCACAACACGAAGGGACACTGCCACCCCCGGGCATCGTCCGCAAAGACCCGCGGGTTCCACACACAGCTCGCCGAGGGGCCTGAGACCCCCTGAGCAACTCGAGAGGCCAGCGGGGTTCCCTTCCTCAGACAAGACGAGGCCTGACTCTCCTGTCCCAACTCTGCAGGGACCCTGCGGTCGGAGTCCGAAACGGAGAGGAAGCCTGAGGTTCCTGCCTCCCCTCGAGGTGAGGCCCTCTTCCGTTGCGCCAGACCCAGCGGAGTCCCGAGGGGCCCCGCCACCTCCACAGGATCCCTCGCCTCTCAGAGGCACCCTGGCAAGTTCCCTAAGGTCCCCGGCAGAAGGCGAGGGAAACGAGGGTTTCCCGCCGCCCCCCGAGAAAGACCTCGAGAGTCCTTCTTCAACGCGTCTCGAGGCCCTAGTCCACTCCCGTGACTCGAGAGCCATGACGCGCTTCCCCTCGCCACGCGCATGGAGACCTGACTTCCCTGGCGCCACACGAGAGGCTCCCTGAGCTCCCCGTCATACCTCGTGAGAAACCCCACACTGGCGCCGCAGATAGAGAAAACCCACGAGACGCCCCCGTTTTCGCGACATGACGGCCTTCTTTTCTAGCATGGCCTGGAGAGCAATCCTGAGTCCTCTCTCCAAACTCCACAGTAGGCTTGACTCCCTTTTGGTCACTCAGTGGACTCCAAGACATACGCGTCGCGACTCGAGAGGAGAGCGGAGTCTTTTCCTTCCCCTCGAGGCAAGGCCTGACTCCTCGGGTGAGTCTGATATGCGAACCGGAGATCCCTGTCGCCTCTGGAGAGAAACATTAGGTCCTGGACACAAGCCTAGATGAGGTCTCTTTTTTCCTACAGTGACTCGAGAGCAATCCCCAACTCTCCCTCGCAACTCGAATGGAAGACTGGACTTCCCTGGGCCAACAGAAGAGGAAGCCTGAATTTCCCGTTGTAACTCAAGAATCCCGCCACAACTCGAGAAAAACCACGTCGTTCCCTCTTCATCGCAAGATGCGGCCATTGCCGCTACAGCGTCTCAAAAGAAGTCTTACGTTCAATTTTGAAGTGCGATACGGTATTGGCACCTTTGATGCGACCCCAAAAGTTCCCCAACACACTGGTCTCACTGGAGGGGAACACCGAGGTTCCCGGCATCACCTCATCTGTGCCCCTTCTCCCCTCCTGATCGAGACAGGAGGGTCGATTAACCTGCTTTGTCTGCAAGGGCTTCCGACCATCCCGGCGCACCTAAGGATGAGGCCGGTCTCACTAGGAAATTCGAGACGTAGCCTGGTGGGTGGTGCCACATGCGGAAAGACCCCGATTTCCCGGTCCGCTCTTAATAAGAACCCTATGCCCGGGCACCTCTTCGAAAGCAAACCTGTGGATGAATGCACAACACGAAGGGGTACTGACATCCCCATGCATAGTACGGAAAAACACGCAGATTCCAAACACAGATCGACAAGTGTCCTGTCATCCCTTGAAGAACTAGAGAGGCATGCGGAGTTCCGTCCCTGCACACAAGAGAAGGCCTGACTCTCCTTTCCCAACTCTGCAGGGACCGTGCGATCAGAGTCAGAAATGTAGATGAAACCTGACGTTCCTGCATCAACTCGAAATGAGGCCCTCTTCCATTGCGCCGTACCCAGTGGAGTCCCGAGAGGCCCCTCCCAACTCCACAGTATCCCTGATTCTCAGAGGCACCCTCAGAAGCTCTCTGCGGTCACTGGCACAAGTGGAGTGAACCCAGGGTTTCCTGCTGCATTCTGAGAAAGACCTCGAGAGTCCTTCTTTACCGCGTCTTGAGGCCCGATACCCTACCATGACTGGAGAGCAATGACGCATTTCCCTCGCCACACCCATTGAAACCTAACTTCCCTGGCGCCACACGAGAGGCTCCCTGCGCTCCCCGTCCTACCTCATGAAAACCCCACACTGGCACCTCCGCTCGAGAAAACACATGAGACGCCCCCGTCATCGTAAGATGAGGGCCTTCTTTTCCTACATGACCTAGAGAGCAATCCCGAGTCCACTCTGCAAACTCCACTGGAGGCCTGTCTCCCTTTAGGCCACTCAGTAGCCTCCAAGAGATACACGTCGCTACTCTAGAGGAGAGCGGAGTCCGTTACTTCCCCTCGAGCCGAGGCCTGACTACTTGGGTGAGTCTGGAATGGGATCCCGAGATCCGTGTCGCCCCTGTAGAGGAAAACTCGGTCCTGGACACAAGCCTAAATGAGGTCTTTTTTGTCCTGCATTGACTCAAGTGCAATCCCCAGCTCTCCCTCGCAACTCGAATGGATGATTGGACTTCCCTGGGCCAACACAAGAGGAAGACTGTATTTCCCGTTGTAATTCGAGAATCCCGCGGCAACTGGAGAAAAACAACGTGGCTCCTCCGTCATCGAAATATGAGGCCCCTGTCAGCTATAGCGTCTCCAGCGAAGTCCCATGTTCCGTCTTGAAGTGTGAAACGGTACTTGACACCCTTGATGCGACACCCCAATTTCCCTGACACCCCGGTCTCACTTGAGAAGAACATGGAGGTTCCCAGCACTGCTTCAGCTGAGCCTCTTCTCCCCTCCTGATGGCGACAGGAGGGTCGATTCCCCTGCTTTGTCTGGAAGGGGTTCCCAGACTTCTCGGCGAACCTCAGGATGAGGCCAGTCTCACGAGGGAAGTCGAGACGTAGCCTCGTGTGTTGTGCCACATGCTGAAAGACCCCGATTTCCTGGTCCGCTATTGATAAGATCCCGATGCCCGGTCACCTCTTCGAAGGTAACCCTGTGGATGAAGGCACAACACGAATGGGCACTGACACCCCTGTGCATCGTCCCCCAAAACCGCAGGTTCCACATACAACTCGACAGGTGGCCTGTCATCCCGTGAACAACTCGAGAGGCAAGCGGAGTTCCATTACTCCACACAAGACGAGGTCTAACTCTCCTGTCCCAACTCTGCAGGGACCCTGCTCTCCGAGTCAGAAATGGAGAGGAACCCTGACGTTACTGCCTCAATCCGAGATTAGGTCCTCTTCAATTGCACCAGTCCCTGTGAAGTTCCGAGAAGCCCCTCTCAACTCCACAGTATCCCTGACTTCTCAGAGGAACCCCGCTAAGCTCCCTGAGGTTATGGGCACAAGTCGAGGGAACCCAGCGTTTCCTGCCACACCCCGAGAAAGACCTCGAGAGTTCTTCTTCGAAGCGTCTTGAGGCTCGATTCCCCTACCATGACTCGAGAGCAATGAGGCGCTCCCCCTCGTCACGTCCATGGAGACCTGACTTCCGTGGCACCACAGGAGTCTCCCTGAGCTCCCCGTCCTATCTTGTGAGAAACCCCAACCAGGCACTGCACCTTGAGAAAACCCACGAGACGCCCCCGTCATCGCGAGATGAGGGCCTTCTTTTCCTGCATGGCCTAGAGAGCAATCCCGAGTCCTCTCTCCAAACTCCACAGGAGGCTTAACTCCATTTAGGCCATTCTTGGGCTCCAAGGGATACCCGTCGTGACTCGAGAGGAGAGCGGAGTCTATTCATTCCCTTCGAGACGAGGCCTGACTCCCCGGGTGAGTCTGGAATGCAACCCCGAGATCCCTGTCGCCCCTGGAGAGAAAAACTCGGTCCTGGACACAAACCTAGATGAGCTCTATTTTGCCCTGCAGTGACTCAAGAGCAATCTCCAGCTCTCACTTGCAACTCGAATGGAAGATTGGACTTCCCTGGGCCAACACAAGAGGAAACCTGTATTCCCCGTCGTAACTCAAGAATCCTGCCGCAACTCGAGAAAAAACACGTGGGTCCCCCGTCAGCGCTAGATGAGGCCCTTGCCCACTACAGCGTCTCAAGAGAAGTCCCAGGTTCCGTCTTGAAGTGCGAAACGGTACTTGGCACCCTTGATGCAACCCGAAAAGTTACCCGACTTACCAGTTTCACTCAAGGGGAGCACCGAGGTTCCTGGCACTACTTCATCTGAGCCCTTTCTCTCCTCCTGATCCCGAAAGGAGGGTCGATTCCCCTGCTTTGTCTGGAAAGGGTTCCCGGATTTTCCTGCGTGCCTAAGGATGAGGCCGATCTCACGAGGAAATTCGAGACGTAGCCTCGTGGGTGGTGCAACATGCTGAAAGACCCCGATTTCCCGGTCCGCACTTGAGGAGAACCCGATGCCCGGACACCTCTTCGAAGGCAACCCTGTGGATGAAGGCACAACAGGAAGGAGCACTGACACCCCCGTGCATCTCCAAAAAACCCGCAGGTTCCACACACATCACGAAAAGTGGTGTCATCATTGAACAACTTGAGATGTAAGCGGAGTTCCATTCCTCCGCAGAACACGAGACCTGACACTCCTGAGCAAACTCAGCAGGGACCCTGCGATCTGAGTCAGATCCGGCTCCAGGAAGTCAGGAGCAGAACCCTGAGGTTCCTGCCTCAACTCGAGATGAGGCCCTCTTCCATTGCACCAAACCCAGAGGAGTCCCGAGAGGCCTCTCCCAAATCCACAGTATCCCTGATTTCTCAGAGGCACCCTGAGACGCTCCCTGAGGTCACTGGCACAAGTCAAGGGAACCCAGGGTTTCCTGCTGCAACCCTAGAAAGACATCGAGAGTCCTTTTTCAACCCGTCATGAGGCCCGATTCCCCTACCCTGACTTGAGAGCAATGACGCGCTCCCCCTTGCCCCGCCCATGGAGACCTGACTTCCCTGTTGCCACACGAGAGGCTACCTGAACTCCCCGTCGTACCTCGTGAGAAACCCCACACTGGCGCCACAGCTCGAGAAAACCCACGAGACGCCCCCGTCATCTCGAGATGTGGGCCTTCTCTTCCTGCATGGCCTGGAGAGCAATCCCGAGTCCTCTCTCCAAACTGAAGAGGAGGGTTGACTCCCTTTAGACCACTCAGTGGGCTCCAAGAGATATGCGTCGCAACTTGAGAGGAGAGCCGAGTCCTTTGCTTCCCCTCGAGACGAGGCCTAACTCCCCGGGTGAGTCTGTAATGCAAAACCGAGATCCCTGTCGCCCTTGGAGAGGATCATTGGGTCCTGAACACAAGGCTAGATGAGGTCGCTTTTGCCCTGCAGTAACTCGAGAGCACTCCCCAGCTTTCCCTCGCAACCCGAATGGAAGATGGACCTCCCTGGGCCAACACAAGAGGAAGCCTGAATTCCCAGTAGTAATTCAAGAATTCCGCCTCAACTCGAGAAAAACCACGTGATTCCCCCGTCATTGCAAGATGAGGCCCTTGCCTGCTCCAGCGTCTCAAGAGTAGTCCCACGTTCTGTCTTGAAGTGCGAAATGATATTTGGCACCCTTAATGCTACCCCAAAAGTTCCCCGACATAAGGGTCGCACTCGAGAGGAACACCAAGGTTCCTGGCACCACTTCATCTGAGCCCCTTCTCCCCTCCTGATCGCGAATGGAGGGCCGATTCCCCTGCTTTGTCTGCAAGGGGTTCCCGACCTTCTCCACGCACCTCAGATGAGGCTGTCTCACGAGGAAATTCGAGACGTAGCCTCGATGGTGGTGCCACATGCCGAAAGACCGCGATTTCCCGATCTGCTCTTGATAAGAACGCGATGCCCAGACACCTATTCGAAGATAGTGTGGATGAAGGCACAACATGAAGGGGCACTGACAACCCCGAGCATCATCCGGAAAAGACCGCAGGTTACTCTTACAGCTCAACAAGTGCCTGTCACCCAGTGAACAACTCGAGAGGCAAGCGGAGATCCATTCCTGCACACAAGACGAGGCCTGACTCACCTCTCCCAACTATGCAGGGGGCTTCGATCAGAATCAGAAATGGAGAGGAACCCTGAGGTTCCTGCCTCCCCTCGAGATGAGGCCCCCTTCCATTTCACCAAACCCAGTGGAGTCCCGAGAGGTCTTTCCCAACTCCACAGTATCCCTGACTTCTCAGAGGCACCCGGAGAATCTCCCTGAGGTCACCGGCACAAGTCGAGGGAACCCAGGTATTCTTGCCAAGACCCGAGAGAGATCTTGAGAGTCCTTCTTCAACGCGTCTAGAGGCCTGATTCCCCTACCATGACTCGAGAGCAATGACGCAATCCCCCTCGCCACACGCATCGAGACCTAACTTCCCTGGTGCCACATAAGAGGCTCCCTGAGCTCCCCGTCGTACCTCCTGAGAAACCAACACAGGCGCTGCAGCTCGGTAAAACCACCGAGACCCCCCGTCATCGTGAGATGAGGGCCTTCTTTTCCTGCATGTCCTGGAGTGCAATCCCGAGTCCTCTCTCCAAACTCCAGAGGAGGCTTGACTCCCTTTAGTCCACTCAGTGGGCTCCAAGAAATACCCGTCGCGACTCGAGAAGAGAGAGAAGTCCTTTGTTTCCCCTCGAGATGACGCCTGACTCCCGGGTGAGTCTGGAATGCAACCCCAAGATCCCAGTCATCCCTTGATAGGGACATTAGGTCCTAGACACAAGCCTGGATGAGGTCTCTTTTGCCCTGCAGTGACTCGAGCGCAACCCCCAGCTCTCCCTCGCAACTCGAATGGAAGATTGGGCTTCCCTGGGCCAACACAAGAGGAAGCCAGAAATCCCCTTCGTAACTCGAGAATCCCGCCGCAACTCGAGAAAAACCACGTGTTTCCAACGTCATCCCAAGATGAGGCCCTTGCCTGCTATGGCGTCTCAAGAAAAGAACCACGTTCCGTCTTGAAGTGCGAAACGGTACTTTGCACCCTTGATGCGACACCAAATGTTCCCGGACACGCCGGTCTCACTCGACAGGAACACCGAGGTTCCCGCACCACTTCATCTGAGCACCTTCTCCCCTCCTGTTTGCGACAGGAGGGTCTATTCCCCTGCTTTGTTTGGAAGGGGTTCCCCACATTCCCGGCGCACCTCAGGATGAGGCCGGTCTCACGAGGAAATTCGAGACATAGCGTCGTGGGTGGTGTCACATGCCGAAATACCCCGATTTCCCGGCCCACTCTTGAGAAGAACCCGATGCCCGGACACCTCTTTGAAGGCAACCCTGTGGACGAAGGCACAAAACGAAGGGTCACTGACACTCCCGTGCATCATTCGGTAAAAGCCGCAGGTTCCACACACAGCTCAACAAGAGGCCTGTCATCCCATGAACAACACGAGAGGCAAGCAGAGTTCCATTCCTTCACTCAAGACGAGGCCTGACTCTCCGGTCCCAACTCTGAAGGGACCCTGCGATCGGAGTCCGAAATGGAGAGGAACCCTGAGGTTCCTGACTCCACTCGAGATGAGGCCCTCTTCCATTACACCAAAAACAGTGGAGGCCCGAGAGGCCCCTCCCAAATCCACAGTATCCCGACTTCTCAGAGGCACCCTTAGAAGCTCCCTGAAGTCACCGGCACAAGTCGAGGGAACACAGGGTTTCCTGACGCAACCCGAGAAAGACCTCGAAAATCCTCCTTCAACGCGTCTTGAATCCCAATTCCCCTACCATGACTCAAGAGCAATGACGCGTTCCCCCTCGCCACTCGCATGGAGACTTGACTTCCCTGGCGCCACAAAAGAGGCTCCCTGAGCTCCCCGTCATACCTCGTGAGAAATCCCACACTGGCTCCCCAGCTCCAGAAAACCCACGAGACGCCTCCGTCGTCGCGAGATGAAGGCCTTCTTTTCCTGCATGGCCTGGAGAGCATCTCGAGGCCTCTCTTCAAACTCCACAGGAGGCCTGACTCCCTTTAGGCCACTCTGTTGGCTCAAGAGATACCCGTTGGGACTCAAGAGGAGAGCGGAATTCTTTGCTTCCCCTATATACCAGGCCTGACTCCTCAGGTGAGTCTGGAATGCAACCCCGAGATCCCTGCCGCCCCTGGAGAGGAACATTAGGTCCTAGACACAAGCATAGATGAGGTCTCATTTGCCCTGAAGTGACTCGAGAGCAATCCCCTGCTCTCCCTCACACCTCGAATGGAAGAATGGACTTCCCTGGGACAACACAAGAGGAAGCCTGAATTCCCCGTCGTAATTCGAAAATCCCGCCGCAACTCGAGAAAAACCACGTGGTTCCCCCGTCATCGCAAGATGAGGCCCTTGCCAGCTACAGCGTCTCAGGAGAAGCCCCACGTTCCATCTTGAAGTTTAAAATGATAATTGGCAACCTTGATGTTATCACAAAAGTTCCCCGACACCCTGGTGTCACTCGAGGGGAACACCAAGGTTCGGTGCACCGCTTGTTCTGAGCCCCTTATCCCCTCCTGATCGCGACGGGAGGGTCGATTACCCTGCTTTGTCTGGAAGGGTTTCCGGACCTTCCCAGCGCACCTCAGGATGAGGCCGGTCTCACGAGGAAATTCGAGACGTAGCCTTGTGGTTGGTGCCACACGCCGAAAGACCCCGATTTCCGTGTCTGCTCTTGATAAGAACCCAATGCTAGGACACCTCTTCGAAGGCAATCCTGTGGATGAAGGCACAAAACGAAGGGGTCTGACACCCTCGTGTATCGTTGGAAAAGCCCGCAAGTTCCACATACAGATCGACAAGTGGCTTGTCACCCCATGAACAACTCGAGAGGCAAGAGGAGTTTAATTCCTCCACACAAGACAAGGCCTGACTCTCCTGTCCCAACTCTGCATGGACACTGAGATCCGATTCAGAAATGGAGAGGAACCCTGAGGTTCCTGCCTCAACTCGAGATAAGGCCCTCTTCTACTGCACCAAACCCAGTGGAGTTCGGAGCGGCCCCTCCCAACTGCACAGTATCCCTGACTTCTCAGAGGCACCCTGAGAAGTTCCCTGAGGTCACGGGCATAAGTCGAGGGAACCCAGGGTTTCCTGCCATAACCTGAGAAAAACCTTGAGAGTCCTTCTTCATGCGTCTTGATGTCCGATTCCTCTACCATGACTGGAGAAAAATGACGCGCTCCCCCTCGCCACGCGCATGAAGATCTGACTTCCCCGGCACCACATGAGAAGCTCCCTGAGCTCCCCATCGTACCTCGTGAGAAACCCCACACTGGCGCCGCAGCTCGAGAAAACCCACGAGACGCCCCTGTCATGGTGAAATGAGGGCCTTCTTTCCTGCATGACCTGAAGAGCAATCCCGAATCCTCTCTCCAAACTCCAAAGGAGGCTTGACTCCCTTTAGGTCACTCAGTGGGCTCCAAGAGATACCCGTCGATACTCAGGAGGAGAGCGGTGTCCTTTGCTTCCCCTCGAGATGAGGCCTGACTACGAGGGTGAGTCTGGAATGCAACCCTGGATCCCTGTCGCCCCTGGAGAGGAACCTTAGGTCCTGGACAAAAGCCTAGATGAGGTCTCTTTGGCCCTGCAGTGACTCAAGCACAACCCCTAGCTTTCCCTTGCAACTCGAATGGAAGATTGGCCTTTCTGAGCCAACACAAGAGGAAGCCTGAATTTCCAGTTGTAATTTGAGAAACCCGCCCAACTCGAGAAAAATCACGTGGTTCCCTGTATTGCAAGATGAGGCGCTTGCCCCCTACAGCGTCTCAAGAGAAGTCTCACATTCCGTCTTGAAGTGCAAAACAGTACTTGGCACCCTTGATGCGACCCCAAAAGTTCCCCTATATACCGATCTCACTAGAGGGGACACTGAAGTTCCCGGCACCACTTCAACTGAGGCCTTTCTCCTCTCCTGATCGCGACAGGAGGGTCGATTCCCATGCTTTGTCTGCAAGGGGTTCCCGACGTTCCCCGCGAACCTCCGGATGAGGCCGGTCTCATGAGGAAATTCGAAAAGTAGCCTCATGGTTGGTGCCACATGCTGAAAGATCCCGAATTCCCGGTCCACTCTAGATAAGAACCTGACGCCCGGACATCTCTTCGAAGGCAACCCTGTGGATGAAGGCACAACACGAAGGGACACTGACATCCCCATGCATCGTCTGGAAAACCCCGCCGATTCCACTCACAGCTCCAAATGTGGACTGTCACCCCGTGAACAACTCGAGAGGCAAGTGAAGTTGCATTCCTTCACACAAGACGAGGCCTTACTCTCCTGGCCCAACTCTTCAGGGACCCTGCGATCGGAGTCAGAAATGGAGAGGAACCCTGAGGTTCCTGCCTCAACTAGAGAAGAGGCCCTCTTCCATTGAACCAAACTCAGTGGTGTCCCGAGAGGCCCCTCCCAACACCACAGTATCCCTGAATTCTCAGAGGCTCCCTGAGAAGCTACCTGAGGTCACTGGCACAAGTCGAGGGAACCCAGAGTTTCCTGAAGTAACCCGAGAAAGACTTGGAGAGTCCTTTTTCAACGTCTCTTGATGCCCGATTCCCCTACCATGTCTCCAGAGCAAGGAAGCGCTCCCCTCGCCACAAGCAGGAAAACTGACTTCCCTAGTACCACACAAGAGGCTCCCTGAGTACCCCATCGTACCTCGTGAGAAAACCCACAGTGGCGCCGCAGTTCGAGAAAAACCACAAGATGCCCCCGTCAAGGAGAGATGGGGGCCTTCTTTTCCTGCCTGACCTGGAGAGCAATCCCTGGTCCTCTCTCCAAACTTCACAGGAGGATTGACTCCCTTTAGGCCACTCAGTTGGGTCCAAGAAATACCCGGTGCGACTCGAGAGGAGAGCGGAGTCCTTTGCTTCCCTCGAGACGAGGCCTGACTCCCCGGGTGAGTTTGGAATGCAACCCTGAGAACCCTGTCGCCCCTGGAGTGGAATATTATGTCCTAGACACAAGCCTAGATGAGGTCTATTTTGCCCTACAGTGACTCGAGAGCAACCTCCATCTCTCCCTCACAATTTGAATGGAATATTGGTCTTCCCAAGGTCAACACAAGAGGAAGTCTGAATTTCCCATCGTAATTCGAGAATTCAGCCTCAAGTCTTAAAAATCATGTGGTTCCCCCTTCATCGCAATATGAGGCCCTTGCCAGCTAGAGTCTCAAGAGAAGTCCCACGTTCCATCTTAAAGTTCGAAATGCTACTATGCACACTTGATGCGACCCCAAAGTTCCCCAACATACCGGTCTTACTCCAGGGGAACACCGAAGTTTCCGGCGTCTCCAGGGAAGTCCCATGTTCCGTCCTTAAGTGCGAAATGGTAATTGACACCCTTGATGCGACCACAAAAGTTCGCCGACACGCTGGGTTCCCTCGAGGGGAACACCGAGGGTCCCAGCACCACTTCATCTGAGCCCCTTCTCCCCTCCTGATCGCGACAGGAGAGTCGATTCCCCTGCTTTCTCTGGAAGGGGTTCCCGGCCTTCCTGGTGCACCTCAGGATGAGGCCGGTCTCAGGAGGAAATTCGAGACTAGCCATGTGTGAGGTGCCACGTGCCGAACAACCCCGATTTTCCGGTCCACTCTTGATAAGAACCCGATGCCCGGACACCTCTTCGAAGGCAACCCTGTGAGTGAAGGCACAACACGAAGGGGCACTGACACCCCTGTGCATCATCCGGAAAAACCCGCAGGGTCTACACACAGCTCGACAAGGGGCCTGAGACTCCCGGAACAACTCGAGAGGCAACCAGAATTCCATTCCTCAGACAAGACGAGGCATGACTCTCCTGTCCCAACACTGCAGGGACCGTGCAGTCGGAGTCAGAATCGGAGAGGAAGCCTGAGGTTCCTGCCTCCCCTCGAGATGAGGCCCTCTTCCATTGCGCCGAAACCAGCAGAGTCCCTAGAGGCCCTGCCAACTCCACAGCATCCCTCACTTCTCAGAAGCACCCTGGGAAGTTCCCTATAGTCCCCTGCAGAAGTCGAGGGAAACGAGGGTTTCCCGCCGCCACCCGAGAAAGACCTCGAGAGTCCTTCTTCAACGCGTCTTGAGGCCCTAGTCGCTTCCCATGACTCGAGAGAGATGACCAGCTCCCCCTCACCATGCGCATGGAGACATGAGTTCCCTGGCGCCGCACGAGAGGCTCCCTGAGGTCCTCGTCGTGCCTCGTGAGAAAACCCCCACGGGCGCTGCAGCCTGAGGAAACCCATGAGACGCCTCCGTCATCGCGAGCTGAGGGCCTTCTTTTCCTGCCTGGCCTGGAGAGCAATCCCGAGTCCTCTCTCCAAACTGAAGAGGAGGCTCGACACCCTTGAGTCCACTCAGTGGGCTCCAAGAGATAGGTGTCGCGAATTGAGAGGAAAGCGGAGTCCTCTGCTTCCCCTCGAGGCGAGGCCTGACTCCCCGGGGGAGTCTGGAATGCAAACCCGAGATCCCTGTCTTCCCTTGAGAGGAATATTAGGTCCTGGACACACGCCTCGATGAGGTCTCTTTGGCCCTGTAGTGACTCGAGCAGAACCCCCAGCTTTCCCTCGCAACTCCAGGGGAAGTTTGGGCTTCCCAGGGCCAACCCAAGAGAAAGCCTGAAATCCCCGTCGTTTTCGAGAATCCAGACGCAACTCGAGAAAAACGATGTGGTTCCAACGTCTTCACAGGATGAGGCCCTTGCCCGCTACAGCGTCTCCAGGGAAGTCCCATGTTCCGTCCTGAAGTGGGAAACGGTACTTGGCTCCCTTGATGCGACCCCTAAAGTTCCCTGAAACGCCGGGTTCCCTCGAGTGGAACACCTAGATTCCCGGCCCCACTTCATCTGAGCCCCATCTCCCCTCCTGATTGAGACAGGAGATTCGATTCCCGTGCTTTGTGTGGAAGGCGTTCCCGGCCTTCCCGGCGCAACTCAGGATGATGCTGGTCTCACGAGGAAATTCGAGATGAGCCACGTGTGTTGTGCCACATGCCGAACGACCCCGATTTCCCCGTCCGCTCTTGAAATGAACCCGATACCCGGACACCTCTTTGAAGGCAACCCTGTGGGGGAAGGCACAAAATGAAGGGGCAATGACACCCCCGTTCATCTTCTGGAAACACCCGCAGGTTCCACACACAGCTCGACAAGGGGCCTGAGACCCACTGAACGACTCGAGAGGCAAGCAGAGTTCCATTACTCAGACAAGATGAGGCCTGACTCTCCTGTCCCAACCCTGCAGGGACCCTGCGGTCGGAGTCAGAAATGGAGAGGAAGCTGAGGTTCCTGCCTCCAATCGAGATGAGGCCCTCTTTCATTTCGTCAAACCTAGTGGAGTCCCGAGAGGCCCCTCTAATTCCTCAGTATCCCTCACCTCTCAGAGGCACCTGGGAAGTTCACTAAGGTCCCCGGTAGAGGTCGAGGGAAACGAGTGTTTCCCACCCCAACCCAAGAAAGACCTCGAGAGTCCTTCTTAAATGCGTCTTGAGGCCCTAGTCCCTCCCATGACTCCAGAGCAATGACGCGATCTGCCTGGCCACACTCATGGAGGCCTGACTTCTCTGGCGCCGCACGAGAGGCTCCCTGATCTCCCCATCATATCTCGTGAGAAACCCCACACTGGCGCCGCAGCTCGAGAAAACCCATGAGACGCTCCCGTCATCACGAGAGGAGGGCCATCTTTAACTGCATGGTATGCAGATCAAGCGTGAACCTTCTGTCCAAGCTACACAGGACGCTTGACTCCCTTTAGACCACTCATTGGGCTCCAAGAGTTACGCGTCCCGACTCGAGAGGATAGTGGAGTCCTTTGCTTCCACTCGAGACGAGGCGTGACCCACCGGGTGAGACTGGAATGTGACCCCGATATCCCTGTTGCCCCTGGAGAGCAATACTACGTCCTGGACCCAAGCCTACATGAGGACTCTTTGCCCTGAAGTGACTCGAGAGCAACCCACAGCTCTCTCTGACAAGTTGAATGGAAGATTGGACTTCCAGGGCCAACACAAGAGGAAGCCTGAATTCCCCGTCGTAACTCGAGAATCCCGCCGCAACTCGAGAAAAACCACGTGTTTCCCTCGTCATTGCAATATGAGGCCCTTGCCCGCTAGAGCATCTCCAAAGAATTCCCACGTTCCGTCTTGAAGTGCGAAACTGTACTTGGCACCCTTGATGCGACCTCAAAAGTGCCGTGACATACCGGTCTCACTCGAGGGGACCACCGAAGTTCCCGGCACCACTTCATTTGAGCCCCTTCTCCCCTTCTGATCGCGACCGGTGGGTCGATTCCCCTGCTTTGTCTGCAAGGGTTCCCTACCTTCATGGCGAACCTCAGGATGAGGCCAGTCTCCCGAGGAAATTCGAGACGTAGCCTCGTGGGTGGTACCACATGCTGAAAGACCCCAATTTTCTGGTACGCTCTTGAAAAGAACCCGATGCCTGGACATCTCTTTGAAGGCAACCCTGTGGATGAAGGCACAACACGAAGGGGCACTGACACCCCTGTGCATCATCCGGAAAAAACCACAGGTTCCACACACAGCTCAACAAGTGGCCTGTCACTCCATGAACAACTCGCAAGGCAAGCGGAGATCCATGCCTCCACAGAAGATGAGGCGTGACTCTCTTGTCCATACTCTGCAGGTACTCTGCGACCCGAGTCAGAAATGGAGAGGACCCCTGAGGTTCCTGCCTCCATACGAGATGAGGCCCTCTTCAATTGCACCAAACACAGTTGAGTAACGAAAGGCCCCTCCCAAATCCTCAGTGTCCCTGACTTCTCAGAGGCACCCTGAGAAGTTGCCTGAGGTCACCGACACAAGTCGAGGGAACCCAGGGTTCCCTGCCGCAACCCGAGAAAGACCTCGAGAGTCCTTCTTCAATGCGTCTTGAGGCCTGATTTGCCTACTATGACTCGAGAGCAATCACGCACTCCCCTTCACCACACGCACGGAGACCTGACGTCCCTAGCACCAAACGAGAGGCTCTCTGAGCTCCCCGTCGTACCTCGTGAGAAATCTGATAATGGCGCCACAGCTGGAGAAAACCCACGAGACGCCCCCGTCATCGCGAGATGAGGGCCTTTTTTCCTGCATGGCCAGGAAAACAATCCCGAGTCATCTCTCCAAACTCCATAGGAGGCTTCACTCCCTTTACGCCACACAGTGGGCTCCAAGAGATACCCGTCGCGACTCGACAGGAGAACGGAGTACTTTTTTTCCCCTCAAGACGAGGCCTGACTCTCCAGGTGAGTCGAGAATGCAACCCTGAGATCCCTGTCGTCCCAGTAGTGGAACACTAGGTCCTGGACACAAGCGTAGATGATGTGTATTTTGCCCTGCAGTGACTGGAGAGCAATCCCCAGTTCTAACTCGCAACTCAAATGGAATACTGGATTTTCCTGGCGCCACACAAGAGGCTCCCTGAGATCCCCGTGGTACTTCATGAGACACCCCACACTGGCGCCGCAGCTCGAGAAAACCCACGAGATGCCACTGTCATCTCGAGATGAGGGCCTTCTTTTCCTGCATGGCCTGGAGTCCAATCCCGAGCCCTCTCTCCAAACTCCACAGCAGGCTTGACTCCCTTTAGTGCACACATTGGGCTCCAAGAGATACCCATCGCGACTCGAGACGAGAGCGGAATTCTTTGCTTACCCTCGAGCTGAGAACTGACTCCCCGGATGAGTCTGGAATGCAAACCCGAGATCCCTGTCGCCCCTGGAGAGCAACATTAGATCCTGGACACAAGCCTAGATTAGGTCTCTTTTGCCCTGCAGTGACTCTAGCGCAATCCCCAGATCCCCCTCGCAACCCGAATGGAAGATTGGATTTCAAGGCCAACAAGAGGAAGCCTAAATTCCCGGTCATGACTCGAGAATCCCGCCGCATCTTGAGCAAAACCACGTGGTTCTCCCGTCATCGCAAGATGAGGCACTTGCCCATTACAGCGTTTCAAAAGATGTCCCAGGTTCCATCTTGAAGTGCGAAACGGTACTTGGCACCCTTGATGCAACCCCAAAAGTCCCCCAACACGCCGGTCTCACTCAAGGGGAACACCGAGGTTCCCGGCACCACTTCATTTAAGCCCCTTCTCCCCTCCTGATCGTGACCGGTGGATCGATTCCCCTGCTTTGTCTGCAAGGGGGTCCGACCTTCCCTGCACAACTCAGGATGAGGCCGGTCTCATGGGGAAATTCGATACGTAGCTTTGTGGGTGGTGCCACTTGCTGAAAGACTCCAATTTCCCGGTCCGCTCTTGATAAGAATCCGATGCTCGGACACCTCTTGGAAGGCAGCCTTGAGTATGAAGGTACAACACGAAGGGGCACTAACACACCTGTGCATCATCCGGAAAAACGGGCAGGTTACACACACAGCTCGACAAGTGGCCTGTCACCTCGAGAACAACTCGAGAGGCAGGAGGAGTCCCATCCTCCAGAAAAGACGAGGCCTGACTCTCCTGTACCAACATGCAGGGACCTTGCGATCTGAGTTAGAAATGGAGAGGAACACTGAGGTTCCTGCTTCAACTCGAGATGAGTCCCTCTTACATTCCACCAAATGCAGAGGAGTCTCGAGAGGCCCCTCCAAACTGCACAGTATCCCTGACTTCTCAGAGGCACTCTGAGAAGCTCCCTGAGGTCGCAGGCACAAGTCAAGGGAACCCTGGGTTTTATGCAGTGACCCAAGAAAGACCTCGAGAGTCCTTCTTCAACCCGTCTTGAGGCCCGATTACCCTACCATGACTCAAGAGCAATGACGAACTCCCCCTAGCCATCTCATGGGGACCTGACTTCCCTGGCGCCACACGAGAGGCTCCCTGAGCTCCCTCTCGTACCTCGTCAGAAACCTGGCACTAGCGCGGCAGTCTAGAAAATCCACGAGACGCCGCCGTCATCGCGAGATGAGGGCCTTCTTTTCCTGCATGGCGTGGAGAGGAATCCCGAGTCCTCTATCCAAACACCACAGGAGGCTTGACTCCCTTTAGGGCACACAGTGGGCTCCAAGAGATACCCATCGCGACCCAAAAGGATAGCAGAGTTCTTTGCTTCCCCTTGAGACGAGGCCTGATTCCCCGGGTGAGTCTGGTATGCAAGCCCGAGATCCCTGTCGCCCCTAGGGACGAACATTAAGTCCTGGACACAAGCCTAGATGAGGTCTATTTTGCCCTGCAGTGACTCGAGGGCAATCCCCAGCTCTCCCTTGAAACTCGAATGGAAGATAGGACTTCCCTGGGCCAACACATGAGGAAGACTGTATTCCCTGTCGAAACTCGAGAATCCCGCCACAACTCCAGAAACGCCACGTGGCTCCCCCGTCATCCCAAGATGAGGCCCTTGCCCCCTACAGCATCTCAAGGAAGTCCCACGTTCCGTCTTGAAGTGCGAAACGGTATTGGTACCCTTGATGCGACCTCAAAAGGTCCTCGACACACCGGTCTGACTCGAGGAGAACACCGAGGTTCCCGGCACCACTACATCTGGGCCCCTTCTCCCCTCCTGATCGCGACAGGAGTGTCGATTCCCCTGTTTTGTCTTGAAGGGGTTCCCGCCTTTCCCGGTGCATCTCAGGATGAGGCCGGTCTCACGAGGATATTCGAGACATAGCCTCGTGGATGGTGACACATGCCGAAAGACCCCAATTTCCCGGTCCGCTCTTGTTAAGATCCCAATGCCCGGACACCTCTTTGAAGATAACCCTTTTGATGAAGGCACAACAGGAAGGGGCACTGACACCCCCGGGTATCGTCCGGAGAAACCCGCAGGTACCACACACAGCTCGAGAAGTGACCTGTCACCCCGTGAACAACTGGAGAGGCAAGCAGAGTTCCATTCCTCCACACAAGACGAGGCCTGACTCTCCTGTTCGAACTCTGCTGTGAAACTGCGATCCGAGTCAGATCTGGCCCAGGGGAAGTCAGGAGAGGAAACATGAGTTTCCTGCCTCCACTCGAGATGAGGCCCTCTTCCATTGCACCGAACCCAGTGGAGTCCCGAGAGGCCCCTCCCAACTGCACAGTATCCCTGACTTCTCAGAGGCACCCTTAGACCTTCCTGAGATCACCGGCACAAGTCGAGGGAACCAAGGGTTTCCTGCCCCAACCCGTAAAAGACCTCGAGAGTCCTTCTTCAACGCGTCTTGAGGTGTGATTCCCCTACCATGACTCGAGAGCAATGACGCGCTCCCCCTAGCCACGAGCATAGAAACCTGACATCCCTGGCACCACAGGAGAGGCTCCCTGAGCTCCCCATTATACCTCGTGAGCAACACCACACTGGAGCCGCAGCTCGAGAATACCCACGAGACGCCCCAGTCCTCACGAGATGAGGGCCTTCTTTTGCTGTATGGCCTGGAGAGCAATCCTGAGTCCTCTCTCCAAACTCCACAGGAGGCTTGACTCATTTTAGGCCACACAGTGAGCTCCAAGATATACCCGTCGCAACTTGGCAGGAGAGCGGTGTCCTTGGCTTCCCCTCAAGACGAGGCCTGATTCCCCGGGTGAGTCGAGAATGCAATGCCGAGATAGCTGTCGCCCCAGCAGAGGAACATTAGGTCCTGGACACAAGCCTAGATGAGCTCTATTTGGCCCTGCAGTGTCTCGAGAGCAATCCCCAGTTCTAACCCACAATTCGAAAGAAAACTGGACTTCCCTGGGGCAGTTGAAGAGGAAGCCTGAATTCCCCGTCATCACTCGACAATCCCGCCGCAACTCGAGAAAAAACACATGGTTCCAACGTCTTCGCAAGATGAGGCCCTTGCCCACTACGGCGTCTCAAGGGAAGTCCCATGTTCCGCCCTGAAGTGAGAAACGGTACCTGACACCCTTTGTGAGAACCCCAAAGGTTCCCCGACACCCCGGGTTCCCTCGATGGGAACAACTAGTGTCCCGGCAACGCTTCATCTGAGCCCCTTCTCCCCTCCTGATCGCGACAGGAGAGTCGATTCCCCTGCGTGGTCCGGAAGGGGTTCCCGGCCCTCCCGGCGCACCTCAGGATGAGGCCGGTCTCACGAGGAAATTCGAGATGAGCCACGTGGGTGGTGCCACATGCCGAACGCCCCCGATTCCCCGGTCCGCTTTTGAGAAGGACCCGAGGCCCGGACACGTCTTCGAAGGCAACCCTGTGGGTGAAGGCACAACACGAAGGGGCACTGACACCCCCGTGCATCATCCGGAAAGACCCGCAGGTTCCACACACAGCTTGGCGAGGGTCCTGAGTCCCCCTGAACAACTCGAGAGGCCAGCGGGGTTCCCTTCCTCAGACAAGACGAGGCCTGACTCTCCTGTCCCAGCTCTGCAGGGACCCTGCGGTCGGAGTCCGAAACGGAGAGGAAGCCTGAGGTTCCTGCCTCCCCTCGAGGTGAGGCCCTCTTCCGTTGCGCCAGACCCAGCGGAGTCCCGAGGGGCCCCGCCACCTCCACAGGATCCCTCGCCTCTCAGAGGCACCCTGGAAAGTTCCCTAAGGTCCCCGGCAGAAGGCGAGGGACACGAGGGTTTCCCGCCACCCCCCGAGAAAGACCTCGAGAGTCCTTCTTCAAAGCGTCTCGTGGCCCTAGTCCCCTCCCGTGACTCGAGAGCCAGGACGCGCTCCCCCTCGCCACGCGCATGGAGACCTGACTTCCCTGGCACCGCACGAGAGGCTCCCTGAGATCCTCGTCGTGCCTCGAGAGAAAACCCCCACGGGCGCCGCAGCTCGAGGAAACCCCTGAGACGCCCCCGTCCTCGCGAGCTGAGGGCCTTCTTTTCCTGCATGGCCTGGAGAGCAATCCCGGGTCCTCTCTCCAAACGGAAGAGGAGGCTGGACTCCCTTGAGGACGCTCAGGGGGCTCCAAGAGACCCGCGTCGCGACTCGAGAGGAGAGCGGAGTCCTTGGCTTCCCCTCGAGACGAGGCCTGACTCCCTGGGGGAGCCTGGAATGCAACCCCGAGATCCCTGCCTTCCCTGGAGAGGAATAGTAGGTCCCGGACACACGCCTAGGTGAGGTCTCTTCGGCCCTGCAGTGACTCGAGCGCAACCCCCAGCTTTCCCTCGCAACCTGAGGGGAAGATTGGGCTTCCCAGGGCCAACCCAAGGGGAAGGCTGAGATCCCCGTCGTAACTCGAGAATGCCGCCGCAACTCGAGAAAAACCACGTGGTTCCCACCGCTTGGCAAGATGAGGCCCTTGCCCGCGATGGCGTCTCAAGGGAAGTCCCCTGTTCCGCCCTGAAGGGCGAGACGGTTCCTGACAGCCTTCCTGCGACCCCCAAAAGTCCCCCGACACGCCGGGTTCCCTCAAGGGGAACACCGAGGGTCCCGGCACCGCTTCCTCTGAGCCCCTTCTCCCCTCCTGATCGCGACAGGAGAGGCGATTCCCCTGCGTGGTCTGGAAGGGGTCCCCGGCCTTCCAGGCGCACCTCAGGATGAGGCCGGTCTCACGAGGAAATTCGAGACGAGCCACGTGGGTGGGGCCACAGGCCGAACGCCCCCGATTCCCCGGTCCGCTCTTGAGAAGGACCCGAGGCCCGGACCCCTCTTCGAAGGCAACCCTGTGGGTGAATTCACAAGACGAAGGGGCACTGCCACCCCCGTGCATCGTCCGCAAAGACCCGCGGGTTCCACACACAGCTCGACGAGGGGCCTGAGACCCCCTGAGCATCTCGAGAGGCCAGCGGGGTTCCCTTCCTCAGACAAGACGAGGCCTGACTCTCCTGTCCCAACTCTGCAGGGACCCTGCGGTCGGAGTCCGAAACGGAGAGGAAGCCTGAGGTTCCTGCCTCCCCTCGAGGTGAGGCCCTCTTCCGTTGCGCCAGACCCAGCGGAGTCCCGAGGGGCCCCGCCACCTCCACAGGATCCCTCGCCTCTCAGAGGCACCCTGGGAAGTTCCCTAAGGTCCCCGGCAGAAGGCGAGGGAAACGAGGGTTTCCCGCCGCCCCCCGAGAAATACCTCGAGAGTCCTTCTTCAACGCGTCTCGAGGCCCAAGTCCCCTCCCGTGACTCGAGAGCCAGGACGCGCTCCCCCTCGCCACGCGCATGGAGACCTGACTTCCCTGGCGCCGCACGAGAGGCTCCCTGAGATCCTCGTCGTGCCTCGGGAGAGAACCCCCACGGGCGCCGCAGCTCGAGGAAACCCCTGAGACGCCCCCGTCCTCGCGAGCTGAGGGCCTTCTTTTCCTGCATGGCCTGGAGAGCAATCCCGGGTCCTCTCTCCAAACGGAAGAGGAGGCTGGACTCCCTTGAGGCCGCTCAGGGGGCTCCAAGAGACCCGCGTCGCGACTCGAGAGGAGAGCGGAGTCCTTGGCTTCACCTCGAGACGAGGCCTGACTCCCCGGGGGAGTCTGGAATGCAACCCCGAGATCCCTGCCTTCACTGGAGAGGAATATTAGGTCCCGGACACACTCCTAGGTGAGGTCTCTTCGGCCCTGCAGTGACTCGAGCGCAACCCCCAGCTTTCCCTCGCAACCCGAGGGGAAGATTGGGCTTCCCAGGGCCAACCCAAAGGGAAGGCTGAGATCCCCGTCGTAACTCGAGAATGCCGCCGCAACTCGAGAAAAACCACGTGGTTCCCACCTCTTGGCAAGATGAGGCCCTTGCCCGCCACGGCGTCTCAAGGGAAGTCCCCTGTTCCGCCCTGAAGGGCGAGACGGTCCCTGACAGCCTTCCTGCGACCCCCAAAAGTCCCCCGACACGCCGGGGTCCCCCGAGGGGAACCCCGAGGGTCCCGGCACCGCTTCCTCTGAGCCCCTTCTCCCCTCCTGATCGCGAGAGGAGAGGCGATTCCCCTGCGTGGTCTGGAAGGGGTTCCCGGCCTTCCCGGCGCACCTCAGGATGAGGCCGGTCTCACGAGGAAATTCGAGACGAGCCACGTGGGTGGGGCCACATGCCGAACGCCCCCGATTCCCCGGTCCGCTCTTGAGAAGGACCCGAGGCCCGGACCCCTCTTCGAAGGCAACCCTGTGGGTGAAGGCACAACACGAAGGGGCACTGCCACCCCCGTGCATCGTCCACAAAGACCCGCGGGTTCCACACACAGCTCGACGAGGGGCCTGAGACCCCCTGAGCAACTCGAGAGGCCAGCGGGGTTCCCTTCCTCAGACAAGACGAGGCCTGACTCTCCTGTCCCAAATCTGCAGGGACCCTGCGGTCGGAGTCCGAAACGGAGAGGAAGCCTGAGGTTCCTGCCTCCCCTCGAGGTGAGGCCCTCTTCTGTTGCGCCAGACCCAGCGGAGTCCCGAGGGGCCCCGCCACCTCCAGAGGATCCCTCGCCTCTCAGAGGCACCCTGGCAAGTTCCCTAAGGTCCCCGGCAGAAGGTGAGGGAAACGAGGGTTTCCCGCCGCCCCCCGAGAAAGACCTCGAGAGTCCTTCTTCAACGCGTCTCGAGGCCCTAGTCCCCTCCCGTGACTCGAGAGCAAGGACGCGCTCCCCCTCGCCACGCGCATGGAGACCTGACTTCCCTGGCGCCGCACGAGAGGCTCCCTGAGAACCTCGTCGTGCCTCGAGAGAAAACCCCCACGGGCGCCGCAGCTCGAGGAAACCCCGGAGACGCCCCCGTCCTCGCGAGCTGAGGGCCTTCTTTTCCTGCATGGCCTGGAGAGCAATCCCGGGTCCTCTCTCCAAACGGAAGAGGAGGCTGGACTCCCTTGAGGCCGCTCAGGGGGCTCCAAGAGACCCGCGTCGCGACTCGAGAGGAGAGCGGAGTCCTTGGCTTCCCCTCGAGACGAGGCCTGACTCCCCGGGGGAGCCTGGAATGCAACCCCGAGATCCCTGCCTTCCCTGGAGAGGAACATTAGGCCCCGGACACACGCTTAGGTGAGGTCTCTTCGGCCCTGCAGTGACTCGAGCGCAACCCCCAGCTTTCCCTCGCAACCCGAGGGGAAGATTGGGCTTCCCAGGGCCAACCCAAGGGGAAGGCTGAGATCCCCGTCGTAACTCGAGAATGCCGCCGCAACTCGAGAAAAACCACGTGGTTCCCACCGCTTGGCAAGATGAGGCCCTTGCCCGCGACGGTGTCTCAAGGGAAGTCCCCTGTTCCGCCCTGAAGGGCGAGACGGTCCCTGACAGCCTTCCTGCGACCCCCAAAAGTCCCCCGACACGCCGGGGTCCCACGAGGGGAACACCAAGGGTCCCGGCACCGCTTCCTCTGAGCCCCTTCTCCCCTCCTGTTCGCGACAGGAGAGGCGATTCCCCTGCGTGGTCTGGAAGGGGTTCCCGGCCTTCCCGGCGCACCTCAGGATGAGGCCGGTCTCACGAGGAAATTCGAGACGAGCCACGTGGGTGGTGCCACATGCCGAACGCCCCCGATTCCCCGGTCCGCCCTTGAGAAGGACCCGAGGCCCGGACCCCTCTTCGAAGGCAACCCTGTGGGTGAAGGCACAACACGAAGGGGCACTGCCACCCCCGTGCATCGTCCGCAAAGACCCGCGGGTTCCACACACAGCTCGACGAGGGGCCTGAGACCCTATGAGCAACTCGAGAGTCCAGCGGGGTTCCCTTCCTCAGACAAGACGAGGCCTGACTCTCCTGTCCCAACTCTGCAGGGACCCTGCGGTCGGAGTCCGAAACGGAGAGGAAGCCTGAGGTTCCTGCCTCCCCTCGAGGTGAGGCCCTCTTCCGTTGCGCCAGACCCAGCGGTGTCCCGAGAGGCCCCTCTAACTCCTCAGTATCCCTCACCTCTCAGAGGCACCTGGGAAGTTCACTAAGGTCCCCTGTAGAGGTCGATGGAAACGAGTGTTTCCCGCCCCAACCCAAGAAAGACCTTGAGAGTCCTTCTTAAATGCCTCTTGAGGCCCTAGTCCCTCCCATGACTCGAGAGCAATGACGCGATCTGCCTGGCCACATGCATGGAGTCAGGCTTCTCTGGCGCCGCACGAGAGGCTCCCTGAACTCCCCATCATATCTCGTGAGAAACCCCACACTGGCGCCGCAGCTCGAGAAAACCCATGAGACGCTCCCGTCATCATGAGAGGAGGGCCATCTTTAACTGCATGGTATGCAGATCAAGCGTGAACCTTCTGTCCAAGCTACACAGGACGCTTGACTCCCTTTAGGCCACTCATTGGGCTCCAAGAGTTACGCGTCCCGACTCGAGAGGATAGTGGAGTCCTTTGCTTCCACTCGAGACGAGGCGTGACCCACCGGGTGAGACTGGAATGCGACCCCGATATCCCTGTCGGCCCTGGAGAGGAACATTACGTCCTGGACCCAAGCCTAGATGAGGACTCTTTGCCCTGAAGTGACTCGAGAGCAACCCCCAGCTCTCTCTGACAAGTTGAATGGAAGACTGGACTTCCTGGGCCAACACAAGAGGAAGCCTGAATTCCCCGTTGTAACTCGAGAATCCCGCCTCAACTCGAGAAAAACCACGTGTTTCCCTCGTCATCGCAATATGAGGCCTTTGCCCGCTACAGCATCTCCAGAGAATTCCCACGTTCCGTCTTGAAGTGCGAAACTGTACTTGGCACCCTTGATGCGACCTCAAAAGTGCCGTGACATACCGGTCTCACTCGAGGGGACCACCGAGGTTCCCGGCACCACTTCATCTGAGCCCCTTCTCCCCTTCTGATCGTGACCGGTGGGTCGATTCCCCTGCTTTGTCTGCAAGGGGTTCCCGAGCTTCCCGGCGCACCTCAGGATGAGGCCGGTCTCCCGAGGAAATTCGAGACGTAGCCTCGTGGGTGGTACCACATGCTGAAAGACCCCAATTTTCCGGTACGCTCTTGAAAAGAACCCGATGCCCAGACACCTCTTTGAAGGCAACCCTGTGGATGAAGGCACAACACGAAGGGGCACTGACACCCCCGTGCATCGTCCGGAAAAACCCGAAGGTTCCACACTCAGCTCAACAAGTGGCCTGTCACTCCGTGAACAACTCGAAAGGCAAGGGGAAATCCATTCCTCCACAGAAGACGAGGCGTGACTCTCTTGTCCATACTCTGCAGGTACCCTGCGACCCGAGTCTGATATGGAGAGGACCCCTGAGGTTCCTGCCTCCATTCGAGATGAGGCCCTCTTCGACTGCACCAAACCCAGTTGAGTAACGAAAGGCCCCTCCCAAATCCACAGTGTCCCTGACTTCTCAGAGGCACCCTGAGAAGTTGCCTGAGGTCACCGACACAAGTCGAGGGAACCCAGGGTTCCCTGCCGCAACCCGAGAAAGACCTCGAGAGTCCTTCTTCAATGCGTTTTGAGGCCCGATTCGCCTACTATGACTGGAGAGCAATCACGCACTCCCCTTCACCACACGCACGGAGACCTGACGTCCCTAGCACCACACGAGAGGGTCTCTGAGCTCCCCGTTGTACCTCGTGAGAAATCTGATACTGGCGCCGCAGCTGGAGAAAACCCACGAGACGCCCCCGTCATCGTGAGATGAGGGCCTTTTTTCCTGTATGGCCAGGAAAACAATCCTGAGTCATCTCCAAACTCCATAGGAGGCTTCACTCCCTTTACGCCACGCAGTGGGCTCCAAGAGATACCCGTCGCGACTCGACAGGAGAGCGGAGTCCTTTTTTTCCCCTCAAGACGAGGCCTGACTCTCCGGGTGAGTCGAGAATGCAACCCTGAGATCCCTGTTGGCCCAGTAGTGGAACACTAGGTCCTGGACACAAGCGTAGATGAGGTCTATTTTGCCCTGCAGTGACTGGAGAGCAATCCCCAGTTCTAACTTGCAACTCGAATGGAATACTGGATTTTCCTGGCGCCATACAAGAGGCTCCCTGAGATCCCCGTGGTACTTCATGAGACACCCCACACTGGCGCCGCAGCTCGAGAAAACCCACGAGACGCCACCGTCATCTCGAGATGAGGGCCTTCTTTTCCTGCATGGCCTGGAGTCCAATCCCGAGTCCTCTCTCCAAACTCCACAGGAGGCTTGGCTCCCTTTAGTGCACACAGTGGGCTCCAAGAGATACCCATCGCGACTCGAGACGAGAGCGGAATTCTTTGCTTACCCTCGAGGTGAGAACTGACTCCCCGGATGAGTCTGGAATGCAAACCCGAGATCCCTGTCGCCCCTGGAGAGCAACGTTAGATCCTGGACACAAGCCTAGATTAGGTCTCTTTTGCCCTGCAGTGACTCTAGCGCAATCCCCAGCTCCCCCTCGCAACCCGAATGGAAGATTGGATTTCAAGGCCAACAAAAGGAAGCCTAAATTCCCGGTCATAACTCGAGAATCCCGCCGCAACTCGAGCAAAACCACGTGGTTTTCCCGTCATCGCAAGATGAGGCCCTTGCCCGCTACAGCGTTTCAAAAGATGTCCCAGGTTCCGTCTTGAAATGCGAAACGGTACTTGGCACCCTTGATGCGACCCCAAAAGTCCCCCAACACGCCGGTCTCACTCAAGGGGAACACCGAGGTTCCCGGCACCACTTCATTTAAGCCCCTTCTCCCCTCCTGATCGTGACCGGTGGGTCGATTCCCCTGCTTTGTCTGCAAGGGGGCCCGACCTTCCCTGCACAACTCAGGATGAGGCCGGTCTCATGGGGAAATTCGATACGTAGCTTTGTGGGTGGTGCCACTTGCTGAAAGACTCCAATTTCCCGGTCCGCTCTTGATAAGAATCCGATGCTCGGACACCTCTTGGAAGGCAGCCTTGAGTATGAAGGTACAACACGAAGGGGCACTAACACACCTGTGCATCATCCGGAAAAACGGGCAGGTTACACACACAGCTCAACAAGTGGCCTGTCACCTCGAGAACAACTCGAGAGGCAAGAGGAGTCCCATCCTCCAGAAAAGACGAGGCCTGACTCTCCTGTACCAACATGCAGGGACCTTGCGATCTGAGTCAGAAATGGAGAGGAACACTGAGGTTCCTGCTTCAACTCGAGATGAGTCCCTCTTACATTCCACCAAATGCAGAGGAGTCTCGAGAGGCCCCTCCAAACTGCACAGTATCCCTGACTTCTCAGAGGCACTCTGAGAAGCTCCCTGAGGTCGCAGGCACAAGTCAAGGGAACCCTGGGTTTTATGCAGTGACCCGAGAAAGACCTCGAGAGTCCTTCTTCAACCCGTCTTGAGGCCCGATTACCCTACCATGACTTGAGAGCAATGACGAGCTCCCCCTAGCCATCTCATGGGGACCTGACTTCCCTGGTGCCACACGAGAGGCTCCCTGAGCTCCCTCTCGTACCTCGTCAGAAACCCGGCACTAGCGCAGCAGTCTAGAAAACCCACGAGACGCCGCCATCATCGCGAGATGAGGGCCTTCTTTTCCTGCATGGCCTGGAGAGGAATCCCGAGTCCTCTATCCAAACACCACAGGAGGCTTGACTCCCTTTAGGGCACACAGTGGGCTCCAAGAGATACCCATCGCGACTCAAAAGGACAGCGGAGTTCTTTGCTTCCCCTCGAGACGAGGCCTGATTCCCCAGGTGAGTCTGGTATGCAACCCCAAGATCCCTGTCGCCCCTAGGGACGAGCATTAAGTCCTGGACACAAGCCTAGATGAGGTCTATTTTGCCCTGCAGTGACTCGAGGGCAATCCCCAGCTCTCCCTTTAAACTCGAATGGAAGATAGGACTTCCCTGGCCCAACACATGAGGAAGACTGTATTCCCCGTCGAAACTCGAGAATCCCGCCACAACTCGAGAAACGCCACGTGGTTCCCCCGTCATCCCAAGATGAGGCCCTTGCCCCCTACAGAGTCTCAAGAGAAGTCCCACGTTCCGTCTTGAAGTGCGAAACGGTATTGGCACCCTTGATGCGACCTCAAAAGTTCCTCGACACACCAGTCTGACTCGAGGAGAACACCGAGGTTCCCGGCACCACTACATCTGGGCCCCTTCTCCCCTCCTGATCGCGACAGGAGGGTCGATTCCCCTGTTTTGTCTTGAAGGGGTTCCCGCCTTTCCCGGTGCATCTCAGGATGAGGCCGGTCTCACGAGGATATTCGAGACATAGCCACGTGGATGGTGAATCATGCCGAAAGACCCCGATTTCCCGGTCCGCTCTTGATAAGATCCTGATGCCCGGACACCTCTTTGAAGATAACCCTTTTGATGAAGGCACAACACTTAGGGGCACTGACACCCCTGGGTATCATCCGGAGAAACCCGCAGGTACCACACACAGCTCGAGAAGTGACCTGTCACCCCGTGAACAACTGGAGAGGCAAGCAGAGTTCCATTCCTCCACACAAGACGAGGCCTGACTCTCCTGTTCGAACTCTGCAGCGAAACTGCGATCCGAGTCAGATCTGGCCCAGGGGAAGTCAGGAGAGGAAACATGAGTTTCCTGCCTCCACTCGAGATGAGGCCCTCTTCCATTGCACCGAACCCAGTGGAGTCCCGAGAGGCCCCTCCCAACTGCACAGTATCCCTGACTTCTCAGAGGCACCCTTAGACCTTCCTGAGATCACCGGCACAAGTCGAGGGAACCAAGGGTTTCCTGCCCCAACCCGTAAAAGACCTCGAGAGTCCTTCTTCAACGCGTCTTGAGGTGCGATTCCCCTACCATGACTCGAGAGCAATGACGCGCTCCCCCTAGCCACGCGCATAGAAACCTGACTTCCCTGGCGCCACAAGAGAGGCTCCCTGAGCTCCCCATTATACCTCGTGAGCAACACCACACTGGAGCCGCAGCTCGAGAATACCCATGAGACGCCCCAGTCCTCACGAGATGAGGGCCTTCTGTTGCTGTATGGCCTGGAGAGCAATCCTGAGTCCTCTCTCCAAACTCCACAGGAGGCTTGACTCATTTTAGGCCACACAGTGAGCTCCAAGATATACCCGTCGCGACTTGACAGGAGAGCGGTGTCCTTGGCTTCCCCTCGAGACGAGGCCTGACTCCCCGGGTGAGTCGAGAATGCAATGCTGAGATCGCTTTCGCCCCAGCAGAGGAACATTAGGTCCTGCACACAAGCCTAGGTGAGGTCTATTTGGCCCTGCAGTGTCTCGAGAGCAATCCCCAGTTCTAACTCACAATTCGAATGAAAACTGGACTTCCCTGGGCCAGTTGAAGAGGAAGCCTGAATTCCCGGTTGTAACTCGAGAATCCCGCCCCAACTCAAGAAAAACCACGTGGTTCCCCCGTCATCGAAAGATGAGGCCCTTGCCCGCTACAGCGTCTCAAGAGAAGTCCCACGTTCCGTATTGAAGAGCGAAAAGTTACTTGGAACCCTTGATGCGACCCCAAAAGTTCCCCGACATACCAGTCTCACTTGAGGAGAACACCGAGGTTCCCGGCACCACTTCATCTGAGACTCTTCTCCCCTCTTGATCGCGACAGGAGGTTCGATTCCCCTGCTTTGTCTGGAAGGCGTTCCCGACCTTCCTGGCGCACATCAAGATGAGGCCAGTCTCACGAGGAAATTCGAGACATAGCCTCGTGGGTGGTGCGGCATGCCAAAAGACCCCGATTCCCTGGTCCGCTCTTGATAAGAACCCGATGGCAGAACCCAACTCGAAGGCAATCCTGTGGAACAAGGCACAACACGAAGGGGCAGTGACACCCCAGTGCATCGTCCAGAAAAACCCGCAAGTTCCACATACAAATCGACAAGTGGCCTGTCACCCCATGAACAACGCGAGAGTCAAGCGGAGTTCCATTCCTCCACACAAGACGAGGCCTGACTCTCCTGTCCCAACTCTGCAGGGACTCTGTGATCCGAGTCAGATCCGGCGCATTCGAAGCCAGGAGAGGAACCCTGTGGTTCCTGCCTCAATTTGTCATGAGGCCCTCTTCCATTGCACCAAACCCAGTGGAGTTCCGAGAGGCCCCTCCCAACTCCACAGTGACCCTGACTTCTCAGAGGCATGCTGAGAAGCTTCCTGAGGTCACTGGCACAAGTCGATGGAACCCAGGGTTTCCTGCTGCAACCCAAGAAAGACCTCGAGAGTCCTTCTTTAACACGTTTTCAGGCCCAATTCCCCTACCATGACTCGAGAACAATGACGGGCTCCCTCTCACCACGTGCATAGAGACCTGACTGCCCTGGCACCACATGAGAGGCTCACTGAGCTCCCAGTCTTACTTCGTGAGAAACCCCACACTAGCGCCACAGCTCGAGAAAACCTACGAGACGCCCCAGTCATCGGGAGATGAGGGCCTTCATTTCCTGCATTGCCTGGAGAGCAATCCCGTGTCCTCCCTCCAAACACCAGAGGAGGTTTGACTCCCTTTAAGCCACTCAGTGGGCTCCAAGACATACCCGTCCGACTCGAGAGGAGAGCAGAGTCCTTTGCTTCCCCTCGAGACGAGGCCTGACTCCAGGGTGAGTCTGGAATGCAACCCCGAGATTCCTGTCGCCCCTTGACATGAACATTAGGTCCTGCACACAAGCCTTGGTGGGATCTCTTTTGCCTTCAGTGACTAGAGCGCACCTCCAGCTCTTCCTCGAATCTCGAATGGAAGATAAGACTTTTGTGGGCCAACACAAGAGGAAGCATGAATTCCCTGTGGTAACTCAAATATCCCACCGCAACTAGAGAAAAACCAAGTGGTTCCCCAGTCATTCCAAGATGAGGCCCTTGCCCGCTGGAGCACCCCAAGAGAAGTCCCACGTTCCAATTTGAAGAGCGAAACGGTACTTGGAACGCGTTATGCGACCCCAAAAGTTACCCGACATACCTGTCTCACTTGAGGGAAACACCGAGGTTCCCAGCAGCACGTCATCTGAGCCACTTCTCCCCTCCTGATCGCCACAGGAGGGTCGATTCCTCTGCTTTGTCTGGAAGGGTTTCATGACCTTCGCGGCACACCTCAGGATGAGGCCGGTTTCATGAGGAAATTCGAGATTAGCCACGTGGGTGGTGCCAAATGCTGAACGACCCCGATTTCCCAGTCCGCTCTTCATAAGAACACGATGCCCGGACACCTCTTCCGAGGCAACCCTGTGGATGAAGACACAAAACGAAGGGTCACTGACACCCCCATGCATCGTCTGGAAAAACCTGCAGATTCCACACACAGTTTGACAAGGGGCCTGAAACCCCAAGAACAACTCGAGAGGCAAGCGGAGTTCCATTCCTCAGAAAAGACATAGCCTGACTCTCCTGTCCCAACTCTGCAGGGACACTACGATCAGAGTCAGTATTGGAGAGGAAGCCTGAGGTTCCTGCCTCCACTCGAGATGAGGCCCTCTACCATTGCGACAAACCCAGTGGAGTCCCGAGAGGCCCCGCCAAATCCACAGCGTCCCTCACCTCTCAGAGGCACCCTGGGAAGTTCCCTCAGGTCTCCGGCAGAAGTCGGGGGAAAGGAGGATTTCCCGCTGCAACCCGAGAAAGACATCGAGAGTCCTTCTTCAACGCGTCTTGAGGCCCTAGTCCCCTCCCATGACTCGAGAAAAATGACGCGCTCCTTCTCGCCACGTGCATGGAGACATGACTTCCCCGGCGCCGCACGAGAGGCTCCCTGAGATCCTCGTCGTGCCTCGGGAGAAAACCCCCACGGGTTCCGCAGCTCGAGGAAAGCCCTGCGATGCCCCCGTCCTCGCGAGGTGAGGGCCTTCTTTTCCTGCCTGGCCTGGACAGTAATCACGAGTCCTTTCTCAAAAGTGAAGAGGAGGCTGGACTCCCTTGAGGCCACTCATGGGGCACCAAGATATCCGCGTCGCAACTCGGGAGGAGAGCGGAGTCCTTTGCTTCCCCTCGAGGCGAGGCCTGACTCCCCGGGGGAGCATGGGATGCAACCCCGAGATGCTTGTCTTCCCTGGAGAGGAGCATTAGGTCCTGGACACACGCCTAGATGAGGTCTCTTTGGCCCTGCAGTGACTCGAGCGCAACACCCAGCTTTCCCTCGCCACTAGAATAGAAGATTGGGCTACCCAGGGCCGACACAAGAGGAAGCCTGTAATCCCCCGTCGTAACACGAAAATCCCGCCGCAACTCGAGAAAAACCACGTGGTTCCCACCTCTTCGCAAGATGAGGCCCTTGCCCGTGACTGCGTCTCAAGGGAAGTCCCCTCTTCCGCCCTGAAGTGCGAAAAGGGAACTGACAGCCTTCATGCGACCCCAAAAGTTCCCCGACACGCCTGGTTCCCTCGAGGGGAACACCGAGGGTCCCGGCACTGCTTCATCTGAGCCCCTTCTCCGCTCCTGATCGCGACAGGAGAGTCGATTCCCCTGCGTGGTCTGGAAGGGGTTCCCGGCCTTCCCGGCGCACCTCAGGAGGAGGCAGGTCTCACAAGGACATTTGAAATGAGCCACGAGGGTGGTGCCACACGCCGAACGACCCCGATTCCCCAAACCGCTCTTGAGAAGAACCCGATGACGTACCCCTCTTCGAAGGCAACCCTGTGGGTGAAGGCACAGACCTAAGCAGCACTGACATCCCCGTGCATCGTCCGGAAACACCCGCGGGTTTCACACACAGTTCGACGAGGGGCCTGTGGCCCCCTGAACAACTCGAGAGGCAAGCGGGGTTCCCTTCCTCAGACAAGACGAGGCCTGACTCTCCAGTCCCAACTCTGCAGGGACCTTGCGGTCGTTGTCCGAAATGGAGAGGAAGCCTGAGGTTCCTGCCTCCCCTCGAGGTGAGGCCCTCTTCCGTTGCGCCAGACCCAGCGGAGTCCCGAGGGGCCCGGCCCCCTCCACAGGATCCCTCGCCTCTCAGAGGCACCCTGGGAAGTTCCCTAAGGTCCCCGACAGAAGGAGAGGGAAAAGAGGGTTTCCCGCCGCCCCCCGAGAAAGACCTCGAGAGTCCTTCTTCGACACGTCTCGAGGCCGTAGTCCCCTCCCGTGACTCGAGAGCCAGGACGCGCTCCCCCTCGCCACGCGCATGGAGACCTGACTTCCCTGGCGCCGCACGAGAGGCTCCCTGAGATCCTCGTCGTGCCTCGGGAGAAAACCCCCACGGGCGCCGCAGCTCGAGGAAACCCCTGAGACGCCCCCGTCCTCGCGAGCTGAGGGCCTTCTTTTCCTGCATGGCCTGGAGAGCAATCCCGGGTCCTCTCTCCAAACGGAAGAGGAGGCTGGACTCCCTTGAGGCCGCTCAGGGGGCTCCAAGAGACCCGCGTCGCGACTCGAGAGGAGAGCGGAGTCCTTGGCTTCCCCTCGAGACGAGGCCTGACTCCCCGGGGGAGCCTGGAAGGCAACCCCGAGATCCCTGCCTTCCCTGGAGAGGAATATTAGGTCCCGGACACACGCCTAGGTGAGGTCTCTTCGGCCCTGCAGTGACTCGAGCGCAACCCCCAGCTTTCCCTCGCAACCCGAGGGGAAGATTGGGCTTCCCAGGGCCAACCCAAGGGGAAGGCTGAGATCCCCATCGTAACTCGAGAATGCCGCCGCAACTCGAGAAAAACCACGTGGTTCCCACCTCTTGGCAAGAGGAGGCCCTTGCCCGCGACGGCGTCTCAAGGGAAGTCCCCTGTTCCGCCCTGAAGGGCGAAACGGTCCCTGACAGCCTTCCTGCGACCCCCAAAAGTCCCCCGACACGCCGGGTTCCCTCGAGGGGAACACCGAGGGTCCCGGCACCGCTTCCTCTGAGCCCCTTCTCCCCTCCTGATCGCGACAGGAGAGGCGATACCCCTGCGTGGTCTGGAAGGTGTTCCCGGCCTTCCCGGCGCACCTCAGGATGAGGCCTGTCTCACGAGAAAATTCGAGACGAGCCACGTGGGTGGTGCCACATGCCCAACGGCCCCAATTCCCCGGTCCGCCCTTGAGAAGGACCCGAGGCCCGGACCCCTCTTCGAAGGCAACCCTGTGGGTGAAGGCACAACACGAAGGGGCGCTGCCACCCCGTGCATCATCTGCAAAGACCCGTGGGTTCCACACACAGCTCGACGAGGGGCCTGAGACCCCCTGAGCAACTCGAGAGGCCAGCGGGGTTCCCTTCCTCAGACAAGACGAGGCATGACTCTCCTGTCTCAACTCTGCAGGGACCCTGCGGTCGGAGTCCGAAATGGAGAGGAAGCCTGAGGTTCCTGCCTCCCCTCGAGCTGAGGCCCTCTTCCGTTGCGCCATACCCAGCGGAGTCCCGAGGGGCCCCGCCGCCTCCACAGGATCCCTCGCCTCTCAGAGGCACCCTGGGAAGTTCCCTAAGGTCCCCGGCAGAAGGCGAGGGAAACGAGGTTTTCCCGCCGCCCCCCGACAAAGACCTCGAGAGTCCTTCTTCAACGCGTCTCGAGGCCCTAGTCCCCTCCCGTGACTCGAGAGCCAGGACGCGCTCCCCCTCGCCACGTGCATGGAGACCTGACTTCCCTGGCGCCGCACGAGAGGCTCCCTGAGATCCTCGTCGTGCCTCGGGAGAAAACCCCCACGGGCGCCGCAGCTCGAGGAAACCCCTGAGACGCCCCCGTCCTCGCGAGCTGAGGGCCTTCTTTTCCTGCATGGCCTGGAGAGCAATCCCGGGTCCTCTCTCCAAACGGAAGAGGAGGCTGGACTCCCTTGAGGCCGCTCAGAGGGCTCCAAGAGACCCGCGTCGCGACTCGAGAGGAGAGCGCAGTCCATGGCTTCCCCTCGAGACGAGGCCTGACTCCCCGGGGGAGGCTGGAATGCAATCCCGAGATCCCTGCATTCCCTGGAGAGGAATATTAGGTCCCGGACACACGCCTAGGTGAGGTCTCTTCGGCCCTGCAGTGACTCGAGCGCAACCCCCAGCTTTCCCTCGCAACCCGAGGGGAAGTTTGGGCTTCCCAGGGCCAACCCAAGGGGAAGGCTGAGATCCCCGTCGTAACTCGAGAATGCCGCCGCAACTCGAGAAAACCCACGTGGTTCCAACCTCTTGGCAAGATGAGGCCCTTGCCCGCAACAGCGTCTCAAGAGAAGTCCCCTGTTCCGCCCTGAAGGGCGAAACGGTCCCTGACAGCCTTCCTGCGACCCCCAAAAGTCCCCCGCCACGCCGGGTTCCCGCGAAGGGAACACCGAGGGTACCGGCACCGCTTCCTCTGAGCCCCTTCTCCCCTCCTGATCGCGACAGGAGAGGCGATTCCCCTGCGTGGTCTGGAAGGGGTTCCCGGCCTTCCCGGCGCACCTCAGGATGAGGCCGGTCTCACGAGGAAATTCGAGACGAGCCACGTGGGTGGTGCCACATGCCGAACGCCCCCGATTCCCCGGTCCGCCCTTGAGAAGGACCCGAGGCCCGAACCCCTCTTCGAAGGCAACCCTGTGGGTGAAGGCACAACACGAAGGGGCGCTGCCACCCCCGTGCATCGTCCGCAAAGACCCGCGGGTTCCACACACAGCTCGACGAGGGGCCTGAGACCCTATGAGCAACTCGAGAGGCCAGCGGGGTTCCCTTCCTCAGACAAGACGAGGCCTGACTCTCCTGTCCCAACTCTGCAAGGACCCTGCGGTCGGAGTCCGAAACGGAGAGGAAGCCTGAGGTTCCTGCCTCCCCTCGAGGTGAGGCCCTCTTCCGTTGCGCCAGACCCAGCGGTGTCCCGAGAGGCCCCTCTAACTCCTCAGTATCCCTCACCTCTCAGAGGCACCTGGGAAGTTCCCTAAGGTCCCCTGTAGAGGTCGATGGAAACGAGTGTTTCCCGCCCCAACCCAAGAAAGACCTTGAGAGTCCTTCTTAAATGCCTCTTGAGGCCCTAGTCCCTCCCATGACTCGAGAGCAATGACGCGATCTGCCTGGCCACACGCATGGAGTCAGGCTTCTCTGGCGCCGCACGAGAGGCTCCCTGAACTCCCCATCATATCTCGTGAGAAACCCCACACTGGCGCCGCAGCTCGAGAAAACCCATGAGACGCTCCCGTCATCATGAGAGGAGGGCCATCTTTAACTGCATGGTATGCAGATCAAGCGTGAACCTTCTGTCCAAGCTACACAGGACGCTTGACTCCCTTTAGGCCACTCATTGGGCTCCAAGAGTTACGCGTCCCGACTCGAGAGGATAGTGGAGTCCTTTGCTTCCACTCGAGACGAGGCGTGACCCACCGGGTGAGACTGGAATGCGACCCCGATATCCCTGTCGGCCCTGGAGAGGAACATTACGTCCTGGACCCAAGCCTAGATGAGGACTCTTTGCCCTGAAGTGACTCGAGAGCAACCCCCAGCTCTCTCTGACAAGTTGAATGGAAGACTGGACTTCCTGGGCCAACACAAGAGGAAGCCTGAATTCCCCGTTGTAACTCGAGAATCCCGCCTCAACTCGAGAAAAACCACGTGTTTCCCTCGTCATCGCAATATGAGGCCTTTGCCCGCTACAGCATCTCCAGAGAATTCCCACGTTCCGTCTTGAAGTGCGAAACTGTACTTGGCAGCCTTGATGCGACCTCAAAAGTTCCGTGACATACCGGTCTCACTCGAGGGGACCACCGAGGTTCCCGGCACCACTTCATCTGAGCCCCTTCTCCCCTTCTGATCGCGAGCGGTGGGTCGATTCCCCTGCTTTGTCTGCAAGGGGTTCCCGAGCTTCCCGGCGCACCTCAGGATGAGGCCGGTCTCCCGAGGAAATTCGAGACGTAGCCTCGTGGGTGGTACCACATGCTGAAAGACCCCAATTTTCCGGTACGCTCTTGAAAAGAACCCGATGCCCAGACACCTCTTTGAAGGCAACCCTGTGGATGAAGGCACAACACGAAGGGGCACTGACACCCCCGTGCATCGTCCGGAAAAACCCGAAGGTTCCACACTCAGCTCAACAAGTGGCCTGTCACTCCGTGAACAACTCGAAAGGCAAGGGGAAATCCATTCCTCCACAGAAGACGAGGCGTGACTCTCTTGTCCATACTCTGCAGGTACCCTGCGACCCGAGTCAGATATGGAGAGGACCCCTGAGGTTCCTGCCTCCATTCGAGATGAGGCCCTCTTCGATTGCACCAAACCCAGTTGAGTAACGAAAGGCCCCTCCCAAATCCACAGTGTCCCTGACTTCTCAGAGGCACCCTTAGAAGTTGCCTGAGGTCACCGACACAAATCAAGGGAACTCAGGGTTCCCTGCCGCAACCCGAGAAAGACCTCAAGAGTCCTTCTTCAATGCGTCTTGAGGCCCGATTCGCCTACTATGACTGGAGAGCAATCACGCACTCCCCTTCACCACACGCACGGAGACCTGACGTCCCTAGCACCACACGAGAGGGTCTCTGAGCTCCCCGTTGTACCTCGTGAGAAATCTGATACTGGCGCCACAGCTGGAGAAAACCCACGAGACGCCCCCGTCATCGTGAGATGAGGGCCTTTTTTCCTGTATGGCCAGGAAAACAATCCTGAGTCATCTCCAAACTCCATAGGAGGCTTCACTCCCTTTACGCCACGCAGTGGGCTCCAAGAGATACCCGTCGCGACTCGACAGGAGAGCGGAGTCCTTTTTTTCCCCTCAAGACGAGGCCTGACTCTCCGGGTGAGTCGAGAATGCAACCCTGAGATCCCTGTTGGCCCAGTAGTGGAACACTAGGTCCTGGACACAAGCGTAGATGAGGTCTATTTTGCCCTGCAGTGACTGGAGAGCAATCCCCAGTTCTAACTTGCAACTCGAATGGAATACTGGATTTTCCTGGCGCCATACAAGAGGCTCCCTGAGATCCCCGTGGTACTTCATGAGACACCCCACACTGGCGCCGCAGCTCGAGAAAACCCACGAGACGCCACCGTCATCTCGAGATGAGGGCCTTCTTTTCCTGCATGGCCTGGAGTCCAATCCCGAGTCCTCTCTCCAAACTCCACAGGAGGCTTGGCTCCCTTTAGTGCACACAGTGGGCTTCAAGAGATACCCATCGCGACTCGAGACGAGAGCGGAATTCTTTGCTTACCCTCGAGGTGAGAACTGACTCCCCGGATGAGTCTGGAATGCAAACCCGAGATCCCTGTCGCCCCTGGAGAGCAACGTTAGATCCTGGACACAAGCCTAGATTAGGTCTCTTTTGCCCTGCAGTGACTCTAGCGCAATCCCCAGCTCCCCCTCGCAACCCGAATGGAAGATTGGATTTCAAGGCCAACAAGAGGAAGCCTAAATTCCCGGTCATAACTCGAGAATCCCGCCGCAACTCGAGCAAAACCACGTGGTTTTCCCGTCATCGCAAGATGAGGCCCTTGCCCGCTACAGCGTTTCAAAAGATGTCCCAGGTTCCGTCTTGAAATGCGAAACGGTACTTGGCACCCTTGATGCGACCCCAAAAGTCCCCCAACACGCCGGTCTCACTCAAGGGGAACACCGAGGTTCCCGGCACCACTTCATTTAAGCCCCTTCTCCCCTCCTGATCGTGACCGGTGGGTCGATTCCCCTGCTTTGTCTGCAAGGGGGCCCGACCTTCCCTGCACAACTCAGGATGAGGCCGGTCTCATGGGGAAATTCGATACGTAGCTTTGTGGGTGGTGCCACTTGCTGAAAGACTCCAATTTCCCGGTCCGCTCTTGATAAGAATCCGATGCTCGGACACCTCTTGGAAGGCAGCCTTGAGTATGAAGGTACAACACGAAGGGGCACTAACACACCTGTGCATCATCCGGAAAAACGGGCAGGTTACACACACAGCTCGACAAGTGGCCTGTCACCTCGAGAACAACTCGAGAGGCAAGAGGAGTCCCATCCTCCAGAAAAGACGAGGCCTGACTCTCCTGTACCAACATGCAGGGACCTTGCGATCTGAGTCAGAAATGGAGAGGAACACTGAAGTTCCTGCTTCAAATTGAGATGAGCCCCTCTTACATTCCACCAAATGCAGAGGAGTCTCGAGAGGCCCCTCCAAACTGCACAGTATCCCTGACTTCTCAGAGGCACTCTGAGAAGCTCCCTGAGGTCGCAGGCACAAGTCAAGGGAACCCTGGGTTTTATGCAGTGACCCGAGAAAGACCTCGAGAGTCCTTCTTCAACCCGTCTTGAGGCCCGATTACCCTACCATGACTTGAGAGCAATGACGAGCTCCCCCTAGCCATCTCATGGGGACCTGACTTCCCTGGTGCCACACGAGAGGCTCCCTGAGCTCCCTCTCGTACCTCGTCAGAAACCCGGCACTAGCGCAGCAGTCTAGAAAACCCACGAGACGCCGCCATCATCGCGAGATGAGGGCCTTCTTTTCCTGCATGGCCTGGAGAGGAATCCCGAGTCCTCTATCCAAACACCACAGGAGGCTTGACTCCCTTTAGGGCACACAGTGGGTTCCAAGAGATACCCATCGCGACTCAAAAGGACAGCGGAGTTCTTTGCTTCCCCTCGAGACGAGGCCTGATTCCCCGGGTGAGTCTGGTATGCAACCCCAAGATCCCTGTCGCCCCTAGGGACGAGCATTAAGTCCTGGACACAAGCCTAGATGAGGTCTATTTTGCCCTGCAGTGACTCGAGAGCAATCCCCAGCTCTCCCTTTAAACTCGAATGGAAGATAGGACTTCCCTGGCCCAACACATGAGGAAGACTGTATTCCCTGTCGAAACTCGAGGATCCCGCCACAACTCGAGAAACGCCACGTGGTTCCCCCGTCATCCCAAGATGAGGCCCTTGCCCCCTACAGCGTCTCAAGAGAAGTCCCACGTTCCGTCTTGAAGTGCGAAACGGTATTGGCACCCTTGATGCGCCCTCAAAAGTTCCTCGACACACCAGTCTGACTCGAGGAGAACACCGAGGTTCCCGGCACCACTACATCTGGGCCCCTTCTCCCCTCCTGATCGCGACAGGAGGGTCGATTCCCCTGTTTTTTCTTGAAGGGGTTCCCACCTTTCCCGGTGCATCTCAGGATGAGGCCGGTCTCACGAGGATATTCGAGACATAGCCACGTGGATGGTGAATCATGCCGAAAGACCCCGATTTCCCGGTCCGCTCTTGATAAGATCCTGATGCCCGGACACCTCTTTGAAGATAACCCTTTTGATGAAGGCACAACACTTAGGGGCACTGACACCCCTGGGTATCATCCGGAGAAACCCGCAGGTACCACACACAGCTCGAGAAGTGACCTGTCACCCCGTGAACAACTGGAGAGGCAAGCAGAGTTCCATTCCTCCACACAAGACGAGGCCTGACTCTCCTGTTCGAACTCTGCAGCGAAACTGCGATCCGAGTCAGATCTGGCCCAGGGGAAGTCAGGAGAGGAAACATGAGTTTCCTGCCTCCACTCGAGATGAGGCCCTCTTCCATTGCACCGAACCCAGTGGAGTCCCGAGAGGCCCCTCCCAACTGCACAGTATCCCTGACTTCTCAGAGGCACCCTTAGACCTTCCTGAGATCACCGGCACAAGTCGAGGGAACCAAGGGTTTCCTGCCCCAACCCGTAAAAGACCTCGAGAGTCCTTCTTCAACGCGTCTTGAGGTGCGATTCCCCTACCATGACTCGAGAGCAATGACGCGCTCCCCCTAGCCACGTGCATAGAAACCTGACTTCCCTGGCGCCACAAGAGAGGCTCCCTGAGCTCCCCATTATACCTCGTGAGCAACACCACACTGGAGCCGCAGCTCGAGAATACCCATGAGACGCCCCAGTCCTCACGAGATGAGGGCCTTCTGTTGCTGTATGGCCTGGAGAGCAATCCTGAGTCCTCTCTCCAAACTCCACAGGAGGCTTGACTCATTTTAGGCCACACAGTGAGCTCCAAGATATACCCGTCGCGACTTGACAGGAGAGCGGTGTCCTTGGCTTCCCCTCGAGACGAGGCCTGACTCCCCGGGTGAGTCGAGAATGCAATGCTGAGATCGCTTTCGCCCCAGCAGAGAACATTAGGTCCTGCACACAAGCCTAGATGAGGTCTATTTGGCCCTGCAGTGTCTCGAGAGCAATCCCCAGTTCTAAATCACAATTCGAATGAAAACTGGACTTCCCTGGGCCAGTTGAAGAGGAAGCCTGAATTCCCGGTTGTAACTCGAGAATCCCACCCCAACTCAAGAAAAACCACGTGGTTCCCCCGTCATCGAAAGATGAGGCCCTTGCCCGCTACAGCGTCTCAAGAGAAGTCCCACGTTCCGTATTGAAGAGCGAAAAGTTACTTGGAACCCTTGATGCGACCCCAAAAGTTCCCCGACATACCAGTCTCACTTGAGGAGAACACTGAGGTTCCCGGCACCACTTCATCTGAGACTCTTCTCCCCTCTTGATCGCGACAGGAGGTTCGATTCCCCTGCTTTGTCTGGAAGGCGTTCCCGACCTTCCTGGCGCACATCAAGATGAGGCCAGTCTCACGAGGAAATTCGAGACATAGCCTCGTGGGTGGTGCGGCATGCCAAAAGACCCCGATTCCCTGGTCCGCTCTTGATAAGAACCCGATGGCAGAACCCAACTCGAAGGCAATCCTGTGGAACAAGGCACAACACGAAGGGGCAGTGACACCCCAGTGCATCGTCCAGAAAAACCCGCAAGTTCCACATACAAATCGACAAGTGGCCTGTCACCCCATGAACAACGCGAGAGTCAAGCGGAGTTCCATTCCTCCACACAAGACGAGGCCTGACTCTCCTGTCCCAACTCTGCAGGGACTCTGTGATCCGAGTCAGATCCGGCGCATTCGAAGCCAGGAGAGGAACCCTGTGGTTCCTGCCTCAACTTGTCATGAGACCCTCTTCCATTGCACCAAACCCAGTGGAGTTCCGAGAGGCCCCTCCCAACTCCACAGTGACCCTGACTTCTCAGAGGCACGCTGAGAAGCTTCCTGAGGTCACTGGCACAAGTCGATGGAACCCAGGGTTTCCTGCTGCAACCCAAGAAAGACCTCGAGAGTCCTTCTTTAACACGTTTTCAGGCCCAATTCCCCTACCATGACTCGAGAACAATGACGGGCTCCCTCTCACCACGTGCATAGAGACCTGACTGCCCTGGCACCACATGAGAGGCTCACTGAGCTCCCAGTCTTACTTCGTGAGAAACCCCACACTAGCGCCCCAGCTCGAGAAAACCTACGAGACGCCCCAGTCATCGGGAGATGAGGGCCTTCATTTCCTGCATTGCCTGGAGAGCAATCCCGTGTCCTCCCTCCAAACACCAGAGGAGGTTTGACTCCCTTTAAGCCACTCAGTGGGCTCCAAGACATACCCGTCCGACTCGAGAGGAGAGCAGAGTCCTTTGCTTCCCCTCGAGACGAGGCCTGACTCCAGGGTGAGTCTGGAATGCAACCCCGAGATTCCTGTCGCCCCTTGACATGAACATTAGGTCCTGCACACAAGCCTTGGTGGGGTCTCTTTTGCCTTCAGTGACTAGAGCGCACCTCCAGCTCTTCCTCGAATCTCGAATGGAAGATAAGACTTTTGTGGGCCAACACAAGAGGAAGCATGAATTCCCTGTGGTAACTCAAATATCCCACCGCAACTAGAGAAAAACCAAGTGGTTCCCCAGTCATTCCAAGATGAGGCCCTTGCCCGCTGGAGCACCCCAAGAGAAGTCCCACGTTCCAATTTGAAGAGCGAAACGGTACTTGGAACGCGTTATGCGACCCCAAAAGTTACCCGACATACCTGTCTCACTTGAGGGAAACACCGAGGTTCCCAGCAGCACGTCATCTGAGCCACTTCTCCCCTCCTGATCGCCACAGGAGGGTCGATTCCTCTGCTTTGTCTGGAAGGGTTTCATGACCTTCGCGGCACACCTCAGGATGAGGCCGGTTTCATGAGGAAATTCGAGATTAGCCACGTGGGTGGTGCCAAATGCTGAACGACCCCGATTTCCCAGTCCGCTCTTCATAAGAACACGATGCCCGGACACCTCTTCCGAGGCAACCCTGTGGATGAAGACACAAAACGAAGGGTCACTGACACCCCCATGCATCGTCTGGAAAAACCTGCAGATTCCACACACAGTTTGACAAGGGGCCTGAAACCCCAAGAACAACTCGAGAGGCAAGCGGAGTTCCATTCCTCAGAAAAGACATAGCCTGACTCTCCTGTCCCAACTCTGCAGGGACACTACGATCAGAGTCAGTATTGGAGAGGAAGCCTGAGGTTCCTGCCTCCACTCGAGATGAGGCCCTCTACCATTGCGACAAACCCAGTGGAGTCCCGAGAGGCCCCGCCAAATCCACAGCGTCCCTCACCTCTCAGAGGCACCCTGGGAAGTTCCCTCAGGTCTCCGGCAGAAGTCGGGGGAAAGGAGGATTTCCCGCTGCAACCCGAGAAAGACATCGAGAGTCCTTCTTCAACGCGTCTTGAGGCCCTAGTCCCCTCCCATGACTCGAGAAAAATGACGCGCTCCTTCTCGCCACGTGCATGGAGACATGACTTCCCCGGCGCCGCACGAGAGGCTCCCTGAGATCCTCGTCGTGCCTCGGGAGAAAACCCCCACGGGTTCCGCAGCTCGAGGAAAGCCCTGCGATGCCCCCGTCCTCGCGAGGTGAGGGCCTTCTTTTCCTGCCTGGCCTGGACAGTAATCACGAGTCCTCTCTCAAAAGTGAAGAGGAGGCTGGACTCCCTTGAGGCCACTCATGGGGCACCAAGATATCCGCGTCGCAACTCGGGAGGAGAGCGGAGTCCTTTGCTTCCCCTCGAGGCGAGGCCTGAATCCCCGGGGGAGCATGGGATGCAACCCCGAGATGCTTGTCTTCCCTGGAGAGGAGCATTAGGTCCTGGACACACGCCTAGATGAGGTCTCTTTGGCCCTGCAGTGACTCGAGCGCAACCCCCAGCTTTCCCTCGCCACTAGAATAGAAGATTGGGCTACCCAGGGCCGACACAAGAGGAAGCCTGTAATCCCCCGTCGTAACACGGGAATCCCGCCGCAACTCGAGAAAAACCACGTGGTTCCCACCTCTTCGCAAGATGAGGCCCTTGCCCGTGACGGCGTCTCAAGGGAAGTCCCCTCTTCCGCCCTGAAGTGCGAAAAGGGAACTGACAGCCTTCATGCGACCCCAAAAGTTCCCCGACACGCCTGGTTTCCTCGAGGGGAACACCGAGGGTCCCGGCACCGCTTCATCTGAGCCCCTTCTCCGCTCCTGATCGCGACAGGAGAGTCGATTCCCCTGCGTGGTCTGGAAGGGGTTCCCGGCCTTCCCGGCGCACCTCAGGATGAGGCCGGTCTCACGAGGACATTTGAAATGAGCCACGTGGGTGGTGCCACACGCCGAACTACCCCGATTCCCCAAACCGCTCTTGAGAAGAACCCGATGACGTACCCCTCTTCGAAGGCAACCCTGTGGGTGAAGGCACAGACCTAAGCAGCACTGACATCCCCGTGCATCGTCCGGAAACACCCGCGGGTTTCACACACAGTTCGACGAGGGGCCTGTGGCCCCCTGAACAACTCGAGAGGCAAGCGGGGTTCCCTTCCTCAGACAAGACGAGGCCTGACTCTCCAGTCCCAACTCTGCAGGGACCTTGCGGTCGTTGTCTGAAATGGAGAGGAAGCCTGATGTTCCTGCCTCCCCTCGAGGTGAGGCCCTCTTCCGTTGCGCCAGACCCAGCGGAGTCCCGAGGGACCCCGCCACTTCCACAGGATCCCTCGCCTCTCAGAGGCACCCTGGGAAGTTCCCTAAGGTCCCCGGCAGAAGGCGAGGGAAACGAGGGTTTCCCGCCGCCCCCCGTGAAAGACCTCGAGAGTCCTTCTTCAACGCGTCTCGGGGCCCTAGTCCCCTCCCGTGACTCGAGAGCCAGGACGCGCTCCCTCTCGCCACGCGCATGGAGACCTGACTTCCCTGGCGCCGCACGAGAGGCTCCCTGAGATCCTCGTCGTGCCTCGGGAGAAAACCCCCACGGGCGCCGCAGCTCGAGGAAACCCCTGAGACGCCCCCGTCCTCGCGAGCTGAGGGCCTTCTTTTCCTGCATGGCCTGGAGAGCAATCCCTGGTCCTCTCTCCAAACGGAAGAGGAGGCTGGACTCCCTTGAGGCCGCTCAGGGGGCTCCAAGAGACCCACGTCGCGACTTGAGAGGAGAGCAGAGTCCTTGGCTTCCGCTTGAGACGAGGCCTGACTCCCCGGGGGAGTCTGGAATGCAACCCCGAGATCCCTGCCTTCCCTGGAGAGGAATATAAGGTCCCGGACACACGCCTAGGTGAGGTCTCTTCGGCCCTGCAATGACTCGAGCGCAACCCCCAGCTTTCCCTCGCAACCCGAGGGGAAGAATGGGCTTCCCAGGGCCAACACAAGGGGAAGGCTGAGATCCCCGTCGTACCTCGAGAATCCCGCCGCAACTCGAAAAAAACCACGTGGCTCCCACCTCTTGGCAAGATGAGGCCCTTGCCCGCAACGGCGTCTCAAGGGAAGTCCCCTGTTCCGCCCTGAAGGGCGAAACGGTCCCTGACAGCCTTCCTGCGACCCCCAAAAGTCCCGCGACACGCCGGGGTCCGTCGTGGGGAACACCGAGAGTCCCGGCACCGCTTCCTCTGAGCCCCTTCTCCCCTCCTGATCGCGACAGGAGAGGCGATTTCCCTGTGTGGTCTGGAAGGGGTTCCCGGGCTTCCCGGCGCACCTCAGGATGAGGCCGGTCTCACGAGGAAATTCGAGAAGGGCCACGTGGGTGGGGCCACATGCCGAACGCCCCCGATTCCCCGGTCCGCCCTTGAGAAGGACCCGAAGCCCGGAACCCTCTTCAAAGGCAAACCTGTGGGTGAAGGCAAAACACGAAGGGGCACTGCCATCCCCGTGCATCGTCCGCAAAGACCCGCGGGTTCCACACACAGCTCTACGAGGGGCCTGAGACCCCCTGAGCAACTCGAGAGGCCAGCGGGGTTCCCTTCCTCAGACAAGACGAGGCCTGACTCTCCTGTCCCAACTCTGCAGGGACCCTGAGGTCGGAGTCCGAAACGGAGAGGAAGCCTGAGATTCCTGCCTCCCCTCGAGGTGAGGCTTTCTTCCGTTGCGCCAGACCCAGCGGAGTCCCGAGGGGCCCCGCCACCTCCACAGGATCCCTCGCCTCTCAGAGGCACCCTGGAAGTTGCCTAAGGTCCCCGGCAGAAGGTGAGGGAAACGAGGGTTTCCCGCCTCCCCCCGAGAAAGACCTCGAGAGTCCTTCTTCAACGCGTCTCGAGGCCCTAGTCCCCTCCCGTGACTCGAGAGCCCGGACGCGCTCCCCCTCGCCACGCGCATGGAGACCTGACTTCCCTGGAGCCGCATGAGAGGCTCCCTGACATCCTCGTCGTGCTTCGGGAGAAAACCCCCAAGGGCGCCGCATCTCGACGAAACCCCTGAGACGCCCCCGTCCTCGCGAGCTGAGGGCCTTCTTTTCCTGCATGGCCTGGAGAGCAATCCCGGGTCCTCTCTCCAAACGGAAGAGGAGGCTGGACTCCCTTGAGGCCGCTCAGGGGTATCCTAGAGATCCGCGTCGCGACTCGAGAGGAGAGCGGAGTCCTTGGCTACCCCTCGAAACGAGGCCTGACTCCCCGGGGGAGCCTGGAATGCAACCCCGAGATCCCTGCCTTCCCTGGAGAGGAATATTAGGTCCCGGACACACGCCTAGGTGAGGTCTCTTCGGCCCTGCAGTGACTCGAGCGCAACCCCCATCTTTCCCTCGCAACCCGAGGGGAAGATTGGGCTTCCCAGGGCCAACCCAAGGTGAAGGCTGAGATCCCAGTCGTAACTCGAGAATCCCGCCGCAACTCGAGAAAAACCACGTGGTTCCCACCTCTTGGCAAGATGAGGCCCTTGCCCGCCACGGCGTCTCAAGGGAAGTTCCCTGTTCCGCCCTGAAGGGCGAAACGGTCGCTGACAGCCTTCCTGCGACACCCAAGAGTCCCCCGACACGCCGGGTTCCCCCGAGGGGAACACCGAGGGTCCCGGCACCGCTTCCTCTGAGCCCCTTCTCCCCTCCTGATCGCGACAGGAGAGGCGATTCCCCTGCGTGGTCTGGAAGGGGTTCCCGGCCTTCCCGGCGCACCTCAGGATGAGGCCGGTCTCACGAGGAAATTCGAGACGAGCCACGTGGGTGGTGCCACATGCCGAACGCCCCCGATTCCCCGGTCCGCCCTTGAGAAGGACCAGAGGCCCGGACCCCTCTTTGAAGGCAACCCTGTGGGTGAAGGCACAACACGAAGGGGCACTGCCACCCCCGTGCCTCGTCCGCAAAGACCCGCGGGTTCCACACATAGCTCGACGAGGGGCCTGAGAACCCCTGAGCAACTCGAGAGGCCAGCGGGGTTCCCTTCCTCAGACAAGACGAGGCCTGACTCTCCTGTCCCAACTCTGCAGGGACCCTGCGGTCGGAGTCCGAAACGGAGAGGAAGCCTGAGGTTCCTGCCTCCCCTCGAGGTGAGGCCCTCTTCCGTTGCGCCAGACTCAGAGGAGTCCCGAGGGGCCCCGCCACCTCCACAGGATCCCTCGCCTTCAGAGGCACCCTGGAAGTTGGCTAAGGTCCCCGGCAGAAGGCGAGGGAAACGAGGGTTTCCCGCCTCCCCCCGAGAAAGACCTCGAGAGTCCTTCTTCAACGCGTCTCGAGGCCCTAGTCCCCTCCCGTGACTCGAGAGCCAGGATGCGCTCCCCCTCGCCACGCGCATGGAGACCTGACTTCCCTGGCGCCGCACGAGAGGCTCCCTGAGATCCTCGTCGTGCCTCGGGAGAAAACCCCCACGGGCGCCGCAGCTCGAGGAAACCCCTGAGACGCCCCCGTCCTCGCGAGCTGAGGGCCTTCTTTTCCTGCATGGCCTGGAGAGCAATCCCGGGTCCTCTCTCCAAACGGAAGAGGAGGCTGGACTCCCTTGAGGCAGCTCAGGGGGATCCAAGAGACCCGCGTCGGGACTCGAGAGGAGAGCGGAGTCCTTGGCTTCCCCTCGAGACGAGGCCTGACTCCCCGTGGGAGCCTGGAATGCAACCCCGAGATCCCTGCCTTCCCTGGAGAGGAATATTAGGTCCCGGACACACGCCTAGGTGAGGTCTCTTCGGCCCTGCAGTGACTCGAGCGCATCCCCCAGCTTTCCCTCGCAACCCGAGGGGAAGATTGGGCTTCCCAGGGCCAACCCAAGGCAAAGGCTTAGATCCCCATCGTAACTCGAGAATGCCGCCGCAACTCGAGAAAAATCACGTGGTTCCCACCTCTTGGCAAGATGAGGCCCTTGCCCGCCACGGCGTCTCAAGGGAAATCCCCTGTTCCGCCCTGAAGGGCGAAACGGTCCCTGACAGCCTTCCTGCGACCCCCAAAAGTCCCCCGACACGCCGGGTTCCCCCGAGGGGAACACCGAGGGTCCCGGCACCGCTTCCCTGAGCCCCTTCTCCCCTCCTGATCGCGACAGGAGAGGCGATTCCCCTGCGCGGTCTGGAAGGGGTTCCCGGCCTTCCCGGCGTACCTCAGGATGAGACCGGTCTTACGAGGAAATTCGAGACGAGCCACGTGGGTGGTGCCACATGCCGAACGCCCCCGATTCCCCGGTCCGCTCTTGAGAAGGACCCGAAGCCCGGACCCCTTTTCGAAGGCAACCCTGTGGGTGAAGGCACAACACGAAGGGGCACTGCCACCCCCGTGCATCGTCCGCAAAGACCCGCGGGTTCCACACACAGCTCGACGAGGGGCCTGAGACCCCCTGAGCAACTCGAGAGGCCAGCGGGATTCCCTTTCTCAGACAAGACGAGGCCTGACTCTCCTGTCCCAACTCTGCACGGACCCTGCGGTCGGAGTCCGAAACGGAGAGGAAGCCTGAGGTTCCTGCCTCCCCTCGAGGTGAGGCCCTCTTCCGTTGCGCCAGACCCAGCGGAGTCCCGAGGGGCCCCGCCACCTCCACAGGATCCCTCGCCTCTCAGAGGCACCCTGGGAAGTTCCCTAAGGTCCCCGGCAGAAGGCGAGGGAAACGAGGGTTTCCCGCCGCCCCCCGAGACAGACCTCGAGAGTCCTTCTTCAACGCGTTTCGAAGCCCTGGTCCACTCCCGTGACTAGAGAGCCATAACGCGCTCCCCCTCGCCACGCGCATGGAGACCTGACTTCCCTGACGCCGCACGAGAGGCTCCCTGAGATCCTCGTCGTGCCTCGGGAGAAAACCCCCACGGGCGCCGCAGCTCGAGGAAACCCCTGAGACGCCCCCGTCCTCGCGAGCTGAGGGCCTTCTTTTCCTGCATGGCCTGGAGAGCAATCCCGGGTCCTCTCTCCAAACGGAAGAGGAGGCTGGACTCCCTTGAGGCCGCTCAGGGGGCTCCAAGAGACCCGCGTCGCGACTCGAGAGGAGAGCGGAGTCCTTGGCTTCCCCTCGAAACGAGGCCTGAATCCCCGGGGGAGCCTGGAATGCAACCCCGAGATCCCTGCCTTCCCTGGAGAGGAATATTAGGTCCCGGACACACGCCTAGGTGAGGTCTCTTCGGCCCTGCAGTGACTCGAGCGCAACCCCGAGATTTCCCTCGCAACCCGAGAGGAGGATTGGCCTTCCCAGGGCCAACCCAAGGGGAAGGCTGAGATCCCCGTCGTAACTCGAGAATCCCGCCGCAACTTGAGAAAAACAACGTGGTTCCCACCTCTTGGCAAGATGAGGCCCTTGCCCGCGACGCCGTCTCAAGGGAAGTCCCCTGTTCCGCCCTGAAGGGCGAAACGGTCCCTGACAGCCTTCCAGCGACCCCCAAGAGCCCCCGACACACCGGGTTCCCCCGAGGGGAACACCGAGGGTCCCGTCACCGCTTCCTCTGAGCCCCTTCTCCCCTCCTGCTCGCGACAGGAGAGGCGATTCCGCTGCGTGTCTGGAAGGGGTTCGCGGCCTTCCCGGCGCACCTCAGGATGAGACCGGTCTTACGAGGAAATTCGAGACGAGCCTCGTGGGTGGGGTCACATGCTGAACGCCCCCGATTCCCCGGTCCGCTCTTGAGAAGGAACCGAGGCCCGGACCCCTCTTCAAAGGCAACCCTGTGGGTGAAGGCACAACAAGAAGGGGCACTGCCACGCCCGTGCATCTTCCGCAAAGACCCAGGGTTCCGCACACAGCTCAACGAGGGGCCTGAGACCCCCTGAGCTACTCGAGAGGCCAGCGGGGTTCCCTTCCTCAGACAAGACGAGGCCTGACTCTCCTGTCCCAACTCTGCAGGGACCCTGTGATCAGAGTCAGAAATGGAGATGAACCCTGAAGTTCCTGCCTCCACTCGAGATGAGGCCCTCTTCTATTGCACCAAACCCAGTGGAGTCCCGAGAGGGCCCTCCCAAATCCAGGGTATCCTTGACTTCTCAGAGGCAGACTGAGAAGCTCCCTGAGGCCACCGGCACTAGTCGAGGGAACCCAGGGTTTACTGCCGTGACCCAAGAAACACCTTGAAAGGCCTTCTTTAACGGTTCTTGATGCCCGATACACCTTCCATGACTCTAGAGCAATGACGCGCTCCCCCTCGCAATGCGCATGGAGACCTGACTTCCCAAGCGCCACATGAGAGGCTCCCTGAGCTCCCCGTAGTACCTCATGAGAAACCCCACACTGGCGCTGCAGCTCGAGAAAACCCACGAGACCCCCCCTTCATCGCGAGATGATGGCCTTCTTTTCCTGCATGGCCTGGAGAGCAATCACGAGTCCTCTCTCCAAACTCCACAGGAGGCTTGACTCCCTTTAGGCCACTCCGTGGGCTCCAAGAGATACCCGTCGCAACTCGAGAGGAGAGTGGAGTCCTTCGCTTCCCCTCGAGACAAGGACTGACTCCCCAGGTGCATCAGGAAAGCAACCCTGAGATCCCTGTCCCCCCTGGAGACGAACATTATGTCCTGGACAGAAGCCTAGATAAGGTCTCTTTTGCCCTGCAGTAACTCAAGCGCAATCCCTAGCTCTCCCTCGCAACTCGAATGGAAGACTGGACTTCCCTGGGCCAACACAAGAGGAAGCCTGAATTTCCTGACCTAACTCGAGAATCCCGCCACAACTCGAGAAAAACGACGTGGTTAACCCGTCACCACAAGATGAGGCCCTTGCCAGCTACAGCGTCTCAAGAGAAGTCTCACGTTCCGTCTTGAAGTTTGAAACGGTACTTAGCACCTTTGATGTGACTCCAAAAGTTCCCCGACATCCCAGTTTTACTCGAGGGGAACATCGAGGTTCCCGGCACCACTTCATCTGAGCCCCTTCTCCCCTCCTGATCGGGACAAGAGGGTCGATTCACTTGCTTTGTCTGAAAGGGTTACCGAACTTCCTGGTGCACCTCAGGTTGAGGTCCGTCTCAAGAAGAAATTCGAGACGTAGGCTTGTGGGTGGTGCCACATGCCGAAAGACACTGATTTCCTGGTCTGCTCTTGATAAGAATCTGAAGGCTGGATACCTCTTCGAAGGCAACCCTGTGTATGAAGGCAAAAAACGAAGGGGAACTGACACCCCCATGCATCATCCGGATAAAACCGCAGGTTCCACACACAGCTCGACAAGTGGCCTGTTATCCGGTGAACAACTCGAGAGTCCAGTGGAGTTCCATTCCTCCACACAAGACGAGGCCTGACTCTCCTGTCCTAACTCTGTAGGGACTCTGTGTTCAGAGTCAGAAATGGAGAGCAACACTGAGGTTCCTGCTTCAAATCGAGATGAGGCCCTCTTCTGACAAGGTCCAGCCTCGGCTGGTCCAGGGTTTTCGAAGGGGAGACAGAGTAGGCGACCTATTGATTTATTTATCGAAGATAAAAAGAGTAATAGAATGAGGATAGCTCAGTAGGAAAATTTAGTGGAGAAAAGAAGCTGAGTAGCTTGGTTTATGCGGAAAATCAGTATAACCCGTGACACCAGGTTAGCTCTGACCACGGAGGCCGCAGGCTCCCTCTCAAATAGCGAAAAGTGCCCCACCTTAGACACCTTCTCAAGTGGTCTTCGAAGCCCAGGCAAATAAATGGTCGCAGAGGATATCCGCGCTCCAGATGGACACTCATCTGAAAATTGAGGGGAAGAATGACATTAGGAGACTAAGCGTTGGCAATCAAGGCCAGTAGCTTTATTTTCAACAGGGGTTTTTATACCCTAAGTTACACATAGAGTATAATGGGATGCAAAGACAGCAGCCTTTGATCCTTATCAAAAACCAGAGTTTCTCTCCTGCAAATGTATCGTATACAAATGGTTTAGGTGATTTACATCATCTTCTAGCCAGAAGACCTATTAACATTTTATGACTCTTGACAAAGACTTATCAACCGTAAGACTTATTTTCTCTAAGAGTAATTATTTTAAGGTTTGGCCCCATCTTTCGAAGATAAAATTGCATTCCTATAGGGCAGATGTGTAATGGGCTTACAACAAAGGAAATAATTTATTACCTTAAGGGTCTAAAGTTAGTAACACCAAGGCCACTACTTATTTCTTCTACATACCAACTATATTAATTAATACACATTCAAGGATACAATTCAGGGGATGTGGAAACTTGGCAACAAGCATTGGTTCATCAATGAAATCTTTTACTAGTTTTATTCTGACAGTTTCTAACTCTCTGAGAGGCTCTAAGCTATTTGAATATCTTAAGCTTCCCGTGCCTCTCGAGGCTCGGAGACTGTAAACAATTGTATGCATTGCTGTAGGAGACCGGGTAAACTTGTCAGGCGAGTTAGAGAGCCATCTGACGTGTTTGGATTTAAACACTCCTAATTGCCCAGGAACTTTATTAATTGGAGCTGTAAGTTAGCTTTTTGACAGAGAGAGTGAGATGGTGGTGGGTGACAGCCCCCAGGAAAGTCAGAGGTGAGAGCACAAAGCAATAAAGTAGGCAGACTCTGGTTTTGGGGGGGTAGATGCTCAAGAATATCCGGGAGGACTCCCGAGGCTCGATCCCGCCTTTGTGTATGCCCAGCCTCCTTCCTCATGACCTTTGTCACGAGTGGAATGTCTCTCGCCGGCTCCCGGCATCTCCCCGTTTTTTATTTCTTAAAACAGCCAGATGTAGCTCAGTCGCGAGCCTCTGAATACTCTGCCGAAGAATCCTGACAATACAAGGAAGAATGATTATGAGAAGCAGAATTAAAGCAGCCACCGCAGCATAGCTAAAGACATTAGACAGAATATTCTTTCCTGAGATGTAGTTAGGGAAAGTATGGAAGAAATCATTTGCTGTTCCAGCAGCAGTAAAATCTAATCGGGAGTGCTCCATGGTTGCTATTTGATAGTGAAGTTTCCCTACGTCTCAACCAATGTCAGAGCTGTTCCAGATACCTGAAATATGGTTTTTAATCTTTTCCCATTCAAAATCTGTCTCATTTACTTTCAGGGGTGTTCCACATATCCACCGATAGTCAGCATGACAAGACAATGCCATTTTCACCTTTAAAGCCTGCAATTCAGTCCCAATATGTATTACTGCTTCCTCTAGGGCGTCTACCCTCATTTCTAATTTTCTCTCTATAGCTTCCTGTGTTGCCAATGTTAAAGAAACATTTTTGGACATAGAATCAACATATTGAGCAGTATGTACTTGTTGAGTCAATGATATTGCTGCCACAGTAACAGAAGTGATTGCACTTATCAAAGCTGCTGTTCCCAAGATAATTAAGCCCACAAACCGTCGTGTTTTCATTAAATCCTGTAGTTGTTGTAATACAGCAAGACCATAATTCAATAAGTGGTTACATCATAAGATAAGGTGGATGTTGTAGCATTACAAAGGAGCAAACATTATATTGAGGGTTTAAACAAGATGAACCAGGGAGCAGCTGTAGGCGTCAGCCCGGGGGAGCAGTGTCCCCAGCATCAGGAGGCAGAACGCGAGCGGCAGGCTGTGGGCCAAGGCGCCTATGGTGGGCGGAGGGGCAGGGTTCGTGGTTTAGGGCTAGCCGCCACCGCTTGGGCTCAGGGCGGTCCCCTCTCGCCGGTGGGGCCACGCTGGTCTGGACGGCACTCCGCGGGTGCGCTTTCCTCTCTGGCCCTCACTTGCTGCACAGACTTCTTTGCTCTAGGTCACGGGGTGCAGAGAGGTGGGTGCGAGGCGCTGCTGGTGGCATGGAGGCGAGAGCTGGCTGGGGGAGGGGGAGCGAGTGAGTGCGCGCGCCGCGAACCTGGTCTTTGGGGAATGTGACATGACGAATTTGTCTGAGATCCAAACCGGAGAATCTGCATTCTGTAGAAATATACAAGCATACCCTCTCCCACAAGTTAGCAACACATCTGGCCTTTTTCACTCTCCCGTAAGGAGGCCTTTTTACTTGACCAGGGGCCGAGTCGTAGCCTGTAATTCAGGCATCTAGTGTCTCATCATTGTAGTCTGCCCCTGTGTGTTTACGTTTAAGTGATTAATTACAATTGGAACATAACTTCACTATTTGTCTAGCTGTTTCCCTATGGATATGTTAATTTAGGTCTAATGTTTAGTTTAGGTCTCTGTATAAATTTAAGTAATAAATGTATAACCTCCTTATCTCATTTTGGTATACAGGTATACAGATAGACCTAAATGCAAAATGCATTTATATATGTATTTATATATGGCAACAAGGATAAAGTTATTGACATCTAATATATATAAATCAATATACTTGAATTAATCTTTATAATTAATATATTAATTAATATATATTACAACAATACAACACATACACAGCTAATACCAACCAACACAAACCAATATACTGTAATAATACATGTCACACATTTATAATTATACAGTATATAGAACATACATCATCACAGCACATCAATCCATACCAATTAATATCAGCCACACACACATTATATTACTGCCATATATATTTAATTATACAGTAGATATATATGTGTGTGTATATAGTATACATATTAATTTATATACAAATTAATTAAGTATAGATCTATAAATAGAATTAGGTATACCTTTATTATATTTTATTTATACCCATACCTAATTAGGCAAACTGTAATTAGGCAAATACATTTATATTATGTATTTATAACAATATATAAAGTATTGTTAAATGTACCACCTGTACAGCATCTCCACCCCACATACCACTTTCTCTAATCCCACCAACTCATTTTCAGTATTATGTGTTGGCCAGGAGCTGGGCCAGTCTTTCCCAGCAATGTTAAGAGACGTCTGTTCCTGTGTCTAATAGCCCTGGCGTTTTATTCTCTTGAATTAAAAGATCTTTTAAAGGCCTTGGAACTGTAATTTCCTGCACCCAAAAGGCTAGATCACTAGATCCAAATGTTTTGTGGCTCTTAGATTGAGAAGTCAAGTTTTTCCTTGTCTGATAGTAAGGTAAAAATAAAAGCTGTGTTACTCTTTGACCTTTATTAATTTGTACAGTTTTGATAGGCAGTGAGATCAAGACTTTAATTTCTCAATATCATCAGAATCTACTACACCATGCACCAGCGAAATTTCTTTTCTTTCTTTTTTTTTTATTTAATTTTTTTTAAAAGAAAGCGAGCTACGCCCCAGGACAAATCTTACAATGTCCTCAGATAGGGGGCCAGCCACTCCGGTTGGAATTGGAGTAAGCGGCACATCAGGGGTTAATATTGTTATTAAATCTCCTTGCCTTTTCGCTTTTCTCCTAGCCTGGGTGAGACCCCCCTGAGGGAGTTTTCTCCAAGGAGCACGCTCTGCATATTGTGTACTAAAAGCTCCTTTGTTTAAAAAACTTTTTATCTTCCTCAGTCTTAGGCAACACTTTGGGAGGCTTTGGGGGCAAAGTGGGGAACTCCTGGGTCCTGGGAGGCACAATCGAAGGTGGTGGCAGTCGCCTTAAATCAGAAAGTGGTGGATAAGTTTTTTAAAGGTTTGCGCAGAGGGGGAGGGAGCTCGCCAGGGCTCTCGGCCGCAGCGTCCTGTAAGCCCTCTCCTTCCTCGGGAGGTAGACCACTTTCTCCCTCCTTTTTTTTTTTTTCAATGGCAGAAAATATGATCTGTGCAGTAAATGGAGACTCACCACCATCCACCTCTATAGCCTCCCCCATAGTCTATTTAACAGCCTCGTGACGGAGGTCCAGGACATTTCTAATCATATTCCACAGTCAATAAATATTTGTCTATTCTTAGATGCAGAGAAATCCATTTTTAATTTTTTTTAATTTTAGAGAATATTTTTATCTATTTTGTAACCTCTTTACCCTGGCTAAACTGCAGAGGGGACTAGAAAAGAAGCCTCAAGGTGAGGATCGAGTTCATCCTTGGGACTAGAGAAAATCCTTCTCCGGGAAACTCCTAGCGGTGGCCCTTTACCCCGACATGGAGGAGGAGGCATAGGGGGATGGGAGCGTCCCGAAGTTTTCCTCTTCTGTTCCGGAGATCCTTTAACTGTTTGGTAACTAAATCTTACGAACTGTCTGATCGGGGATGTTTCCCTCAACCTCCTAGGAGCGGATGGTCTGATTAGGGATGTTTTCTTAAACTTTTAGGAGCATCTTTAGCTTAAAAAAAAAAAAAATCCTCATCAGAATGGCATCGAGCTTCTGTTTCCTCTAAACCTTTTTCAAATTGAGGGGAGAGCTGATCTTTCTTTTCATCCCTATCTTTTACATGCTCATTGGCAGTCATAGCGGCTAGCCATTCATTTAGCTGTCGATAGCTAGGTATAGCCTCTTCATTTTCACTTTTCTTTATAACAGGTACCTTTTCAGATTTGCTTTTTTGTTTAACAGGTACTTTTCCAACTTTACTTTCCTCTTTAACAGGTACCTTTTCAAATTCATGAGCTGGATCTAAAACATCTCTAGTCATATTCCACAGAGGAAAGGTGTAAGTAGGGATTTTTTCCAAACGTTGCTGAGCACAATAAGCTCTTAGCTGTTTTCCTAGTTTTTTCAAGATATCTAGGTTAACAGTGCCTTGTTGTAGAAACCAAGGGCAGTGGTCTTGTACAAATGTAAAAAATGATTGAATGGAAGATTTTTTAACCTTGATTCTTCTTTTACTTAATAACTGTAAAATTACTCCTATAAAGAGCTGTCTTTCATTTGATTCAGTGTTGCCCATGTCAGAAACTTAAGGATAGTAAAAGATTTTGCTTTTAGCTATCTAAAGATTAGGCCTTTTTTGTCAGCCTTTTTAGAAACCGTTTTTTCTCTCTAACTCTTCAACACTTCCCACTCCTCTCGCCCTGTCTATTCTACAGGGGGATCTGCAGCCCCCTAAGTGGGATCCTATCTGTCACGAAAACTGAACACTGGGGGAATGGGGTTGGGGATTTACCTTCGAAATGCCTGTCTCGGGCGCCACCTGCAGAGGTCCAGCCCCAGCTGATCCAGGGTATTCGAAGGGAAGATGGAGTAGGCGACCTATTTATATATTTATTTATTCATCAAAGATATAAAGAGTAATAGAATGAGGATAGCTCAGTAGGAAAATTCAGTGGAGAAAAGCAGCTGAGTAGCTTGGTTTACGCGGAAAATCAATATAACCCGTTACACCAGGTTAGCTCTGACCACGGAGGCTGCAAGTGCCCTCTAGAATAGAGGAAGGTGCCCCACCTTAGACACCTTATCGAGTGGGTCTTCGAAGCCCAGGCAAATAAATGGTTGCAGAGGATATCTGCGCTCCAGATGGACACTCATCTGAAAATTGAGGGGAATAATGACATGGGGAGACCAAGCGTTGGCGAGCAAGGCCCGTAGCTTTATTTTCAACACAGGTTTTAATACCCTAAGTTACACATAGAGGATAATAGGGGATGCAAAGTCAGCAGTCTTTAATCCTTATCAAAAACCAGGGTTTCTTTTCTGCAGATTTATCGTATAAAAATGGTTTAGATGATTTACATCATCTTCTGGCCAGAAGACTTATTAACATTTTATGACTCTTGACAAAGACTTATCAACCATAAGAGTTATTTTCTCTAAGAGTAATTGTTTAAGGTTTGGCGCCATCTTGCGAAGATAAAATTGCATTCCTATAGGGAGGATGTGTAATGGGTTTACAACAAAGAAAAGAATTTATTACCTTAAGGGTCTAAAGTTACCAACATCAAGGCCACTACTTATTTTTTCTACATACCAACTATATTAATTAGCACACATTCAAGGATACAATTCAGGGGATGTGGAAACTTGGCAAAAAGCATTGGTTCATCAATGAAATCTTTTACTAGTTTTATTCTGACAGTTTCTAACTCTCTGAGAGGCTCTAAGCTATTTGAATATCTTAAACTTCCCGTGCGTCTCGAGGCTGGGAGACTGTACACAATCGTATGCATAGCTGTAGGAGACCGGGTAAACTTGTCAGGCGAGTTAGAAAACCATCTGAGGGGTTTGGATTTAAACACTACTAATTGCCCAGGAACATTATTAGTTGGAGCTGTAAGTTAGCTCTTTGACAGAGAGAGTGAGATGTTGGTGGGGGACATCCCCAGTAATGTCAGAGGTGAGAGAACAAAGCAATAAAGAAGGCAGACTTTGGTTTTTGGGGGTAGATGCTGAAGAATATACGGGGGAACTCCCGGAGGCTCGATCCCGCCTTTGCGTATGCCGAGACTCTTTCCTCATGACATTTGTCACGAGTGGAATGTCTCTCGCTGGCTCCCGGCAATCTTCCATTGCACCAAACGCAGTGGAGTCCCGAGAGGCCCCTCCCAACACCACAGTATCAGTGTCTTCTCAGAGGCACCCTGAGCAACTCCCTGAGGTCACCGGCACAAGTTGAGGGAACACAGGGTATCCTGCCGCAACACGAGAAAGACCTCAAGAGTCTGTCTTCAACGCGTCTTGAGGCCGGATTCCCCTACCATGACTCGAGAGCAATGACACGCTCCCCCTCGCCATGCGCATGGACACCTGACTTCCCTGGCGCCACATGAGAGGCTCCCTGAGCTCCCCGTCATACCTCGTGAGAAACCCCACACTGGCGCCACAGCTCGGGAAAACCCACGAGACGCCACGGTCATCGCGAGATTGGGGACTTCTTTTCCTGCCTGACCTGGAGAGCAATCCCTGGTCCTTTCTCCAAACTTCACAGGAGGCTTTACTCCCTTTAGGCCACTCAATGGGCTCCAAGAGATACCTGTCGCGACTTGAGAGGAGAGCAGAGTACTTTGTTTCCCCTCGAGATGAGGCCTTACCTCGGGTGAGTCTGGAATGCAACCCCGAGATCCCTGTTGCCCCTGGAGAGGAACATTATGTCCTGGACAAAAGCCTAGATGAGGTCTATTTTGCCCTACAGTGACTCGAGAGCAACACCCATCTCTCCCTCGCAATTTGAATGAAGATTGGTCTTCACTGGGCCAACACAAGAGGAAGTCTGAATTTCCCGTTGTAACTCGAGAATCCCGCCCCAACTCTTAAAAACCACGTGGTTCCCCATTCATCGCAATATGAGGCCTTTGCCCGCTACAGAGTCTCAAGAGAAGTCCCATGTTTCGTCATAAAGTTCGAAATGCTACTTGGCACCCTTGATGTGACCCCAAAAGTTCCCCAATATACCGGTCTCACTCCAAGGGAACACCGAAGTTCCTGGCACCACTTCATTTGAGCCCCTTCTCCCCTCCTGATCACGGCAGGAAGGTCGATTCCCCTGCTTTGTCTAGAAGGGGTTCCCGACCTTCATGGCGCACCTCAGGATGAGGCCAGTCTCACGAAGAAATTCGAGATGTAAGCTCGTGTTGGTGCCACGTGCCAAAAGACCCCGATTTCTCGGTCTTGCTCTTGATAAGAACCCGATGCCCGGACACCTCTTCTAAGGCAACCCTGCGGATGAAGGCACTACACGAGGGGGCACTGGCAACCCTGTTCATCGTCCGTAAATCCCACAGGATCCACATACAGCTCCACAACTGGCCTGTCACCCCTTAAAAAACGAGAGAGGCAAGCGGAGTTCCCTTCCTCAGACAAGACGAAGCCTGAGTATCCAATCCCAACTCTGCAGGCACGCTTCGATCTGAGTCAGAAATGTAGAGGAAACCTGAGGTTCCTGCCTCAACCCGAGATGAGGCCCTCTTCCATTAAAACAAACCCAGTGGAGTCCCGAGAGGCCCCTCCCATCTCCACAGTATCCCTGACTTCTCATAGGCATTCTGAGAAGCTCCTTGAGGCCACCGGCAAAAGTCGAGGGAAATAAGGGTTTCCTGCCACAACCGAAGAAAGACCTCGAGAGTCCTTCTTCAATGCGTCTTGAGGTCAGATTCCCCTACCATGGCTCGAGAGCAATAACGCGCTCCCCCTCGCCATGCACATGGAGACCTGACTTCCCTGGCGCCACATGAGAGGTTCCCTGAGCTCCCCGTCGTACCTCGTGTGAAAACCCACACTGGCGCCGCAGCTCGAGAAAACACACAAGACCCCTCCGTCATCGCGAGATGAGGGCCATCTTTTCCTGCATGGCCTGGAGAGCAGTCCCAAGTCCTCTCTCCAAACTTCACAGGAGGCTTGACTCCCTTTAGGCCACAAAGTGGGCTCCAAGAGGTGCCCGTCGCAACTCGAAAGGAGAGCGGAGTCCTTTGCTTCCCTTCGACACGAGGCCTGACTCCCTGGGTGAGTCTGGAATGCAAACCTGAGATCCCTGTGGCCCTTGGAGAGGAACATTAGGTCCTGGACACAAGCCTAGATGAGGTCTCCTTTGCCCTGCAGTGACTCGAGCGCAACCTCCAGCTCTCCCTCGCAACTCGAATGGATGATTGGACTTCCCTGGCCCAACACAAGAGGAAGCCTGAAATCCCCGTCGTAACTCGAGAATCCCGCCGCAACTCGAGAAAAACCACGTGGCTCCCCCGTCATCGCAAGATGAGGCCCTTGGCCGCTACAGCGTATCAAGAGAAGTCCCACGTTCCATCCTGAAGTACAAAACGGTACTTGGCACCCTTGATGCGACCCCCAAAGTTACCTGACATACCGGTCTCACTCGAGGGAAACACCAAAGTTCATGGCACCACTTCCTGTGAGCCCCTTCACCCCTCCTGATCGCGACAGGAGGGTCGACTCCCATGCTTTGTCTGCAAGGGGTTCCCGACATTCCCCGCGAACCTCCGGATGAGGCCGGTCTCATGAGGAAATTCAAAAAGTAGCCTCATGGTTGGTGCCACATGTTGAAAGATCCCGAATTCCCGGTCCACTCTAGATAAGAACCTGACGCCCGGACATCTCTTCGAAGGCAACCCTGTGGATGAAGGCACAACACGAAGGGACACTGACATCCCCATGCATCGTCTGGAAAAACCCGCCGATTCCACTCACAGCTCCAAATGTGGACTGTCACCCCGTGAATAACTCGAGAGGCAAGTGAAGTTGCATTCCTTCACACAAGACGAGGCCTTACCCTCCTGGCCCAACTCTTCAGGGACCCTGCGATCGGAGTCAGAAATGGAGAGGAACCCTGAGGTTCCTGCCTCAACTAGAGAAGAGGCCCTCTTCCATTGAACCAAACTCAGTGGTGTCCCGAGAGGCCCCTCCCAACACCACAGTATCCCTGAATTCTCAGAGGCTCCCTGAGAAGCTACCTGAGGTCACTGGCACAAGTCGAGGGAACCCAGAGTTTCCTGAAGTAACCCGAGAAAGACTTGGAGAGTCCTTTTTCAACGTCTCTTGATGCCCGATTCCCCTACCATGACTCCAGAGCAAGGACGCGCTCCCCTCGCCACAAGCAGGAAAACTGACTTCCCTAGTACCACACAAGAGGCTCCCTGAGTACCCCATCGTACCTCGTGAGAAAACCCACAGTGGCGCCGCAGTTCAAGAAAAACCACAAGATGCCCCTGTCAAGGAGAGATGGGGGCCTTCTTTTCCTGCCTGACCTGGAGAGCAATCCCTGGTCCTCTCTCCAAACTTCACAGGAGGATTGACTCCCTTTAGGCCACTCAGTTGGGTCCAAGAAATACCCGGTGCGACTCGAGAGGAGAGCGGAGTCCTTTGCTTCCCTCGAGACGAGGCCTGACTCCCCGGGTGAGTTTGGAATGCAACCCCGAGATCCCTGTCGCCCCTGGAGTGGAACATTATGTCCTAGACACAAGCCTAGATGAGGTCTATTTTGCCCTACAGTGATCGAGAGCAACCTCCATCTCTCCCTCACAATTTGAATGGAAGATTGGGCTTCCCACGGTCAACACAAGAGGAAGTCTGAATTTCCCATCGTAATTCGAGAATTCAGCCTCAAGTCTTAAAAACCATGTGGTTCCCCCTTCATCACAATATGAGGCCCTTGCCAGCTAGAGTCTCAAGAGAAGTCCCACGTTCCATCTTAAAGTTCGAAATGCTACTTGGCACCCTTGATGCGACCCCAAAGTTCCCCAACATACCGGTCTCACTCCAGGGGAACACCGAAATTCCCGGTGTCTCCAGGGAAGTCCCATGTTCTGTCCTTAAGTGCGAAACGGTACTTGACACCCTTGATGCGACCGCAAAAGTTCCCCGACACGCTGGGTTCCCTCGAGGGGAACACCAAGGGTCCCGGCACCACTTCATCTGAGCCCCTTCTCCCCTCCTGATCGCGACAGGAGAGTCGATTCCCCTGCTTTCTCTGGAAGGGGTTCCCGGCCTTCCTGGTGCACCTCAGGATGAGGCCGGTCTCAGGAGGAAATTCGAGACTAGCCATGTGTGAGGTGCCACGTGCCGAACGACACCGATTTTCCGGTCCGCTCTTGATAAGAACCCGATGCCCGGACCCCTCTACGAAGGCAACCCTGTGAGTGAAGGCACAACACGAAGGGGCACTGACAGCCCCGTGCATCATCCGGAAAAACCCGCAGGGTCTACACACAGCTCGACAAGGGGCCTGAGACTCCCGGAACAACTCGAGAGGCAACCAGAATTCCATTCCTCAGACAAGACGAGGCATGAGTCTCCTGTCCCAACACTGCAGGGACCGTGCAGTCGGAGTCAGCATCGGAGAGGAAGCCTGAGGTTCCTGCCTCCCCTCGAGATGAGGCCCTCTTCCATTGCGCCGAACCCAGCAGAGTCCCGAGAGGCCCTGCCAACTCCACAGCATTCCTCACCTCTCAGAGGCACCCTGGTAAGTTCCCTATAGTCCCCTGCAGAAGTCGAGGGAAACGAGGGTTTCCCGCCGCCACCCGAGAAAGACCTCGAGAGTCCTTCTTCAATGCGTCTTGAGGCCCTAGCCACTTCCCATGACTCGAGAGTGATGACCAGCTCCTCCTCGCCATGCGCATGGAGACATGAGTTCCCTGGTGCCGCACGAGAGGCTCCCTGAGGTCCTCGTTGTGCCTCGTGAGAAAACCCCCACGGGCGCCGCAGCTCGAGGAAACCCATGAGATGCCCCCGTCATCGCGAGATGAGGGCCTTCTTTTCCTGCCTGACCTGGAGAGCAATCCCGAGTCCTCTCTCCAAACTGAAGAGGAGGCTCGACACCCTTGAGTCCACTCATTGGGCTCCAAGAGATCCGTGTCGCGACTTGAGAGGAAAGTGGAGTCCTCTGCTTCCCCTCGAGGTGAGGCCTGACTCCCCGGGGGAGTCTGGAATGGAAACCCGAGATCTCTGTCTTCCCTTGAGAGGAATATTAGGTCCTGGACACACGCCTCGATGAGGTCTCTTTGGCCCTGTAGTGACTCGAGCAGAACCCCCAGCTTTCCCTCGCAACTCCAGGGGAAGATTGGGCTTCCCAGGGCCAACCCAAGAGGAAGCCTGAAATCCCTGTCGTTTTCGAGAATCCAGACGCAACTCGAGAAAAACGACGTGGTTCCAACGTCTTCACAGGATGAGGCCCTTGCCCGCTACAGCGTCTCCAGGGAAGTCCCATGTTCCGTCCTGAAGTGGGAAACGGTACTTGGCTCCCTTGATGCGACCCCTAAATTTCCCTGAAATGCCGGGTTCCCTCGAGTGGAACACCTAGAGTCCCGGCCCCACTTCATCTGAGCCCCATCTCCCCTCCTGATCGCGACAGGAGAGTCGATTCCCCTTCTTTGTGTGGAAGGTGTTCCCGGCCTTCCCGGCGCACCTCAGGATGATGCTGGTCTCACGAGGAATTTCGAGATGAGCCACGTGGGTGGTGCCACATGTCGAACGACCCCGATTTCCCGGTCTGCTCTTGAAATGAACCTGATGCCCGGACACCTCTTTGAAGGCAACCCTGTGGGGGAAGGCACAAAACGAAGGGGCAATGACACCCCCGTGCATCTTCTGGAAACACCCGCAGGTTCCACACACAGCTCGACAAGGGGCCTGAGACCCACTGAACGACTCGAGAGGCAAGCAGAGTTCCATTACTCAGACAAGACGAGGCCTGACTCTCCTGTCCCAACCCTGCAGGGACCCTGCGGTCGGAGTCAGAAATGGAGAGGAAGCCTGAGGTTCCTGCCTCCAATCGAGATGAGGCCCTCTTTCATTTCGTCAAACCTAGTGGAGTCCCGAGAGGCCCCTCTAACTCCTCAGTATCCCTCACCTCTCAGAGGCACCTGGGAAGTTCCCTAAGGTCCCCGGTAGAGGTCGAGGGAAACGAGTGTTTCCCGCCCCAACCCAAGAAAGACCTCGAGAGTCCTTCTTAAATGCGTCTGGAGGCCCTAGTCCCTCCCATGACTCCAGAGCAATGACGCGATCTGCCTGGCCACACGCATGGAGGCCTGACTTCTCTGGCGCCGCACGAGAGGCTCCCTGAGCTCCCCATCATATCTCGTGAGAAACCCCACACTGGCGCCGCAGCTCGAGAAAACCCATGAGACGCTCCCGTCATCACGAGAGGAGGGCCATCTTTAACTGAATGGTATGCAGATCAAGCGTGAACTTTCTGTCCAAGCTACACAGGACGCTTGACTCCCTTTAGGCCACTCATTGGGCTCCAAGAGTTACACGTCGCGACTCGAGAGGATAGTGGAGTCCTTTGCTTCCACTCGAGACGAGGCGTGACCCACCGGGTGAGACTGGAATGCGACCCCGATATCCCTGTTGCCCCTGGAGAGGAACACTACGTCCTGGACCCAAGCCTAGATGAGGACTCTTTGCCCTGAAGTGACTCGAGAGCAACCCCCAGCTCTCTCTGACAAGTTGAATGGAAGATTGGACTTCCTGGGCCAACACAAGAGGAAGCCTGAATTCCCCGTCGTAACTCGAGAATCCCGCCGCAACTCGAGAAAAACCACGTGTTTCCCTAGTCATCGCAATATGAGGCCCTTGCCCGCTAGAGCATCTCCAGAGAATTCCCACGTTCCGTCTTGAAGTGCGAAACTGTACTTGGCACCCTTGATGCGACCTCAAAAGTGCCGTGACATACCGGTCTCACTCGAGGGGACCACCGAGGTTCCCGGCACCACTTCATCTGAGCCCCTTCTCCCCTTCTGATCGAGACCGGTGTGTCGATTCCCCTGCTTTGTCTGCAAGGGTTCCCTACCTTCCCGGCGAACCTCAGGATGAGGCCGGTCTCCCGAGGAAATTCGAGACGTAGCCTCGTGGGTGGTACCACATGCTGAAAGACCCCAATTTTCTGGTACGCTCTTGAAAAGAACCCGATGCCCGGACACCTCTTTGAAGGCAACCCTGTGTATGAAGGCACAACAAGAAGGGGCACTGGTACCCCTGTGCATCGTCCGGAAAAACCCGCAGGTTCCACACACAGCTCAACAAGTGGCCTGTCACTCCGTGAACAACTCGAAAGGCAAGCGGAGATCCATTCCTCCACGGAAGACGAGGCGTGACTCTCTTGTCAGTACTCGGCAGGTACTCTGCGACCCGAGTCAGAAATGGAGAGGACCCCTGAGGTTCCTGCCTCCATTCGAGATGAGGCCCTCTTCGATTGCACCAAACCCAGTTGAGTAACGAAAGGCCCCTCCCAAATCCACAGTGTCCCTGACTTCTCAGAGGCACCCTGAGAAGTTGCCTGAGGTCACCGACACAAGTCGAGGGAACCCAGGGTTCCCTGCCGCAACCCGAGAAAGACCTCGAGAGTCCTTCTTCAATGCGTCTTGAGGCCCGATTCGCCTACTATAACTCGAGAGCAATCACGCACTCCCCTTCACCACACGCACGGAGACCTGACGTCCCTAGCACCACACGAGAGGCTCTCTGAGCTCCCCGTCGTACCTCGTGAGAAATCTGATACTGGCGCCGCAGCTGGAGAAAACCCACGAGACGCTCCCGTCATCGCGAGATGAGGGCCTTTTTTCCTGCATGGCCAGGAAAACAATCCCGTGTCATCTCTCTAAACTCCATAGGAGGCTTCACTCCCTTTACGCCACGCAGTGGGCTCCAAGAAATATCCGTCGCGACTCGACAGGAGAGCGGAGTCCTTTTTTGCCCCTCAAGACGAGGCCTGACTCTCTGGGTGAGTCGAGAATGCAACCCCGAGATCCCTGTCGGCCCAGTAGTGGAACACTAGGTCCTGGACACAAGCGTAGATGAGGTCTATTTTGCCCTGCAGTGACTGGAGAGCAATCCCCGGTTCTAACTTGCAACTCGAATGGAATACTGGATTTTCCTGACGCCACACAAGAGGCTCCCTGAAATCCCTGTGGTACTTCATGAGACACGCCACACTGGCGCCGCAGCTCGAGAAAACCCACGAGACGCCACCGTCATCTCGAGATGAGGGCCTTCTTTTCCTGCATGGCCTGGAGTCCAATCCCGAGTCCTCTCTCCAAACTCCACAGGAGGCTTGACTCCCTTTAGTACTCACATTGGGCTCCAAGAGATACCCATCGCGACTCGAGACGAAAGCGGAATTCTTTGCTTACCCTCGAGGTGAGAACTGACTCCCCGGATGAGTCTGGAATGCAAACCCGAGATCCCTGTCGCCCCTGGAGAGCAACATTAGATCCTGGACACAAGCCTAGATTAGGTCTCTTTTGCGTGGCAGTGACTCTAGCGCAATCCCCAGCTCCCCCTCGCAACCCGAATGGAAGATTGGATTTCAAGGCCAACAAGAGGAAGCCTAAATTCCCGGTCATAACTCGAGAATCCCGCCGCAACTCGAGCAAAACCACTTGGTTCTCCCGGCATCGCAAGATGAGGCCCTTGCCTGCTACAGCGTTTCAAAAGATGTCCCAGGTTCCGTCTTGAAATGCGAAACGGTACTTGGCACCCTTGATGCGACCCCAAAAGTCCCCCAACACGCCGGTCTCACTCAAGGGGAACACCGAGGTTCCCGGCACCACTTCATTTAAGCCCCTTGTCCCCTCCTGATCGTGACCGGTGGGTCGATTCCCCTGCTTTGTCTGCAAGGGGGCCCGACCTTCCCTGCACAACTCAGGATGAGGCCGGTCTCATGGGGAAATTCGATACGTAGCTTTGTGGGTGGTGCCACTTGCTGAAAGACTCCAATTTCCCGGTCCGCTCTTGATAAGAATCCGATGCTCGGACACCTCTTGGAAGGCAGCCTTGAGTATGAAGGTACAACACGAAGGGGCACTAACACACCTGTGCATCATCCGGAAAAACGGGCAGGTTACATACACAGCTCGACAAGTGGCCTGTCACCTCGAGAACAACTCGAGAGGCAAGAGGAGTCCCATCCTCCAGAAAAGACGAGGCCTGACTCTCCTGTACCAACATGCAGGGACCTTGCGATCTGAGTCAGAAATGGAGAGGAACACTGAGGTTCCTGCTTCAACTCGAGATGAGTCCCTCTTATATTCCACCAAATGCAGAGGAGTCTCGAGAGGCCCCTCCAAACTGCACAGTATCCCTGACTTCTCAGAGGCACTCTGAGAAGCTCCCTGAGGTCGCAGGCACAAGTCAAGGGAACCCTGGGTTTTATGCAGTGACCCGAGAAAGACCTCGAGAGTCCTTCTTCAACCCGTCTTGAGGCTCGATTACCCTACCATGACTCGAGAGCAATGACGAACTCCCTCTAGCCATCTCATGGGGACCTGACTTCCCTGGCACCACACGAGAGGCTCCCTGAGCTCCCTCTCGTACCTCGTCAGAAACCCGGCACTAGCGCGGCAGTCTAGAAAACCCACAAGACGCCACCGTCATCGCGAGATGAGGGCCTTCTTTTCCTGCATGGCCTGGAGAGGAATCCCGAGTCCTCTATCCAAACACCACAGGAGGTTTGACTCCCTTTAGGGCACACAGTGGGCTCCAAGAGATACCCATCACGACTCAAAAGGACAGCGGAGTTCTTTGCTTCCCCTCGAGACGAGGCCTGATTCCCCGGGTGAGTCTGGTATGCAAGCCCGAGATCCCTGTCGCCCCTAGGGACGAACATTAAGTCCTGGACACAAGCCTAGATGAGGTCTATTTTGCCCTGCAGTGACTCGAGGGCAATCCCCAGCTCTCCCTTGAAACTCGAATGGAAGATAGGACTTCCCTGGGCCAACACATGAGGAAGACTGTATTCCCCGTCGAAACTCGAGAATCCCGCCACAACTCGAGAAACGCCACGTGGTTCCCCCGTCATCGCAAGATGAGGCCCTTGCCCCCTACAGCGTCTCAAGAGAAGTCCCACGTTCCGTCTTGAAGTGCGAAACGGTATTGGCACCCTTGATGCGACCTCAAAAGTTCCTCAACACACTGGTCTGACTCGAGGAGAACACCGAGGTTCCCGGCACCACTACATCTGGGCCCCTTCTCCCCTCCTGATCGCGACAGGAGGGTCGATTCCCCTGTATTGTCTTGAAGGGGTTCCCGCCTTTCCCGGTGCATCTCAGGATGAGGCCGGTCTCACGAGGATATTCGAGACATAGCCTCGTGGATGGTGACACATGCCGAAAGATCCCGATTTCCCAGTTCGCTCTTGATAAGATCCCAATGCCCGGACACCTCTTTGAAGATAACCCTTTTGATGAAGGCACAACACGAAGGGGCACTGACACCCCCGGGTATCATCCGGAGAAACCCGCAGGTACCACACACAGCTCGAGAAGTGACCTGTCACCCCATGAACAACTGGAGAGGCAAGCAGAGTTCCATTCCTCCACACAAGACGAGGCCTGACTCTCCTGTTCGAACTCTGCAGCGAAACTGCGATCCGAGTCAGATCTGGCCCAGGGGAAGTCAGGAGAGGAAACATGAGTTTCTTGCCTCCACTCGAGATGAGGCCCTCTTCCATTGCACCGAACCCAGTGGAGTCCCGAGAGGCCTCTCCCAACTGCACAGTATCCCTGACTTCTCAGAGGCACCCTTAGACCTTCCTGAGATCACCGGCACAAGTCGAGGGAACCAAGGGTTTCCTGCCCCAACCCGTAAAAGACCTCGAGAGTCCTTCTTCAACGCGTCTTGAGGTGCGATTCCCCTACCATGACTCGAGAGCAATGACGCGCTCCCCCTAGCCACGCGCATAGAAACCTGACTTCCCTGGCGCCACAGGAGAGGCTCCCTGAGCTCCCCATTATACCTCGTGAGCAACACCACACTGGAGCCGCAGCTCGAGAATACCCATGAGACGCCCCAGTCCTCACGAGATGAGGGCCTTCTGTTGCTGTATGGCCTGGAGAGCAATCCTGAGTCCTCTCTCCAAACTCCACAGGAGGCTTGACTCATTTTAGGCCACACAGTGAGCTCCAAGATATACCCGTCGCGACTTGACAGGAGAGCGGTGTCCTTGGCTTCCCCTCGAGACGAGGCCTGACTCCCCGGGTGAGTCGAGAATGCAATGCTGAGATCGCTTTCGCCCCAGCAGAGAACATTAGGTCCTGCACACAAGCCTAGATGAGGTCTATTTGGCCCTGCAGTGTCTCGAGAGCAATCCCCAGTTCTAACTCACAATTCGAATGAAAACTGAACTTCCCTGGGCCAGTTGAAGAGGAAGCCTGAATTCCCGGTTGTAACTCGAGAATCCTGCCCCAACTCAAGAAAAACCACGTGGTTCCCCCGTCATCGAAAGATGAGGCCCTTGCCCGCTACAGCGTCTCAAGAGAAGTCCCACGTTCCGTATTGAAGAGCGAAAAGTTACTTGGAACCCTTGATGTGACCCCAAAAGTTCCCCGACATACCAGTCTCACTTGAGGAGAACACTGAGGTTCCCGGCACCACTTCATCTGAGACTCTTCTCCCCTCTTGATCGCGACAGGAGGATCGATTCCCCTGCTTTGTCTGGAAGGCGTTCCCGACCTTCCTGGCGCACATCAAGATGAGGCCAGTCTCACGAGGAAATTCGAGACATAGCCTCGTGGGTGGTGCGGCATGCCAAAAGACCCCGATTCCCTGGTCCGCTCTTGATAAGAACCCGATGGCAGAACCCAACTCGTAGGCAATCCTGTGGATCAAGGCACAACACGAAGGGGCAGTGACACCCCGGTGCATCGTCCAGAAAAACCCGCAAGTTCCACATACAAATCGACAAGTGGCCTGTCACCCCATGAACAACGCGAGAGTCAAGCGGAGTTCCATTCTTCCACACAAGACGAGGCCTGACTCTCCTGTCCCAACTCTGCAGGGACTCTGCGATCCGAGTCAGATCCGGCGCATTCGAAGCCAGGAGAGGAACCCTGAGGTTCCTGCCTCAACTTGTCATGAGGCCCTCTTCCATTGCACCAAACCCAGTGGAGTTCCGAGAGGCCCCTCCCAACTCCACAGTGACCCTGACTTCTCAGAGGCACGCTGAGAAGCTTCCTGAGGTCACTGGCATAAGTCGATGGAACCCAGGGTTTCCTGCTGCAACCCAGGAAAGACCTCGAGAGTCCTTCTTTAACACGTCTTCAGGCCCAATTCCCCTACCATGACTCGAGAACAATGACGGGCTCCCTCTCACCACGTGCATAGAGACCTGACTGCCCTGGCACCACGTGAGAGGCTCACTGAGCTCCCAGTCTTACTTCGTGAGAAACCCCACACTAGCGCCACAGCTCGAGAAAACCTACGAGACGCCCCTGTCATTGGGAGATGAGGGCCTTCATTTCATGCATTCCCTGGAGAGCAATCCCGTGTCCTCCCTCCAAACACCAGAGGAGGTTTGACTCCCTTTAAGCCACTCAGTGGGCTCCAAGACATACCCGTCCGACTCGAGAGGAGAGCAGAGTCCTTTGCTTCCCCTCGAGACGAGGCCTGACTCCAAGGTGAGTCTGGAATGCAACCCCGAGATTTCTGTCGAGCCTTGACATGAACATTAGGTCCTGCACACAAGCCTTGGTGGGGTCTCTTTTGCCTTCAGTGACTAGAGCGCACCTCCAGCTCTTCCTCGAATCTCGAATGGAAGATAAGACTTTTGTGGGCCAACACAAGAGGAAGCATGAATTCCCTGTGGTAACTCAAATATCCCACCGCAACTCGAGAAAAACCAAGTGGTTCCACAGTCATTCCAAGATGAGGCCCATGCCCGCTGGAGCACCCCAAGAGAAGTCCAACGTTCCATTTTGAAGAGCGAAACGGTACTTGGAACGCTTTATGCGACCCCAAAAGTTACCCGACATACCTGTCTCACTTGAGGGAAACACCGAGGTTCCCAGCAGCACTTCATCTGAGCCACTTCTCCCCTCCTGATCGCCACAGGAGGGTCGATTCCTCTGCTTTGTCTGGAAGAGTTTCATGACCTTCGCGGCACACTTCAGGATGAGGCCGGTTTCATGAGGAAATTCGAGACAACCCACGTGGGTGGTGCCAAATGCTGAACGACCCCGATATCCCGGTCCGCTCTTCATAAGAACCCGATGCCCGGACACCTCTTCAAAGGCAACCCTGTGGATGAAGACACAAAACGAAGGGTCACTGACACCCCCGTGCATCGTCTGGAAAAACCTGCAGATTCCACACACAGTTTGACAAGGGGCCTGAAACCCCATGAACAACTCGAGAGGCAAGCGGAGTTCCATTCCTCAGAAAAGACGTAGCCTGACTCTCCTGTCCCAACTCTGCAGGGACCCTGATGTCGGAGTCCGAAACAGAGAGGAAGTCTGAGGTTCCTGCCTCCCCTCGAGATGAGCCTCTCTTCCATTGCGACAAACCCAGCGGAGTCCCGAGAGACACCGCCAACTCCACAGTATCCCTCAACTCTCAGAGACACCCTGGGAAGTTCCCTAAGGTCCCCGGCAGAAGTCGAGGGAAACGACTTTTTCCCGCCACAACCCGAGAAATACCTCGAGAGTCCCTCTTCAACGCGTCTTGAGGCCCTAGTCCCCTCCCATTACTCGAGAGCCACAACGCGCTCCTCCTCGCTACGCGCAGGGAGACCTGACTTTCCTGGCGCCGCACGAGAGGCTCCCTGAGATCCTCGTCGTGCCTCGCGAGAAAACCCCCACGGGCGCCGCAGCTCAAGGAAACCCCTGAGACGCCCCCATCCTCGCGAGGTGAAGGGCCTTCTTTTCCTGCATGGCCTGGAGAACAATCCCGAGCCCTCTCTCCAAAATGAAGAGGAGGCTTGACTCCATTGACGCCACTAGGGGGCTCCAAGAGATCCGCGTCGCGACTCGGGAGGACAGCGGAGTCCTTTGCTTCACCTCGAGACGAGGACTGACACCCAGGTGGATCCTGGAATGCAACCACGAGATGCCTGCCTTCCCTGGAGAGGAACATTAGGTCCTGGACACAAGCCTAGATGAGGTCTCTTTGGCCCTGCAGTGACTCGAGCGCAACCCCCAGCTTTCCCTCGCCAATTGAATGGAAGACTGGGCTTCCCAGGGCCAACAGAGGAGGAAGCCTGTAATCCCCATCGTCACTCGAGAATCCCGCCGCAACTCGAGAAAAAACACGTGGTTCCAACGTCTTCGCAAGATGAGGCCCTTGCCCACTACAGCGTCTTAGGGGAAGTCCATGTTCCGCCCTGAAGTGCGAAACAGTACCTGACACCCTTCGTGCGACCCCCAAAAGCTCCCCGACACGCCGGGTACCCTCGAGGGGAACACCGAGGGTCCCGGCACAGCTTCATCTGAGCCCGTTCTCCCCTCCTGATCACGAGAGGAGAGTCGATTCCCCTGCGTGGTTCAGAAGGGGTTCCCGGCCTTCCCGGTGCACCTCAGGATGAGGCCGATCTCACAGGGAAATTCGAGACGAGCCACGTGGGTGGTGCCACATGACAAATGCCCCCGATTACCCGGTCCGCTTTTGAGAAGGACCCGAGCCTGGACCCCTCTTCTAAGGCAACCCTGTGGGTGAAGGCACAACACGAAGGGGCACTGCCACCCCCGTGCATCATCCGGAAAGACTCGCGGGTTCCACACACAGCTCGACCAGGGGCCTGAAAACCCCTGAGCAACTCGAGAGGCCAGCGGGGTTCCCTTCCTCAGACAAGACGAGGCATGACTCTCCTGTCCCAACTCTGCAGGGACCCTGTGGTCTGAGCCGAAACGGAGAGGAAGCCTGAGGTTCCTGCCTCCCCTCGAGGTGAGGCCCTCTTCCGTTGCGCCAGACCCAGCGGAGTCCCGAGAGGCCCCGCCAACTCCACAGGATCCCTCGCCTCTCAGAGGCACCCTGGGAAGTTCCCTAAGATCCCCGTCAGAAGGCGAGGGAAACGAGGGTTTCCCGCCGCCACCCGAGAAAGACCTCGAGAGTCCTTCTTCAATGCGTCTCGAGGCCCTAGTCCCCTCCCGTGACTCGAGAGCCATGACACGCTCCCCCTCGCCACGCGCATGGAGACCTGACTTCCCTGGTGCCGCACGAGAGGCTCCCTGAGATCCTCGTCGTGCCTCGGGAGAAAACCCCCACAGGCGCCGCAGCTCGAGGAAACCCCTGAGACGCCCCCGTCCTCGCGAGCTGAGGGCCTTCTATTCCTGCATGGCCTGGAGAGCAATCCCGGGTCCTCTCTCCAAACTGAAGAGGAGGCTGGACTCCCTTGAGGCCACTCAGTGGGCTCCAAGAAATCCGCGTCGCCACTCAAGAGGAGAGCGGAGTCCTTGGCTTCCCCTCGAGACGAGGCCTGACTCCCCGAGGGAGCCTGAAATGCAACCCCAAGATCCCTGCCTTCCCTGGAGAGGAATATTAGTTCCCGGACACACGCCTTGATGAGGTCTCTTTGGCCCTGCAGTGACTCGAGTGCTACCCCCAGATTTCCCTCGCTAATTGAATGGGAGATTGGGCTTCCCAAGACCAACCCAAGAGGAAGCCTGAAATCCTCGTCGAAACTCGAGAATCCTGCCGCAACTCGAGAAAAACCACGTGGTTTCAACGTCTTCGCAAGATGAGGCCCTTGCCCGGTACGGCGTCTCAAGGGAAGTCCCATGTTCCGTCGTGAAGTGAGACACGGTACCTGACACCCTTCATGCGACATCCAAAAGTTCCCCAACATGCCGGGTTCCCTTGAGGGGAACACCGAGAGTCCCGGCACCACTTCCTCTGAGCTCCTACTCCTCTCCTGTTCGCGACAGGAGAGTTGATTCCCCTGCGTGGTCTGGAAGGGGTTCCCGGCCTGCACGGCGCCCCTCAGGATGAGGCCGGCCTCGCGAGGAAATTCGAGACAAGCCCCGTGGCTGGTGCCCCATGTTGAACGACCCTGATTTCCCGGTCCGCAGTTGAGGAGAACCCGATGCCCGGACACCTCTTTGAAGGCCACCCTGTGAGTGAAGGAACAACACGAAGGGGCACTGACACTCCCGTGCATCGTCCGGAAACACCCGCGGTTTCCACACACAGCTCCACGAGGGGACTGAGACTCCCTGAGCATCTCGAGAGGCAAGCGGAGTTCCCTTCCTCAGACAAGACGAGGCCTGACTCTCCTGCCCCAACGCTGCAGGGACACTGCTGTCGGAGTACGAAACGGAGAGGAAGCCTGAGGTCCTGTCTCCCCTCGAGATGAGGCCATCTTCGATTGTGCCAAACCCAGAGGAGTCCCGAGATGGCCCACCAACTCCACAGCATCCCTCACCTCTAAGAGGAACCCTGGGAAGTTCCCTCAGTCACAGGGAGAAGTCGAGGAAACGAGGGTTTCCCGCCGCAAGCCGAGAAAGACCTCGAGAGTCCTTCTTCTACACGCCTTGATGCCCTAGTCCCCTCCCAGGACTCGAGAACAATGACGCGCTCCCCCTCGCCACGCTCATGGAGACCTGACTTCCCTGGCGCCGCACGAGAGGCTCCCTGAGAACCTCGTCGTGCATCGTGAGAAAAGCCCCACGGACGCCGCAGCTCGAGGAAACCCGTGAGAAGCCCCCGTCCTTGCGAGGTGAGGGCCTTCTTTTCCTGCTTTTCCTGGAGAGCAATCCCGAGTCCTCTCTCCAAACTGAAGATTAGGCTTGACTCCCTTGAGGCCACTCAGAGGGCTCCAAGAGATCCGCGTCGTTGTTCAAGAGAAGAGCGGAGTCCTTTGCTTCCCCTGGAGGCGAGGCCTGACTCCACGGGAGACTCTGGATTGCAACCCCGGGATCCCTGTCTTCCCTTGAGAGTACTACTAGGTCCTGGACACACGCCTAGATGATGTGTCCTGGGCCCTGCAGTGACTCGAGCGCAACCCCCAGCTTTCCCTAGCAACTCGAATGGAAGATGGGGCTTCCCAGGGCCAACCCAAGAGGAAGCCTGAAATCCCCGTCGTAACTCGAGAATCCCGCCGCAACTCGAGAAAAACCACGTGGTCCCAACGTCTTCGCAAGATGGGGCCCTTGCCCGCTAGGGCGTCTCAAGGGAAGTCTCACGTTTCGTCCTGAGTTGCGAAACGGTACCTGACACCCTTCATGCGACCTCCAAAATTTCCCAGACACGCCGGGTTCCCTCGAGGGGAACACCGAGGGTCCTGGCACCCCTTCATCTGATCCCCTTATCCCCTCCTCATCACGACAGGAGAGTCGATTCCCCTGCGTATTCTGGAAGGGGTTCCCGGCTTTCACGGCACACCTCAGGATGAGGCCGGCCTCCTGAGGAAATTCGAGACGAGCCCCGTTGGTTGTGCCACATGCCGAACGACCCCGATTTCCCAGTCTGCTCTGGATAAGAACCCGATGCCCGGACACCTCTTCGAAGGCAACCCTGTGGGTGAAGTTACCATTCGAAGGGGCACTGACACCCCCGTGCGTCGTCCGGAAAAACCCGCGGTTTCCACACACAGCTCGACGAGGTGCGTGAGACACCCTGAGCAATTCGAGACGCAAGCGGAGTTCCCTTCCTCAGACAAGACGAGGCCTGACTCTCCTGTCCCAACTCTGCAGGGACCCTGTGGTTGGAGTCCGAAAAGGAGAGGAAGCCTAAGTTTTCTGTCTCCCCTCGAGATGAGGCCCTCTTCCATTGCGCCAAGCCCAGAGGAGTCCCGAGAGGCCCCGCCAACTCCACAGCATCCCTCACCTATCAGAGGCACCATGGGAAGTTCACTCAGGTCCCCGGCAGAATTCGAGGGAAATGAGGCTTTCCCGCCGCAACCCCAGAAAGACCTCGAGTGTCCTTCTTCAACGTGTCTGGAGGCCCTAGTCCTCTCCCATGACTGGAGAGCCATGACGTGCTCCCCCTCGCCACGCGCACAGAGACCTGACTTCCCTGGCACCGCACGAGAGGCTCCCTGAGATCCTCGTCTTGCCTCGTGAGAAAACCCCCACGGGCGCTGCAGCTCGAGGAAACCCCTGAGAAGCCCCCATCCTCGCGAGGTGAGGGCCTTCTTTTTCTGCCTGACCCAGAGCACAATCCCGAGTCCTCTCTCCAAACTGAAGAGAAGGCCTGACTCACTTGAGGCCACTCAATGGGCTCCAAGAGATCTGCATTGCGACTTGAGAGGAGAGCGGCATCCTTGGCTTGCCCTCGAGGCGAGGCCTGACTCCCCGGGGGAGTCTGGAACGCCACCCTGAGATCCCTGTCTTCCCTTGAGAGGAACGTTAAGTCCCGGACACAGGCCTAAATGAGGTCTCTTTGGCCCTGCAGTGACTCGAGTGCAACCCTCAGCTTTCCCTCGCAACTCGAATGGAAGATTAGGCTTCCCGGGGCCAACACAAGAGGAAGCCTGAAATCCCCGTCGTAACTCTAGAATACCGCCGCAACTCGAGAAAATCCACATGGTCCCAACGTCTTCGCAAGATGAGGCCCTTGCCCGCTACGGCGTCTCAAGGGAAGTCCCAGGTTCTGTCCTGAAGTGCGAAACGGTACCTGACTCCTTTCATGCAACCCCCAAAAGTCCCCCACACGCCGGTTTCCCTCGAGGGTAACACCGAGGGTTCCGTCTCCACTTCATCTGAGCCCCTTCTCCCCTCCTGATGGCGACAGGAGAGTCGATCCCCCTGCGTTGTTTGGAAGGGTCCCCGGCTTTCCCAGCACACCTCAGGATGAAGCCGGCCTCACTAGGAAATTTGAGACTAGCCCCGTGGGTGGTCCCACATGCCGAAAGACCCTGATTTCCCTGTCCGCTCTTGAAAAGAACCCGAGGCCAGGACACCTCTTCGAAGGCAACCCAGTGGGTGAAGGCACAACACGAAGGGGCACTGTCACCATCGTGCATTTCCGGAAACACCCGCAGGTTCCACACACAGCTCAACAAGGGGCCTGAGCCCCCCTGAGCACCTCGAGAGGCAAGCGGAGTTCCCTTCCTCAGACAAGACGATTCCTGACTCTCCTGTCCCAACTCTGCAGGGACCCTGCGGTCGGAGTCTGAAACGGAGAGGAAGCCTGAGGTTCCTGCCTTCCCTGGAGATGAGGCCCTCTTCCATTGCGCCAAACCCAGCGGAGTCCTGAGAGGCCCCGCCAACTCCACAGCATCCCTCATCTGTCAGAAGCACACTGGGAAGTTCCCTAAGGTCACCGGTAAACTTTTATTGCACAAGGTCCCCATGAAAAGGCCCACGCAGCAGGACAGCCACAGATTCTGTCTGCCATTAAAGGGCAGTAAGGTGCCCTCCCCCCTTCTTTGCTGCCTCGGCGGCCACCAGGGTGCAATTCGCGTACCCTTCCCTTTCCCATCCTAGCAGGTGCTCCAGGGCCCGCTGGCCTACAAAGTGCCAGAAGCAGGGCTGGGCCAGCCGGCCAGAATTCAGGGTTATGTCCCTTGGACTTCCAGCGGACACTAGGCTGCTTGGGAAAACCGCGCAGACTCTGAGGTTTTTCAGCAGAGGGGTGGAGCGGTAAAGGCCTTGACCCCAAAGACGAGGCCTTTCTGCGACCGCCAGGTTGGGGAGCTCTGAGACTGTGCCAACACAGGGCGGAATACATGGTTCCCTGCTCCACGCAGTCCCCGTTCCCTTACCTGTGTTCTGCACCCCTCCGCTGTGGCCAATGGATGCCGATCCTTGGGGATCCAGGAGTTCACGAAATGGGCATTCCCAGCCGCAATGGCGACCCCCAACAGCACATCTGGAAAGCCCTCCCCCACCCCCGCCAGGAGCCGACCCCCACTGCGAACGGAACCCCACCCCGCCCCGCGCCGCCAGGTTTCGCAACGGCCCTGCCGGGCTCCCGGCGGGTTCCCAGCCATATTGGCGACCCCTGGGAGCACAACAGGGACCGACCCCCCACCCACAGCGAGCGGAATCTCGACCTGTGCAGCCCAGGTTTACCCCACCCTGGCTGCGCTCCCGGCGCGTTTCCAGCTGCAGTGGCCATCTCCGAGAGCACAACTGGGAAGCCCTCCCCTACCCCGGCCAGGAGCCGACACCCGCCCTGCGCCGCCCGGGTTCGCCCCGCCCCTGCCGCGCTCCAGGGGCGCTGCCCACCTTCACCAGTGGCTCTCGGTGAGCCCCGTCCCCACGCCGGGTTCCAGGAGAGGCCCTCAGACCTCGCTGCTGCCGCCAGGTCAAACATGAGGACAATACATACACCCCACAGAGACAATCCAAGCTGTCTATGATTTAGGGATAAAACGAGGACTACAGAAAGGCAAGATGACCTGACCTAGGAGGGCCATGATATTCTATAGAACCAGACAAAGTTGGTTACCAAGGAAACTTTTTTCCTTGGAACCCGGAAAGCTGGTTCTTTGCATATGCAATGACCAACAATTAGCTTGTTACCCAAGCCTGCCTTACTCCCACCCCCATCCCCCCACTCCCCAGAAGACTGGCTCAAAGAAATATTTTAAATCTCAGGCGGAAACCTGGAAGATGTCTTGTCTGTCTGTTTGGATTAAGGTATGTGTCAGTGTGAGCCCTGTGTTTTTTGATAATATTGCTCAAGTTCTGTGTTCTGATTTCAATGGTTTCAAGACAAGGCAGCCCTTCCAAATCAAACTGCTGGAAATACAAGAAAACATTGACCTAAATGAATGTCAGAGTCCCGTGAACTGGGAACTGGTCAATATTAAATATCTAGTATTTTTGGTTTTGCTCCTCCATTATAGACATGTCTAAGAGTCAACAACATTAAGCACAACATGTTCATAGTGCCTAGGTTTCTTTTGAGGTAAAAATTGCTCTATTGTTATATCTGTCACAAGCTTGTCAGCAAGAAACTACCTGGAAACGACAACAACAAAAGTAAAAAATGTAACTGTGATATGAGCTTTTATACAAACTCTTTACAATAATTATACTCTAATATATCTGCCTCTCATAGTCTTGATTGAAGGCAGAGGAGAAGGGGATGACAGAGGATAAGATGGTTGGATGGCATCACTGACTCGATGGACATGAGTTTGAGCAAGCCCCTGGAGCTGGTGACGGACACGGAAGCCTGGCGTCCTTCAGGCCACGGGGTCCCAAAGAGTCAGACATGACTGAGCAACTGAACTGAACTGAACTAACAAACGTTTCTCCAGGAGTTTTGGTTACCCGAGTTTCTATCCTTGTGACGACAGTGTATTGAATAGCTAGGTCATTTCCAAATAAATGCAAGTTCTGAAACATTCACGACTTGAAAGGACCTCCCTTTTACACAGAAACAAAAGAGATTTTTGACTCTCCATGAATAGTGTCTGGCACCATCCTGACATGTTAAATGTAAGAAAGCAATTGTTTTGTTTTGTTTTGTTCTGTTCTTGGGGGTGGGGGGAGGGGGGCGGGCTATAGCGAATGCCAATATAAAAGTCAGTTCTTGGTTGCTGAAGGGAAATGTATGGCTTGTTATTACAAGAAAGTATGTGGAATGCAATGGCACTTGAGGAAGGAAAACAAAGTAGTTCTGTCTTACAGGTGGCCGTTTCAGGATGGGAGAAGCAAAGGAATGGGTACAGAATGGGATAAGGAGGTTGTAGGGAAAGTTGATCCCCAGAAAAGAGTTCTGTGCCTAGCACAAGTTTTCTTGAGATGTCGAAATGCCTTTGCTAATGGAGTTTAAGTTTCTTTACCTCTTAAGTGACCTCTTCTAGGTTGACCTAGAACAGAAATCTTTTGTTAGCTTTGGCTAAGTGGAGAAGTAGTGTTTCACGGTGACATATGTGATCCTTCCTGACTGTTTGCAGCCCTTTTGATATCGATGCACTGCTTCTGCTGCTGCTGCCGCCGCTGCTGCTGCTAAGTCGTTTCAGTCGTGTCCGACTCTGTGCGACCCCATAGACGGCAGCCCACGAGGCCCCGCAGTCCCTGGGGTTCTCTAGGCAAGAACACTGGAGTGGGTTGCCATTTCCTCCTCCCATGCATGAAAGTGAAAAGTGAACGTGAAGTCGCTCAGTGGTGTCCGACTCTTAGCGACCCCATGGACTACAGCCTACCAGGCTCCTCCATCCATGGGATTTTCCACGCAAGAGTACTGGAGTGGGGTGCCATTGCCTTCTCCCATATCTATGCACAAGCCTGCCTAAATCATTGACTTCTAGCTAGCTTTGGGATGCCAATGACCATCCACCCTTACAAGGCAACAGAGAAGAGAAAAACACTTACCACAGGAGGTCCTGGTAAGGGACGAGGAACTAACAAGCTCCTGCCAACCAGGATTCTGCAGAGGTCAACAAGAGGTCAGTAAGAGATGGAAGACTGCAGTCCAGAGGTCCTAGCAACTTCCATCTTGCAGCAGACACCCAGCATAGTCAAAACGAATTCAATGTTGCAAAAAATAAGTAAACAAATAAAGGACAGAAGTTCTTTGAACACATGACTGAGATTAGGGGTGAGGCAGTACATGTACAGTGCCCGGAAAATCTTAAAGTATGAGAAAGGAAAGAAATTAAAGACAACTATCAAGCTGTCCAAACTGATAAAAACGAAAGATTACACAGTTTTTTCTGTATATATTACCACATAATAATCTGAAAAGGAATTAAAAAAAATTCCCTTTCAATAATGTCAACATGAATACAACACTTTGCCATGGATGTAACGAGGATGACAAGACTGGCACACTGGAACTTATACACCCTGGCTGAAAACTATCCTGAATACATGGACAGGTATTCCATAACAATGGAAAGACTTAAGATGGCAATACCATGGAATGCATCTTCAATCTGAAATGAAGATTTGATATGATTTGATCGCTCAGAGCTTTTGTGTCATCAATTGTTATTAAAGTATAAATGAGATAGAGAAAGCTGCTGACTTAGACTTGAGGCGGGGTGTACGCCCTGCTGGACTCTAGCCAGATATTCTACAGGCACTAGCAGTCAGCTAAGGAAAGAAAGGCACTGTCTCAGGGAATGGCACCAGGCCCCTCCCCCACGACATGCCTTGAGGTCACTTTGGCAACAGGTGAGTCATCCTGGGCCAAAAACTGATTGACATGAATCTTGAAGAAAGGCAGTATTCCAGGCAAATATATCATTTCCTTAACATAGATTAGGAGAACAAGGTACGAGGAAAACATACTGTTTTGTTCAAGTCGCTTCTGAGCCTATTGGGGGAACCGACCTGAAGCCAGAGTCCAGCGGATATACATAGGATATTTACATCGCTTAAGACAAACATTTCCTCAGGAACAAATGCATTGCTTAGCTCAAGGTTTGTCTGCAAAATTCTTACACATCAGGAGATGGCTCCGAGCTGGGTTTCTACACACAAGAACATGAATGCAAAGGACAAGCCTGCACAGCCCATCTGCCCCCCTCCCCCACAGCCAGCAGCATTTCCAAGTGACCTCCTAAGGCCTTCCCCAAAATACAGGGGCACCTCTGGGTTTCCTGTTTCCCTCACTTCGAACACTTTTCTTAAAAAAAAAAAATCCTGCACACTTCTTGATAGAATGCCACAGTGCAAGGAAAACAGGCCTTCAATATTTAAACCTCCATTTGCAAAACACTTGGAGCTTGGTTTTGTTTTGTTTTGTTTTTTAATTACACCACCACATAATTTAAACTTTTTACAATTTCTAATTATTCAGTACCAAAACACCAAACTTTTATTGCACAAGGTCCCCATGAAAAGGCCCACGCATCAGGACAGCCACAGATTCTGCCATGAAAGGGCAGCCAGGTGCCCTCCCCCCTTCTTTGCTGCCTGGGCGGCCACCAGGGTTTGAAATCCATGCACCCTACTAAGTTTCTAGGGTGCAATCCGTGGACCCTTCCCTTTCCCATCCCAGCAGGTGCTCAAGGGCCCGCTGGCTTACAAAGTGCCAGAAGCAGGGCTGGGCCAGCCGGCCAGAGTTCAGTGTTCTGTCCCTTGGACTTCCAGCGGACACTAGGCTGCTTGGAAGAACCGCTCAGACTCTGAGATTTTTCAGCAGAGGGGTGGAGCGGTAAAGGCCTTGACCCCAAAGGCAAGGCCTTTCTGCGACCGCCAGGTTGGGGAGCTCCGAGAATGTGCCAACAGACGGCGGAATACTTGGTTCCCTGCTCCACGCAGTCCCAGTTCCCTTACCTGTGGTCCGCAGCCCTCCACTGCACCCACGGGATGGCGATCCTTGGGGACCCAGGAGCGGACGAAATGGGCGTTCCCAGCCGCAGTTGCAACCCCCGAGAGCGCAACTGGGAACCCCTCCCCATCCCCCCCATGAGCCGACCCCCGCCCCGCGCCCCCAGGGTTAGCCCTGCCCCTGCCGCGCTCCCGGCGCTTTCCCAGCCGCAGTGGCGACCCCCGGGAGCACAACTGGGACCGACCCCCACCCAAAGCCATCGGAATCTCGACCCGCGCAGCCCGGGTTTACCCAGTCCCGGGTGCGCTCCCGGCGCGTTTTCAGCCTCAGTGTCCACCTCCCAGAGCACAACTGGGAAGCCCGCCCCTGCACGGTCCAGGTACCTTCCCAGCTTCTAGCGTTCACGCCCGGGTAGGAGCAGGATGTAGGAGTATGGGAGATGTGTCTGGAGCCTGACAGCCTCAGCTCCGCTCTGGCCTGCCCTTTGGACCTAGGAGCCAGGCCAACTTGCAGAGGGCTTAGGGCCCCATTGTATGCAAACTACCAAGGCCTACCGCAAGGAGAGCTCTGTCCGAGGGAAGGGAAGCGCCCCAGGCTGCATTCCCAAGCTGTTGTTTAGCCGCCCAGACTCAGCGCTGCACAGGGGTAATCAGGCTCTCTGTGCCCGCAGCTTCACACACAGGTGTGTCTCCGTAGGAATCAAGAAAGATCCTGACAGAGTGAGGTTCATTAGAGCTATACTAAAGAGCAAAGGCTTGTCCATGTGGTCTTGCCTTCCCCTGTGCCTTTGGGTCTCCAGGCTCGGCCCCAGCTCCGTGGAAACAACCCCTGAGAAAAGATCTTCAAGATCCGCTTTTCCCAGAGGCTGGGATGTGGGGTTCATAGGAGGCGGGAAAAGCAGGCCTCCTTCAGAGAGCAAGAGGCAGCCAAGCGGCCTGCGTTTGGAAGCCTCTATTTGGAAGAATGGGTTAGCTTCCCCTAAGGGAGACCTCCAGATCTGCTCAGAAGTCGGTAATTCCAGAGGCAGGGTGCAGGCTCCTGACTGCCCTTTGCCAGCCTTGCAGAGACATTCCTAGATTACAGCGTTATTTTCCATGAAGGAGCAGGCTTCGGGAATATGTCAGACTTGACTGGCGCCTTATTGGCCTCAGCTCAGCTCTTGCCTTTCCTTTCAAACTAGGACAAGGGCCCACTTTATGAAAGGTAAGGGTCCTCTTCTTTCCAAACTGCCAAGGGCTACAGCAATGAGACCTCTGTCAAGGCGAGGGAAGCGTAAGCTGATGGATTCTCAAGCAGGTGCTTTGCCACAAAGCATCAGCACCCCACGGAAAGAATCTGGCTCCCTTTGCCCCTACATTGCGTGTGTAGCTACACGCACAGAGGTGTCTCGATAGGAGCCAAGAATGTTCCTGAGAGAGGAGGTTCACTGTTGGGGGCCAGAGTGAGGCACTCCGCCCATGGCAAAGGTCATGAGGAAGGAGGCTCGACATACGCAAAGGCGGGATCGAGCCTCAGGAGTCCCCCTGGAAATCCTCGAGCATCTACCCCCATAACCAGAGCCTGCCTACCTTACTACTTTGTGCTCACACCTACACCTCTGACTTTACGGGGGGCTGTCCCCCACCACCTCTTTCGGAGGAGGAGTTAACCTAGAGCTCCAGTTGATAAAAACCCCTGGGTGTGACAAGAGTGTTTTAACCTACAAACTCCTCTGAAGGTTCTCTAGCCTGCCTGACAGGCTTGTCCGGCCACATGTGATTGCTCACAGCCTCCCAACCATGAGAGGCACGACATGCTTTAAACCTTCTAAAAACAGGTTCCTTAGAAAAGTTAGAAAATTATTAGTATAAGTATAATGGGCTGATTAGAAATCATATTGGTGAAGGGTTTTTCATTTGTTGAGCTGATGTTTACTGCTATGTCTCCACATCCCCTGCCCTTATACACATTAATGAATATATACAAGAAATAAGTATTAACCTTTGATATAAATCACGTTAGACCTTAGGCTAAGTAAATTCTTGCCTTAACTAAAACCCACTACACCCTCACCCTATAGGAATGTAACTTTATTTGGGTGGCGTCTGTTTTAAGAATAATCACCCCTGGAGAAATAAGTGTCCTGGTTGACTGACCGCTGTCACAAGGAGAGGGTCGTAAATTGTCAGCAGGCCCCCCGGCCAGAAGATGATGTAACACCCCTAAGACCTCTGTATACTTTTGTATGAAGCACCTGACTTTGATAAAAGTCAGGACTGCTGACCCCACGTGACTTTTGCATAACATCTCAGTGTATAAAAGTAGACCATGGAAAATAAAGAATTGGGATCAGTTTCTCGAAATACTGGTCTCCCCATGTCTCTCTCTCTCTCTCACTCTAGTTGAGTCTCCATCTGGAGCGCGGAACCCACCAAGCTTACTAATTTTGCCTGGGCTTCTAAGATCCGACCGGGGAGGCCTCAGTGTCTCCTCTACTTCGGGAGAACGGAAGGATGCCTGCGGCCTACGTAAGTGGTGCAAGCTTCTTGTCATAAAGTTTTATTGGTCCCCCGCGTAAACCAAGCTACTCAGCCTCTTTTCTCCACTGAATTTTCCTACTGAGCTATCCTCATTTTACTACTCTTTATATCCTTAATTAACGTTTAATTAAGCAGTTGTTCCCTGACCCTCGCCTACGCCGTCTCTGCTTCGAATACCCTGGATCAGCTGGGGCTGGACCCCGGCAGTTCACTAGAGATCTCCTACAGAGCATAGACCTGTCCATTTGGTTTTGCCTTCCCCTGTGAGTTGGGTCCCCGAGGTCCGCCCCAACTCCGGGGAAACAGCCCCTGAGAAAAGATCCCCAGGAACTGCTTTCCGCCCAGGCTGGGAAACGCTGTTCACAGGAAGTAAGGCAAGCGAGCCTCCTGAAGGGAAATAGAGGCCTTACTGTCCCTGGAGGAGCAGGCTGCCAGAGTGTGTGACACCTGACTGGTGCCTTACTGGCCTCAGCTCCGCTATTGCATGTTCATCTGAACTTGAACCCAGGCCTACTTGGAGAAGTGTTTGTGTGCCGATTTCCAGAAACTGCGAAGGGCTACAGCAATGATAACTCTCTCAGTGGTAAGGGAGAGCATTGTGTGGATTCTCAATTTGTTGTTTGAACGACAGCGTCAAAGCTGCACAGAGAGAATCAGGTCTCTGTGTCTCTATGTTGGCAATGCAGCTTCCCACACAGAGATGTCCCCGTTGGAGCCAAGACCATTCCCCACAGACTGAGGTTCACTAGAGCACTCCTAGAGAGCAAAGACTTATCCATGCGGTTTTCCCTTCCCCTGTGCGTGTGGGTCTCTGGGATCAGCCCCTGCTCCTTGGAAACAGCCTCTGAGAAAAGATCTCCAAGAACCTCTTATCACCCAGGCTGGGAAGTGGAGTGCACAGGAGGTGGGATAAGCAAGCTTCCTTCGGCAAGAAGAGACAGCCAACCGGCCTGTGTTTGGAAGCCTATATTTGCAAGGAATGGGTTAGTTTCTCCTGACCGAGACCGCCAGATGTGCTGAGAAGATAGAAATTCCAGAGGCAGGGTCGAGGTTCCTGACTGCCCTTTGCCAGCCTTGCAAAGACATTCCCAGATTCTAACGTTATTTTCCATGAAGGAGCAGGCATCGGGAATATGTCAGACTTGACTGGCGCCTTACTGGCCTCAGCTCAGCTACTGCCTTTCCATTCAAACAAGGACAAGGGCCTACTTGGTGAAGGGTAAGGGTCTGCTTCTTTCCAAACTGCCAAGGACTACAGCAATGAGACCTCTGTCAAGGTGAGGGAAGCCTATGCGGATGGATTCTTAGCAGGTGCTTTGCCACAAAGCATCAGCACCCACGGAGAGAATCAGACTCCCTTTGCCACTATGTTGGGTGTGTAGCTTCATGCACAGAGGTGTCTCTGTAGAAGCCAAGAATGTTCCTGAGAGATGAGGTTCACTAGAGCTCTCCTACAGAGCATAGACCTGTCCATGTGGTTTTGTCTTCCCCTGTGAGTTGGGCCCCCGAGGTCCGACCCAGCTCCAGGGAAACAGCCCCTGAGAAAAAATCTCCAGGAACAGCTTTGCGCCCAGGCTGGGAAATGCAGTTCACAGGAGGCAAGGCAAGCGAGCCTCCTACAGGGAAAAAGAGGCCTTACTGCTCCTGGACGATCAGGCTGCAAGAGTGTGTGAGACCTCACTTGTGCCTTACTGGCCTCAGCTCCGCCGTTGCCTGTTATTCCGAGCTAGGACCCAGGCCTACTTGGAGAAGGGTTAGGGTGCGGATTTCTACAAACTGTCAAGGACGACAGCAATGAGAATTCTCTTAGCAGTAAGGGAGAGCATTGTATGGATTCTCAAGCTGTTGTTTGAATGACAGCTTCAAAGCTACACAGAGAGAATCAGGCTCTCTGTTCCCCTATTTTGGCTGTGCAGCTTCACACACAGAATTTGACTCTGTTGGAGCCAGAAATATTCCTGAAAGACTTAGGCTCACCAAAGCTGTCCTCCAGAGCAAAGACATTGGATGTGGTTTTGCCTTCCCTTGTCAGTATGGGTCCCCTAGCTTGGCCCCAGCTCCGGGGATACAGCCTCTGAAAAAAATCTTCCAAGAAGCGATTTTCCTCCAGGCTGTTAAGCGGAATTCGCAGTTTGCAAGTTAAGGAAGCCTGCTTTGTGGAAGAGCAAGCAGCCAACTGGCCCTGTGTTAGGAAGCCTGTATTTGAAAGGAATGGGTTAGCTTCTACAGCGGGAGAACCTCAGATCTGCTCAGGGGACTGAAATACTAGAGTCAGGGTCGAGGTTCTCCCTTGTCCTTTGCGCACCTTGCAAAGACATTCCTAGCTTCTAGCGTTAGTGTCCCTGTAGTAGCAGGCTGCAGGAGCGTGTGATAAATGACTGCCGCGTTCCTGTCCTCAGCTCCGCTATTGACTTTCTATTCGAACTAGAACCCAGGCCTACTTTGAGAGGGGTTAGGGTCCAGTGTTTTCAAACTGCCAAGGGCTACGGCAATGCGAGCTCTGTCAGAGGTAAGAAAAGAGCAATTGGTTGGATTCTTCAGCTGCTGCGTGGCTGCACAGCTTCCGCGCCGCATGGAGAGCATGAGGCTCCTTGTGGCCCTATTTTGGGTATGCAGCAACATGCACACAGAATGTCTGTGTTCACTTATGTACAGGCTTATGAACACTAGAGCTCTCCTACAGAGCAAAGACCACTCAGTGGGCTCCAAGAGATACCTGTCGCGACTCGAGAAGAGAGTGGAGTCTTTTGCTTCCCCTCGAGATGAGGCCTGACTCCCCGGGTGAGTATGGAATGCAACCCCAAATCCCTGTCGCCTATGGAGAGGAACATTAAGTCCTGGATACAAGCCTAGATGAGGTCTAGTTTGCCCTTCAGTGAATGGAGCCCAATCCCCAGCTCTCCCTGGCAACTCGAATGGAAGATTAGACTTCCTGGGCCAACACAAGAGGAAGCCTGAATTCCCCGTCGTAACTCTAGAATCCCACCGCAACTCGAGAAAAACCACGTGCTTCCCTCGTCATCGCAAGATGAGGCCCTTTGTCCGCTACAGCATCTCAAGAGAAGTCCCACGTTCCATCCTGAAGTGCGAAACGGTACTTGGCACCCTTGATGTGACCCCAAAAGTTCCGCAACATACCAGACTCACTCAAGGCGAACACCGAGGTTCCCGGCACCACTTCATCTGAGCCCCTTCTCGTCTCCTGGTTGCGACAGGAGGGTCGACTCCCCTTCTCTGTCTGCAAGGGGTTACCGACCTTCCGGGCGCACCTCAGGATGAGGCCGGTCTCATGAGGAAGTTCGAGACGTAGCCTCGTGGGTGGTGCCACATGTCGAAAGACCCCAATTTCACGGTCCACTCTTGAAAAGAACCCGATGCCAGCACACCTCTTTGAAGGAAAACCTGTGGATGAAGGCACAACACGAAGGGGCACTGACACCCGCGTGCATCGTCCAGAAAAACCCGCAGGTCCCTCAGACATTTCGACAAGTGGCCTGTCACCCTGTAAACAACTCGAAAGGCAAACGAAGGTCCATTCCTCAACAGAAGACTAGGTGTGACTCTCTTGTGCCTACTCTGCAGGGACCATGGGATCCGAGTCAGAAACGGAGAGGAAGCCTGAGGTTCCTGCGTCCACTCGAGATGAGGCCCTCTTCCATTGCACCACAACCAGGGGAGTCCCGAGAGGCACCTACCAACTCCACAGTATCCCTGAGTTCTCAGAGGCACAATGAGAAGCTCCCTGAGGTCACAGGCACAAGTCGAGGGAACCCTGGGTTTTCTGCCGTGACTCGAGAAAGACCTCGAGAGTGCTTCAAATGTGTTGAGTCGCGATTCCCCTACCATGACTCTAGAGCCATGACACGCTCCCCCTCGCCACGCGCATGGAGACCTGACTAACCTGGCACTGCACGAGAGGCTACATGAGTTCCTCATCGTACATCGTGAGGAAAACCACACTGGCGCGGCAGCTCGAGGATACACATGAGAAACCCCGGTAATCGCGAGATGAGGGCCTTATTTTCCTGCATGGCCTGGAGACAAATCACGAGTCCTCTCTCCAAACTGAAGAGGAGGCTGGACTCCCTTGAAGCCGCTCAGGAGGCTCCAAGAGACCCGCGTCGCGACTCGAGAGGAGAGCGGAGTCCTTGGCTTCCCCTCGAGACGAGGCCTGACTCCCCGGGGGAGCCTGGAATGCAACCCCGAGATCCCTGCCTTCCCTGGAGAGGAATATTAGGTCCCGGACACACGCCTAGGTGAGGTCTCTTCGGCCCTGCAGTGACTCGAGCGCAACCCCCAGCTTTCCCTCGCAACCCGAGGGGAAGATTGGGCTTCCCAGGGCCAACCCAAGGGGAAGGCTGAGATCCCCGTAGTAACTCGAGAATGCCGCCGCAACTCGAGAAAAACCACGTGGTTCCCACCTCTTGGCAAGATGAGCCCCTTGCCCGCAACGGCGTCTCAAGGGAAGTGCCCTGTTCCGCCCTGAAGGGCGAAACGGTCCCTGACAGCCTTCCTGCGACCCCCAAAAGTCCCCTGACACGCCGGGGTCCCCCGAGGGGAACACCGAGGGTCCCGGCACCGCTTCCTCTGAGCCTCTTCTCCCCTCCTGATCGCGACAGGAGAGGCGATTCCCCTGCGTGGTCTGGAAGGGGTTCCCGGCCTTCCCGGCGCACCTCAGGATGAGGCCGGTCTCACGAGGAAATTCGAGACGAGCCACGTGGGTGGGGCCACATGCCGAACGCCCCCGATTCCCCGGTACGCCCTTGAGAAGGACCCGAGGCCCGGACCCCTCTTCGAAGGCAACCCTGTGGGTGAAGGCACAACACGAAGGGGCACTGCCATCCCCGTGCATCGTCCGCAAAGACCCGCGGGTTCCACACACAGCTCGACGAGGGGCCTGAGACCCCCTGAGCAACTCGAGAGGCCAGCGGGGTTCCCTTCCTCAGGCAAGACGAGGCCTGACTCTCCTGTCCCAACTCTGCAGGGACCCTGCGGTCGGAGTCCGAAACGGAGAGGAAGCCTGAGGTTCCTGCCTCCCCTCGAGGTGAGGCCCTCTTCCGTTGCGCCAGACCCAGCGGAGTCCCGAGGGGCCCCGCCACCTCCACAGGATCCCTCGCCTCTCAGAGGCACCCTGGGAAGTTCCCTAAGGTCCCCGGCAGAAGGCGAGGGAAACGAGGGTTTCCCGCCGCCCCCCGAGAAAGACCTCGAGAGTCCTTCTTCAACACGTCTCGAGGCCCTAGTCCCCTCCCGTGACTCGAGAGCCATGACGCGTCCCCTCGCCACGCGCATGGAGACCTGACTTCCCTGGCGCCGCACGAGAGGCTCCCTGAGATCCTCGTCGTGCCTCGGGAGAAAACCCCCACGGGCGAGGCAGCTCGAGGAAACCCTTGAGACGCCACCGTCCTCGCGAGCTGAGGGCCTTCTTTTCCTGCATGGCCAGGAGAGCAATCCCGGGTCCTCTCTCCAAACGGAAGAGGAGGCTGGACTCCCTTGAGGCCGCTCAGGGGGCTCCAAGAGACCCGCGTCGCGACTCGAGAGGAGAGCGCAGTCCTTGGCTTCCCCTCGAGACGAGGCCTGACTCCCCGGGGGAGCCTGGAATGCAACCCCGAGATCCCTGCCTTCCCTGGAGAGGAATATTAGGTCCCGGACACACGCCTAGGTGAGGTCTCTTCGGCCCTGCAGTGACTCGAGCACAACCCACAGCTTTCCCTTGCAACCCGAGGGGAAGATTGGGCTTCCCAGGGCCAACCCAAGGGGAAGGCTGAGATCCCCGTCGTAACTCGAGAATGCCGCCGCAACTTGAGAAAAACCACGTTGTTCCCACCTCTTGGCAAGATGAGGCCCTTGCCCGCGACGGCGTCTCAAGGGAAGTCCCCTGTTCCGCCCTGAAGGGCGAAACGGTCCCTGACAGCCTTCCTGCGACCCCCAAAAGTCCCCCGACACGCCGGGGTCCCCCGAGGGGAACACCGAGGGTCCCGGCACCGCTTCCTCTGAGCCCCTTCTCCCCTCCTGATCGCGACAGGACAGGCGATTCCCCTGCGTGGTCTGGAAGGGGTTCCCGGCCTTCCCGGCGCACCTCAGGATGAGGCTGGTCTCACGAGGAAATTCGAGGCGAGCCACGTGGTTGGTGCCACATGCCGAACGCCCCCGATTCCCCGGTCCGCCCTTGAGAAGGACCCTAGGCCCGGACCCCTTTTCGAAGGCAACCCTGTGGGTGAAGGCACAACACGAAGAGGCACTGCCACCCCCGTGCATCGTCCGCAAAGACCCGCGGGTTCCACACACAGCTCGACGAGGGGCCTGAGACCCCCTGAGCAACTCGAGAGGCCAGCGGGGTTCCCTTCCTCAGACAAGACGATTCCTGACTCTCCTGTCCCAACTCTGCAGGGACCCTGCGGTCGGAGTCCGAAACGGAGAGGAAGCCTGAGGTTCCTGCCTCCCCTCGAGGTGAGGCCCTCTTCCGTTGCGCCAGACCCAGCGGAGTCCCGAGGGGCCCCGCCACCTCCACAGGATCCCTCGCCTCTCAGAGGCACCCTGGGAAGTTCCCTAAGGTCCCCGGCAGAAGGCGAGGGAAACGAGGGTTTCCCGCCGCCCCCCGACAAAGACCTCGAGAGTCCTTCTTCAATGCGTCTCGAGGCCCTAGTCCCCTCCCGTGACTCGAGAGCCAGGACGCGCTCCCCCTCGCCACGTGCATGGAGACCTGACTTCCCTGGCGCCGCACGAGAGGCTCCCTGAGATCCTCGTCGTGCCTCGGGAGAAAACCCCCACGGGCGCCGCAGCTCGAGGAAACCCCTGAGACGCCCCCATCCTCGCGAGCTGAGGGCCTTCTTTTCCTGCATGGCCTGGAGAGCAATCCCGGGTCCTCTCTCCAAACGGAAGAGGAGGCTGGACTCCCTTGAGGCCGCTCAGGGGGCTCCAAGAGACCCGCGTCGCGACTCGAGAGGAGAGCGCAGTCCTTGGCTTCCCCTCGAGACGAGGCCTGACTCCCCGGGGGAGCCTGGAATGCAACCCCGAGATCCCTGCCTTCCCTGGAGAGGAATATTAGGTCCCGGACACACGCCTAGGTGAGGTCTCTTCGGCCCTGCAGTGACTCGAGCGCAACCCCCAGCTTTCCCTCGCAACCCGAGGGGAAGATTGGGCTTCCCAGGGCCAACCCAAGGGGAAGGCTGAGATCCCCGTCGTAACTCGAGAATGCCGCCGCAACTCGAGAAAAACCACGTGGTTCCCACCTCTTGGCAAGATGAGGCCCTTGCCCGCGACGGCGTCTCAAGGGAAGTCCCCTGTTCCGCCCTGAAGGGCGAAACAGTCCCTGACAGCCTTCCTGCGACCCCCAAAAGTCCCCCGACACGCCGGGTTCCCTCGAGGGGAACACCGAGGGTCCCGGCACAGCTCCCTCTGAGCTCCTTCTCCCCTCCTGACCGCGACAGGAAAGGCGATTCCCCTGCGTGTTCTGGAAGGGGTTCCCGGCCTTCCCGGCGCACCTCAGGATGAGGCCGGTCTCACGAGGAAATTCGAGACGAGCCACGTGGGTGGTGCCACATGCCAAACGCCCCCGATTCCCCGGTCCGCCCTTCAGAAGGACCCGAGGCCCGGACCCCTCTTCGAAGGCAACCCTGTGGGTGAAGGCACAACACGAAGGGGCACTGCCACCCCCGTGCATCGTCCGCAAAGGCCCGCGGGCTCCACACACAGCTCGACGAGGGGCCTGAGACCCCCTGAGCAACTCGAGAGGCCAGCGGGGTTCCCTTCCTCAGACAAGACGAGGCCTGACTCTCCTGTCCCAACTCTGCAGGGACCCTGCGGTCGGAGTCCGAAACGGAGAGGAAGCCTCAGGTTCCTGCCTCCCCTCGAGGTGAGGCCCTCTTCCGTTGCGCCAGACCCAGCGGTGTCCCGAGAGGCCCCTCTAACTCCTCAGTATCCCTCACCTCTCAGAGGCACCTGGGTAGTTCCCTAAGGTCCCCTGTAGAGGTCGATGGAAACGAGTGTTTCCCGCCCCAACCCAAGAAAGACCTTGAGAGTCCTTCTTAAATGCCTCTTGAGGCCCTAGTCCCTCCCATGACTCGAGAGCAATGACGCGATCTGCCTGACCACACGCATGGAGTCAGGCTTCTCTGGCGCCGCACGAGAGGCTCCCTGAACTCCCCATCATATCTCGTGAGAAACCCCACACTGGCGCCGCAGCTCGAGAAAACCCATGAGACGCTCTCGTCATCACGAGAGGAGGGCCATCTTTAACTGCATGGTATGCAGATCAAGCGTGAACCTTCTGTCCAAGCTACACAGGACGCTTGACTCCCTTTAGGCCACTCATTGGGCTCCAAGAGTTACGCGTCCCGACTCGAGAGGATAGTGGAGTCCTTTGCTTCCACTCGAGACGAGGCGTGACCCACCGGGTGAGACTGGAATGCGACCCCGATATCCCTGTCGGCCCTGGAGAGGAACATTACGTCCTGGACCCAAGCCTAGATGAGGACTCTTTGCCCTGAAGTGACTCGAGAGCAACCCCCAGCTCTCTCTGACAAGTTGAATGGAAGACTGGACTTCCTGGGCCAACACAAGAGGAAGCCTGAATTCCCCGTTGTAACTCGAGAATCCCGCCTCAACTCGAGAAAAACCACGTGTTTCCCTCGTCATCGCAATATGAGGCCTTTGCCCGCTAGAGCATCTCCAGAGAATTCCCACGTTCCGTCTTGAAGTGCGAAACTGTACTTGGCACCCTTGATGCGACCTCAAAAGTGCCGTGACATACCGGTCTCACTCGAGGGGACCACCGAGGTTCCCGGCACCACTTCATCTGAGCCCCTTCTCCCCTTCTGATCGCGACCGGTGGGTCGATTCCCCTGCTTTGTCTGCAAGGGGTTCTCGAGCTTCCCGGCGCACCTCAGGATGAGGCCGGTCTCCCGAGGAAATTCGAGACGTAGCTTCGTGGGTGGTACCACATGCTGAAAGACCCCAATTTTCCGGTACGCTCTTGAAGAGAACCCGATGCCCAGACACCTCTTTGAAGGCAACCCTGTGGATGAAGGCACAACATGAAGGGGCACTGACACCCCCGTGCATCGTCTGGAAAAACCGGAAGGTTCCACACTCAGCTCAACAAGTGGCCTGTCACTCCGTGAACAACTCGAAAGGCAAGGGGAAATCCATTCCTCCACAGAAGACGAGGCGTGACTCTCTTGTCCATACTCTGCAGGTACCCTGCGACCCGAGTCAGATATGGAGAGGACCCCTGAGGTTCCTGCCTCCATTCGAGATGAGGCCCTCTTCGATTGCACCAAACCCAGTTGAGTAACGAAAGGCCCCTCCCAAATCCACAGTGTCCCTGACTTCTCAGAGGCACCCTGAGAAGTTGCCTGAGGTCACCGACACAAGTCGAGGGAACCCAGGGTTCCCTGCCGCAACCCGAGAAAGACCTCGAGAGTCCTTCTTCAATGCGTCTTGAGGCCCGATTCGCCTACTATGACTCGAGAGCAATCACGCACTCCCCTTCACCACACGCACGGAGACCTGACGTCCCTAGCACCACACGAGAGGGTCTCTGAGCTCCCCGTTGTACCGCGTGAGAAATCTGATACTGGCGCTGCAGCTGGAGAAAACCCATGAGACAACCCCGTCATCGTGAGATGAGGGCCTTTTTTCCTGTATGGCCAGGAAAACAATCCTGAGTCATCTCCAAACTCCATAGGAGGCTTCACTCCCTTTACGCCACGCAGTGGGCTCCAAGAGATACCCGTCGCGACTCGACAGGAGAGCGGAGTCCTTTTTTTCCCCTCAAGACGAGGCCTGACTCTCCGGGTGAGTCGAGAATGCAACCCTGAGATCCCTGTTGGCCCAGTAGTGGAACACTAGGTCCTGGACACAAGCGTAGATGAGGTCTATTTTGCCCTGCAGTGACTGGAGAGCAATCCCCAGTTCTAACTTGCAACTCGAATGGAATACTGGATTTTCCTGGCGCCATACAAGAGGCTCCCTGAGATCCCCGTGGTACTTCATGAGACACCCCACACTGGCGCCGCAGCTCGAGAAAACCCACGAGACGCCACCGTCATCTCGAGATGAGGGCCTTCTTTTCCTGCATGGCCTGGAGAGGAATCCCGAGTCCTCTATCCAAACACCACAGGAGGCTTGACTCCCTTTAGGGCACAAAGTGGGCTCCAAGAGATACCCATCGCGACTCAAAAGGACAGCGGAGTTCTTTGCTTCCCCTCGAGACGAGGCCTGATTCCCCGGGTGAGTCTGGTATGCAACCCCAAGATCCCTGTCGCCCCTAGGGACGAGCATTAAGTCCTGGACACAAGCCTAGATGAGGTCTATTTTGCCCTGCAGTGACTCGAGACCAATCCCCAGCTCTGCCTTTAAACTCGAATGGAAGATAGGACTTCCCTGGCCCAACACATGAGGAAGACTGTATTCCCCGTCGAAACTCGAGAATCCCGCCACAACTCGAGAAACGCCACGTGGTTCCCCCGTCATCCCAAGATGAGGCCCTTGCCCCCTACAGCGTCTCAAGAGAAGTCCCACGTTCCGTCTTGAAGTGCGAAACGGTATTGGCACCCTTGATGCGCCCTCAAAAGTTCCTCGACACACCAGTCTGACTCGAGGAGAACACCGAGGTTCCCGGCACCACTACATCTGGGCCCCTTCTCCCCTCCTGATCGCGACAGGAGGGTCGATTCCCCTGTTTTGTCTTGAAGGGGTTCCCACCTTTCCCGGTGCATCTCAGGATGAGGCCGGTCTCACGAGGATATTCGAGACATAGCCACGTGGATGGTGATACATGCCGAAAGACCCCGATTTCCCGGTCCGCTCTTGATAAGATCCTGATGCCCGGACACCTCTTTGAAGATAACCCTTTTGATGAAGGCACAACACTTAGGGGCACTGACACCCCTGGGTATCGTCCAGAGAAACCCGCAGGTACCACACACAGCTCGAGAAGTGACCTGTCACCCCGTGAACAACTGGAGAGGCAAGCAGAGTTCCATTCCTCCACACAAGACGAGGCCTGACTCTCCTGTTCGAACTCTGCAGCGAAACTGCGATCCAAGTCAGATCTGGCCCAGGGGAAGTCAGGAGAGGAAACATGAGTTTCCTGCCTCCACTCGAGATGAGGCCCTCTTCCATTGCACCGAACCCAGTGGAGTCCCGAGAGGCCCCTCCCAACTGCACAGTATCCCTGACTTCTCAGAGGCACCCTTAGACCTTCCTGAGATCACCGGCACAAGTCGAGGGAACCAAGGGTTTCCTGCCCCAACCCGTAAAAGACCTCGAGAGTCCTTCTTCAACGCGTCTTGAGGTGCGATTCCCCTACCATGACTCGAGAGCAATGACGCGCTCCCCCTAGCCACGCGCATAGAAACCTGACTTCCCTGGCGCCACAGGAGAGGCTCCCTGAGCTCCCCATTATACCTCGTGAGCAACACCACACTGGAGCCGCAGCTCGAGAATACCCACGAGAAGCCCCAGTCCTCACGAGATGAGGGCCTTCTGTTGCTGTATGGCCTGGAGAGCAATCCTGAGTCCTCTCTCCAAACTCCACAGGAGGCTTGACTCATTTTAGGCCACACAGTGAGCTCCAAGATATACCCGTCGCGACTTGACAGGAGAGCGGTGTCCTTGGCTTTCCCTCGAGACGAGGCCTGACTCCCCGGGTGAGTCGAGAATGCAATGCTGAGATCGCTTTCGCCCCAGCAGAGAACATTAGGTCCTGCACACAAGCCTAGATGAGGTCTATTTGGCCCTGCAGTGTCTCGAGAGCAATCCCCAGTTCTAACTCACAATTCGAATGAAAACTGGACTTCCCTGGGCCAGTTGAAGAGGAAGCCTGAATTCCCGGTTGTAACTCGAGAATCCTGCCCCAACTCAAGAAAAACCACGTGGTTCCCCCGTCATCGAAAGATGAGGCCCTTGCCCGCTACAGCGTCTCAAGAGAAGTCCCACGTTCCGTATTGAAGAGCGAAAAGTTACTTGGAACCCTTGATGCGACCCCAAAAGTTCCCCGACATACCAGTCTCACTTGAGGAGAACACTGAGGTTCCCGGCACCACTTCATCTGAGACTCTTCTCCCCTCTTGATCGCGACAGGAGGTTCGATTCCCCTGCTTTGTCTGGAAGGCGTTCCCAACCTTCCTGGCGCACATCAAGATGAGGCCAGTCTCACAAGGAAATTCGAGACATAGCCTCGTGGGTGGTGCGGCATGCCAAAAGACCCCGATTCCCTGGTCCGCTCTTGATAAGAACCCGATGGCAGAACCCAACTCGAAGGCAATCCTGTGGAACAAGGCACAACACGAAGGGGCAGTGACACCCCAGTGCATCGTCCAGAAAAACCCGCAAGTTCCACATACAAATCGACAAGTGGCCTGTCACCCCATGAACAACGCGAGAGTCAAGCGGAGTTCCATTCCTCCACACAAGACGAGGCCTGACTCTCCTGTCCCAACTCTGCAGGGACTCTGCAATCCGAGTCAGATCCGGCGCATTCGAAGCCAGGAGAGGAACCCTGTGGTTCCTGCCTCAACTTGTCATGAGGCCCTCTTCCATTGCACCAAACCCAGTGGAGTTCCGAGAGGCCCCTCCCAACTCCACAGTGACCCTGACTTCTCAGAGGCACGCTGAGAAGCTTCCTGAGGTCACTGGCACAAGTCGATGGAACCCAGGGTTTCCTGCTGCAACCCAAGAAAGACCTCGAGAGTCCTTCTTTAACACGTTTTCAGGCCCAATTCCCCTACCATGACTCGAGAACAATGACGGGCTCCCTCTCACCACGTGCATAGAGACCTGACTGCCCTGGCACCACATGAGAGGCTCACTGAGCTCCCAGTCTTACTTCGTGAGAAACCCCACACTAGCGCCCCAGCTCGAGAAAACCTACGAGACGCCCCAGTCATCGGGAGATGAGGGCCTTCATTTCCTGCATTGCCTGGAGAGCAATCCCGTGTCCTCCCTCCAAACACCAGAGGAGGTTTGACTCCCTTTAAGCCACTCAGTGGGCTCCAAGACATACCCGTCCGACTCGAGAGGAGAGCAGAGTCCTTTGCTTCCCCTCGAGACGAGGCCTGACTCCAGGGTGAGTCTGGAATGCAACCCCGAGATTCCTGTCGCCCCTTGACATGAACATTAGGTCCTGCACACAAGCCTTGGTGGGGTCTCTTTTGCCTTCAGTGACTAGAGCGCACCTCCAGCTCTTCCTCGAATCTCGAATGGAAGATAAGACTTTTGTGGGCCAACACAAGAGGAAGCATGAATTCCCTGTGGTAACTCAAATATCCCACCGCAACTAGAGAAAAACCAAGTGGTTCCCCAGTCATTCCAAGATGAGGCCCTTGCCCGCTGGAGCACCCCAAGAGAAGTCCCACGTTCCAATTTGAAGAGCGAAACGGTACTTGGAACGCGTTATGCGACCCCAAAAGTTACCCGACATACCTGTCTCACTTGAGGGAAACACCGAGGTTCCCAGCAGCACGTCATCTGAGCCACTTCTCCCCTCCTGATCGCCACAGGAGGGTCGATTCCTCTGCTTTGTCTGGAAGGGTTTCATGACCTTCGCGGCACACCTCAGGATGAGGCCGGTTTCATGAGGAAATTCGAGATTAGCCACGTGGGTGGTGCCAAATGCTGAACGACCCCGATTTCCCAGTCCGCTCTTCATAAGGACACGATGCCCGGACACCTCTTCCGAGGCAACCCTGTGGATGAAGACACAAAACGAAGGGTCACTGACACCCCCATGCATCGTCTGGAAAAACCTGCAGATTCCACACACAGTTTGACAAGGGGCCTGAAACCCCATGAACAACTCGAGAGGCAAGCGGAGTTCCATTCCTCAGAAAAGACATAGCCTGACTCTCCTGTCCCAACTCTGCAGGGACACTACAATCAGAGTCAGAATTGGAGAGGAAGCCTGAGGTTCCTGCCTCCACTCGAGATGAGGCCCTCTACCATTGCGACAAACCCAGTGGAGTCCCGAGAGGCCCCGCCAAATCCACAGTGTCCCTCACCTCTCAGAGGCACCCTGGGAAGTTCCCTCAGGTCTCCGGCAGAAGTCGGGGGAAAGGAGGGTTTCCCGCTGCAACCCGAGAAAGACATCGAGAGTCCTTCTTCAACGCGTCTTGAGGCCCTAGTCCCCTCCCATGACTCGAGAACAATGACGCGCTCCTTCTCGCCACGTGCATGGAGACATGACTTCCCCGGCGCCGCACGAGAGGCTTCCTGAGATCCTCGTCGTGCCTCGGGAGAAAACCCCCACGGGTTCCGCAGCTCGAGGAAAGCCCTGAGATGCCCCCGTCCTCGCGAGGTGAGGGCCTTCTTTTCCTGCCTGGCCTGGACAGTAATCACGAGTCCTCTCTCAAAAGTGAAGAGGAGGCTGGAATCCCTTGAGGCCACTCATGGGGCACCAAGATATCCGCGTCGCAACTCGGGAGGAGAGCGGAGTCCTTTGCTTCCCCTCGAGGCGAGGCCTGACTCCCCGGGGGAGCATGGGATGCAACCCCGAGATCCTTGTCTTCCCTGGAGAGGAGCATTAGGTCCTGGACACACGCCTAGATGAGGTCTCTTTGGCCCTGCAGTGACTCGAGCGCAACCCCCAGCTTTCCCTCGCCACTAGAATAGAAGATTGGGCTACCCAGGGCCGACACAAGAGGAAGCCTGTAATCCCCCGTCGTAACACGAGAATCCCGCCGTAACTCGAGAAAAATCACGTGGTTCCCACCTCTTCGCAAGATGAGGCCCTTGCCCGTGACGGCGTCTCAAGGGAAGTCCCCTCTTCCGCCCTGAAGTGCGAAAAGGGAACTGACAGACTTCATGCGACCCCAAAAGTTCCCCGACACGTCAGGTTCCCTCGAGGGGAACACCGAGGGTCCCGGCACCGCTTCATCTGAGCCCCTTCTCCGCTCCTGATCGCGACAGGAGAGTCGATTCCCCTGCGTGGTCTGGAAGGGGTTCCCGGCCTTCCCGGCGCACCTCAGGAGGAGGCCGGTCTCACAAGGACATTTGAAATGAGCCACGTGGGTGGTGCCACACGCCGAACGACCCCGATTCCCCGAACCGCTCTTGAGAAGAACCCGATGATGTACCACTCTTCGAAGGCAACCCTGTGGGTGAAGGCACAGACCTAAGCAGCTCTGACATCTCCGTGCATCGTCCGGAAACACCCGCGGGTTTCACACACAGTTCGACGAGGGGCCTGTGGCCCCCTGAGCAACTCGAGAGGCCAGCGGGGTTCCCTTCCTCAGACAAGACGAGGCCTGACTCTCCTGTCCCAACTCTGCAGGGACCCTGCGGTCGGAGTCCGAAACGGAGAGGAAGCCTGAGGTTCCTGCCTCCCCTCGAGGTGAGGCCCTCTTCCGTTGCGCCAGACCCAGCGGAGTCCCGAGGGGCCCGGCCCCCTCCACAGGATCCCTCGCCTCTCAGAGGCACCCTGGGAAGTTCCCTAAGGTCCCCGGCAGAAGGCGAGGGAAACGAGGGTTTCCCGCCGCCCCCCGACAAAGACCTCGAGAGTCCTTCTTCAACGCGTCTCGAGGCCCTAGACCCCTCCCGTGACTCGAGAGCCAGGACGCGCTCCCCCTCGCCACGCGCATGGAGACCTGACTTCCCTGGCGCCGCACGAGAGGCTCCCTGAGATCCTCGTCGTGCCTCGGGAGAAAACCCCCACGGGCGCCGCAGCTCGAGGAAACCGCTGAGACGCCCCCGTCCTCGCGAGCTGAGGGCCTTCTTTTCCTGCATGGCCTGGAGAGCAATCCCGGGTCCTCTCTCCAAACGGAAGAGGAGGCTGGACTCCCTTGAGGCCGCTCAGGGGGCTCCAAGAGACCCGCGTCGCGACTCGAGAGGAGAGCGGAGTCCTTGGCTTCCCCTCGAGACGAGGCCTGACTCCCCGGGGGAGCCTGGAATGCAACCCCGAGATCCCTGCCTTCCCTGGAGAGGAATATTAGGTCCCGGACACACGCCTAGGTGAGGTCTCTTCGGCCCTGCACTGACTCGAGCGCAACCCCCAATTTTCCCTCGCAACCCGAGGGGAAGATCGGGCTTCCCAGGGCCAACCCAAGGGGAAGGCTGAAATCCTCGTCGAAACTCGAGAATCCTGCCGCAACTCGAGAAAAACCACGTGGTTTCAACGTCTTCGCAAGATGAGGCCCTTGCCCAGTACGGCGTCTCAAGGGAAGTCCCATGTTCCGTCGTGAAGTGAGACACGGTACCTGACACCCTTCATGCGACATCCAAAAGTTCCCCGACATGCCGGGTTCCCTTGAGGGGAACACCGAGAGTCCCGGCACCACTTCCTCTGAGCTCCTACTCCTCTCCTGTTCGCGACAGGAGAGTTGATTCCCCTGCGTGGTCTGGAAGGGGTTCCCGGCCTGCACGGCGCCCCTCAGGATGAGGCCGGCCTCGCGAGGAAATTCGAGACAAGCCCCGTGGCTGGTGCCCCATGTTGAACGACCCTGATTTCCCGGTCCGCAGTTGAGGAGAACCCAATGCCCGGACACCTCTTCGAAGGCCACCCTGTGAGTGAAGGAACAACACGAAGGGGCACTGACACTCCCGTGCATCGTCCGGAAACACCCGCGGTTTCCACACAGAGCTCCACGAGGGGACTGAGACTCCCTGAGCAACTCGAGAGGCAAGCGGAGTTCCCTTCCTCAGACAAGACGAGGCCTGACTCTCCTGCCCCAAAGCTGCAGGGACACTGCTGTCGGAGTACGAAACGGAGAGGAAGCCTGAGGTCCTGTCTCCCCTCGAGATGAGGCCCTCTTCGATTGCGCCAAACCCAGAGGAGTCCCGAGATGGCCCACCAACTCCACAGCATCCCTCACCACTAAGAGGAACCCTCGGAAGTTCCCTCAGGTCACCGGGAGAAGTCGAGGGAAACGATGGTTTCCCGCTGCAAGCCGAGAAAGACCTCGAGAGACCTTCTTCTACACGCCTTGATGCCCTAGTCCCCTCCCAGGACTCAAGAACAATGACGCGCTCCCCCTCGCCACGCTCATGGAGACCTGACTTCCCTGGCGCCGCACGAGAGGCTCCCTGAGAACCTCGTCGTGCCTCGTGAGAAAAGCCCCACGGACGCCGCAGCTCGAGGAAACCCCTGAGAAGCCCCCGTCCTCGCGAGGTGAGGGCCTTCTTTTCCTGCCTTTCCTGGAGAGCAATCCCGAGTCCTCTCTCCAAACTGAAGATTAGGCTTGACTCCCTTGAGGCCACTCAGAGGGCTCCAAGAGATCCGCATCGTGGCTCAAGAGAAGAGCGGAGTCCTTTGCTTCCCCTGGAGGCGAGGCCTGACTCCACGGGAGACTCTGGAGTGCAACCCCGGGATCCCTGTCTTCCCTTGAGAGTACTACTAGGTCCTGGACACACGCCTAGATGATGTGTCCTGGGCCCTGCAGTGACTCGAGCGCAACCCCCAGCTTTCCCTAGCAACTCGAATGGAAGATGGGGCTTCCCAGGGCCAACCCAAGAGGAAGCCTGAAATCCCCGTCGTAACTCGAGAATCCCGCCGCAACTCGAGAAAAACCACGTGGTCCCAACGTCTTCGCAAGATGGGGCCCTTGCCCGCTACGGCGTCTCAAGGGAAGTCTCACGTTCCGTCCTGAGTTGCGAAACGGTACCTGACACCCTTCATGCGACCTCCAAAATTTCCCAGACACGCCGGGTTCCCTCGAGGGGAACACCGAGGGTCCTGGCACCCCTTCATCTGAGCCCCTTCTCCCCTCCTCATCACGACAGGAGAGTCGATTCCTCTGCGTATTCTGGAAGGGGTTCCCGGCTTTCCCGGCACACCTCAGGATGAGGCCGGCCTCCCGAGGAAATTCGAGACGAGCCCCGTGGGTTGTGCCACATGCCGAACGACCCCGATTTCCCAGTCCGCTCTGGATAAGAACCCGATGCCCGGACACCTCTTCGAAGGCAACCCTGTGTGTGAAGTTACCATTCGAAGGGGCACTGACACCCCCGTGCGTCGTCCGGAAAAACCCGTGGTTTCCACACACAGCTTGACGAGGTGCGTGAGACACCCTGAGCAATTCGAGAGGCAAGCGGAGTTCCCTTCCTCAGACAAGACGAGGCCTGACTCTCCTGTCCCAACTCTGCAGGGACCCTGTGGTTGGAGTCCGAAAAGGAGAGTAAGCCTAAGTTTCCTGTCTCCCCTCGAGATGAGGCCCTCTTCCATTGCGCCAAGCCCAGCGGAGTCCCGAGAGGCCCCGCCAACTCCACAGCACCCCTCACCTATCAGAGGCACCATGGGAAGTTCCCTCAGGTCCCCGGCAGAAGTCGAGGGAAACGAGGCTTTCCCGCCGCAACCACAGAAAGACCTCGAGTGTCCTTCTTCAACGCCTCTGGAGGCCCTAGTCCTCTCCCATGACTGGAGAGCCATGACGCGCTCCCCCTCGCCACGTGCACAGAGACCTGACTTCCCTGGCACCGCACGAGAGGCTCCCTGAGATCCTCGTCTTGCCTCGTGAGAAAACCCCCACGGGTGCCGCAGCTCGAGGAAACCCCTGAGAAGCCCCCATCCTCGCGAGGTGAGGGCCTTCTTTTCCTGCCTGACCCAGAGCACAATCCCGAGTCCTCTCTCCAAACTGAAGAGAAGGCCTGACTCCCTTGAGGCCACTCAGTGGGCTCCAAGAGATCTGCGTCGCGACTTGAGAGGAGAGCGGCATCCTTGGCTTGCCCTCGAGGCGAGGCCTGACTCCCCGGGGGAGTCTGGAACGCCACCCTGAGATCCCTGTCTTCCCTTGAGAGTAACGTTAAGTCCCGGACACAGGCCTAGATGAGGTCTCTTTGGCCCTGCAGTGACTCGAGTGCAACCCTCAGCTTTCCCTCGCAACTCGAATGGAAGATTAGGCTTCCCGGGGCCAACACAAGAGGAAGCCTGAAATCCACTTCGTAACTCTAGAATCCCGCCGCAACTCGAGAAAATCCACATGGTCCCAACGTCTTCGCAAGATGAGGCCCTTGCCCGCTACGGCGTCTCAAGGGAAGTCCCAGGTTCTGTCCTGAAGTGCGAAACGGTACCTGACTCCTTTCATGCAACCCCCAAAAGTCCCCCACACGCCGGTTTCCCTCGAGGGTAACACCGAGGGTTCCATCCCCACTTCATCTGAGCCCCTTCTCCCCTCCTGATGGCGACAGGAGAGTCGATCCCCCTGCATTGTCTGGAAGTGTCCCCGGCCTTCCCAGCACAACTCAGGATGAAGCCGGCCTCACTAGGAAATTTGAGACTAGCCCCGTGGGTGGTCCCTCATGCCGAAAGACCCCGATTTCCCTGTCCGCTCTTGAAAAGAACCCGAGGCCCGGACACCTCTTCGAAGGCAACCCAGTGGGTGAAGGCACAACACGAAGGGGCACTGTCACCGTCGTGCATTTCCGGAAACACCCGCAGGTTCCACACACAGCTCAACAAGGGGCCTGAGACCCCCTGAGCTCCTCGAGAGGCAAGCGGAGTTCCCTTCCTCAGACAAGACGATTCCTGACTCTCCTGTCCCAACTCTGCAGGGACCCTGCGGTCGGAGTCTGAAACGGAGAGGAAGCCTGAGGTTCCTGCCTTCCCTGGAGATGAGGCCCTCTTCCATTGCGCCAAACCCAGCGGAGTCCTGAGAGGCCCCGCCAACTCCACAGCATCCCTCATCTGTCAGAAGCACACTGGGAAGTTCCCTAAGGTCACCGGTAAACTTTTATTGCACAAGGTCCCCATGAAAAGGCCCACGCAGCAGGACAGCCACAGATTCTGTCTGCCATTAAAGGGCAGTAAGGTGCCCTCCCCACTTCTTTGCTGCCTCGGCGGCCACCAGGGTGCAATTAGCGTACCCTTCCCTTTCCCATCCTAGCAGGTGCTCCAGGGCCCGCTGGCCTACAAAGTGCCAGAAGCAGGGCTGGGCCAGCCGGCCAGAATTCAGGGTTATGTCCCTTGGACTTCCAGCGGACACTAGGCTGCTTGGGAAAACCGCGCAGACTCTGAGGTTTTTCAGCAGAGGGGTGGAGCGGTAAAGGCCTTGACCCCAAAGACGAGGCCTTTCTGCGACTGCCAGGTTGGGGAGCTCTGAGACTGTGCCAACACAGGGCGGAATACATGGTTCCCTGCTCCACGCAGTCCCCGTTCCCTTACCTGTGTTCCGCACCCCTGCGCTGTGGCCAATGGATGCCGATCCTTGGGGATCCAGGAGTTCACGAAATGGGCATTCCCAGCCGCAATGGCGACCCCCAACAGCACATCTGGAAAGCCCTCCCCCACCCCCGCCAGGAGCCGACCCCCACTGCGAACGGAACCCCACCCCGCCCCGCGACGCCAGGTTTCGCCCCGGCCCTGCCGGGCTCCCGGTGGGATCCCAGCAATATTGGCGACCCCCGGGAGCACAACAGGGACCGACCCCCCACCCACAGTGAGCGGAATCTCGACCTGTGCAGCCCAGGTTTACCCCACCCTGGCTGCGCTCCCGGCGCGTTTCCAGCTGCAGTGGCCATCTCCGAGAGCACAACTGGGAAGCCCTCCCCTACCCCCGCCAGGAGCCGACACCCGCCCTGCGCCGCCCGGGTTCGCCCCGCCCCTGCCGCGCTCCAGGGGCGCTGCCCACCTTCACCAGTGGCTCTCGGTGAGCCCCGTCCCCACTCCCAGTTCCAGGAGAGGCTCTCGGACCTCGCTGCTGCCGCCAGGTCAAACATGAGGACAATACATACACCCCACAGAGACAATCCAAGCTGTCTATGATTTAGGGATAAAACGAGGACTACAGAAAGGCAAGATGACCTGACCTAGGAGGGCCATGATATTCTATAGAACCAGACAAAGTTGGTTACCAAGGAAACTTTTTTCCTTGGAACCCGGAAAGCTGGTTCTTTGCATATGCAATGACCAACAATTAGCTTGTTACCCAAGCCTGCCTCGCTGCCACCCCCACTCCCCCCACTCCCCAGAAGACTGGCTCAAAGAAATATTTTAAATCTCAGGCCGAAACCTGGAAGATGTCTTGTCGGTCTGTTTGGATTAAGGTATGTGTCAGTGTGAGCCCTGTGTTTTTTGATAATATTGCTCAAGTTCTGAGTTCTGATTTCAATGGTCTCAAGACAAGGCAGCCCTTCCAAATCAAACTGCTGGAAATACAAGAAAACTTTGACCTAAATGAATGTCAGAGTCCCGTGAACTGGGAACTAGTCGATATTAAATATCTAGTATTTTTGGTTTTGCTCCTCCATTATAGACATGTCTAAGAGTCAACAACATTAAGCACAACATGTTCATAGTGCCTAGGTTTCTTTTGAGGTAAAAATTGCTCTATTGTTATATCTGTCACAAGCTTGTCAGCAAGAAACTACCTGGAAACGACAACAACAAAAGTAAAAAATGTAAATGTGATATGAGCTTTTAGACAAACTCTTTACAATAATTATACTCTAAAATATCTGCCTCTCATAGTCTTGATTGAAGGCAGAGGAGAAGGGGATGACAGAGGATAAGATGGTTGGATGGCATCACTGACTCGATGGACATGAGTTTGAGCAAGCCCCTGGAGCTGGTGACGGACACGGAAGCCTGGCGTCCTTCAGGCCACGGGGTCCCAAAGAGTCAGACACGACTGAGCAACTGAACTGAACTGAACTAACAAACGTTTCTCCAGGTGTTTTGGTTACCCGAGTTTCTATCCTTGTGACGACAGTGTATTGAATAGCTAGGTCATTTCCAAATAAATGCAAGTTCTGAAACATTCACGACTTGAAAGGACCTCCCTTTTACACAGAAACTAAAGAGATTTTTGACTCTCCATGAATAGTGTCTGGCACCATCCTGACATGTTAAATGTAAGAAAGCAATTGTTTTGTTTTGTTTTGTTCTGTTCTTGGGGGTGGGGGGAGGGGGGCGGGCTATAGCGAATGCCAATATAAAAGTCAGTTCTTGGTTGCTGAAGGGAAATGTATGGCTTGTTATTACAAGAAAGTATGTGGAATGCAATGGCACTTGAGGAAGGAAAACAAAGTAGTTCTGTCTTACAGGTGGCCGTTTCAGGATGGGAGAAGCAAAGGAATGGGTACAGAATGGGATAAGGAGGTTGTAGGGAAAGTGGACCCCCAGAAAAGCGTTCTGTGCCTAGCACAAGTTTTCTTGAGATGTCGAACTGCCTTTGCTAATGGAGTTTAAGTTTCTTTACCTCTTAAGTGATCTCTTCTAGGTTGACCTAGAACAGAAATCTTTTGTTAGCTTTGGCTAAGTGGAGAAGTAGTGTTTCACGGTGACATATGTGATCCTTCCTGACTGTTTGCAGCCCTTTTGATATCGATGCACTGCTTCTGCTGCTGCTGCAGCCGCTGCTGCTGCTAAGTCGTTTCAGTCGTGTCCGACTCTGTGCGACCCCATAGACGGCAGCCCACGAGGCCCCGCAGTCCCTGGGGTTCTCTAGGCAAGAACACTGGAGTGGGTTGCCATTTCCTCCTCCCATGCATGAAAGTGAAAAGTGAACGTGAAGTCGCTCAGTGGTGTCCGACTCTTAGCGACCCCATGGACTGCAGCCTACCAGGCTCCTCCATCCATGGGATTTTCCACGCAAGAGTACTGGAGTGGGGTGCCATTGCCTTCTCCCATATCTATGCACAAGCCTGCCTAAATCATTGACTTCTAGCTAGCTTTGGGATGCCAATGACCATCCACCCTTACAAGGCAACAGAGAAGAGAAAAACACTTACCACAGGAGGTCCTGGTAAGGAACGAGGAACTAACAAGCTCCCGCCAACCAGGATTCTGCAGAGGTCAACAAGAGGTCAGTAAGAGATGGAAGACTGCAGTCCAGAGGTCCTAGCAACTTCCATCTTGCAGCAGAGACCCAGCATAGTCAAAACGAATTCAATGTTGCAAAAAATAAGTAAACAAATAAAGGACAGAAGTTCTTTGAACACATGACTGAGATTAGGGGTGAGGCAGTACATGTACGGTGCCCGGAAAATCTTAAAGTATGAGAAAGGAAAGAAATTAAAGACAACTATCAAGCTGTCCAAACTGATAAAAACGAAAGATTACACAGTTTTTTCTATATATATTACCAGATAATAATCTGAAAAGGAATTAAAAAAAATTCCCTTTCAATAATGTCAACATGAATACAACACTTTGCCATGGATGTAACGAGGATGACAAGACTGGCACACTGGAACTTATACACCCTGGCTGAAAACTATCCTGAATACATGGACAGGTATTCCATAACAATGGAAAGACTTAAGATGGCAATACCATGGAATGCATCTTCAATCTGAAATGAAGATTTGATATGATTTGATCGCTCAGAGCTTTTGTGTCATCAATTGTTATTAAAGTATAAATGAGATAGAGAAAGCTGCTGACTTAGACTTGAGGCGGGGTGTACGCCCTGCTGGTCTCTAGCCAGATATTCTACAGGCACTAGCAGTCAGCTAAGGAAAGAAAGGCACTGTCTCAGGGAATGGCACCAGGCCCCTCCCCCACGACATGCCTTGAGGTCACATTGGCAGCAGGTGAGTCATCCTGGGCCAAAAACTGATTGACATGAATCTTGAAGAAAGGCAGTATTCCAGGCAAATATATCATTTCCTTAACATAGATGAGGAGAACAAGGTACGAGGAAAACATACTGTTTTGTTCAAGTCGCTTCTGAGCCTATTGGGGGAACCGACCTGAAGCCAGAGTCCAGCACATATACATAGCATATTTACATCGCTTAAGACAAACATTTCCTCAGGAACAAATGCATTGCTTAGCTCAAGGTTTGTCTGCGAAATTCTTACACATCAGGAGATGGCTCCGAGCTGGGTTTCTACACACAAGAACATGAATGCAAAGGACAAGCCTGCACAGCCCATCTGCCCCCCTCCCCCACAGCCAGCAGCATTTCCAAGTGACCTCCTAAGGCCTTCCCCAAAATACAGGGGCACCTCTGGGTTTCCTGTTTCCCTCACTTCGAACACTTTTCTTAAAAAAAAAAAAAAATCCTGCACACTTCTTGATAGAATGCCACAGTGCAAGGAAAACAGGCCTTCGATACTTAAACCTCCCTGTGCCAAACACTTGGGGCTTGGTTCTGTTTTGTTTTGTTTTTTAATTACACCACCACATAATTTAAACTTTTTACAATTTCTAATTATTCAGTACCAAAACACCAAACTTTTATTGCACAAGGTCCCCATGAAAAGGCCCACGCATCAGGACAGCCACAGATTCTGCCATGAAAGGGCAGCAAGGTGCCCTCCCCCCTTCTTTGCTGCCTGGGCGGCCACCAGGGTTTGAAATCCATGCACCCTACTAAGTTTCTAGGGTGCAGTCCGTGGACCCTTCCCTTTCCCATCCCAGCAGGTGCTCAAGGGCCCGCTGGCTTACAAAGTGCCAGAAGCAGGGCTGGGCCAGCCGGCCAGAGTTCAGTGTTCTGTCCCTTGGACTTCCAGGGGACACTAGGCTGCTTGGGAAAACCGTGCAGACTGAGATTTTTCAGCAGAGGGGTGGAGCGGTAAAGGCCTTGACACCAAGTGCGAGGCCTTTCTGCGACCGCCAGGTTGGGGAGCTCCGAGAATGTGCCAACAGACGGCGGAATACTTGGTTCCCTGCTCCACGCAGTCCCAGTTCCCTGACCTGTGGTCCGCAGCCCTCCACTGCACCCACGGGATGGCGATCCTTGGGGACCCAGGAGCGGACGAAATGGGCGTTCCCAGCCGCAGTTGCAACCCCCGAGAGCACAACTGGGAACCCCTCCCCATCCCCCCCATGAGCCGACCCCCGCCCCGCGCCCCCAGGGTTAGCCCCGCCCCTGCCGCGCTCCCGGCGCGTTCCCAGCCGCAGTGGCGACCCCCGGGAACACAACTGGGACCGACCCCCACCCAAAGCCATCGGAATCTCGACCCGCGCAGCCCGGGTTTACCCAGTCCCGGGTGCGCTCCCGGCGCGTTTTCAGCCTCAGTGTCCACCTCCCAGAGCACAACTGGGAAGCCCGCCCCCACCCCCGCCAGAAGCCGACCCCCGCCCCACGCCGCCCGCGTTCGCCCCGCCCCTGCACGGTCCAGGTACCTTCCCAGCTTCTAGCGTTCACGCCCGGGTAGGAGCAGGATGTAGGAGTATGGGAGATGTGTCTGGAGCCTGACAGCCTCAGCTCCGCTCTGGCCTGCCCTTTGGACCTAGGAGCCAGGCCAACTTGCAGAGGGCTTAGGGCCCCATTGTATGCAAACTACCAAGGCCTACCGCAAGGAGAGCTCTGTCCGAGGGAAGGGAAGCGCCCCAGGCTGCATTCCCAAGCTGTTGTTTAGCCGCCCAGACTCAGCGCTGCACAGGGGTAATCAGGCTCTCTGTGCCCGCAGCTTCACACACAGGTGTGTCTCCGTAGGAATCAAGAAAGATCCTGACAGAGTGAGGTTCATTAGAGCTATACTAAAGAGCAAAGGCTTGTCCATGTGGTCTTGCCTTCCCCTGTGCCTTTGGGTCTCCAGGCTCGGCCCCAGCTCCTTGGAAACAACCCCTGAGAAAATATCTTCAAGATCCACTTTTCCCAGTGTCTGGGAACCGGGGTTCGTAGGAGGAGAGAAAAGCACGCCTCCATAGTGAACGAAAAGGCAGCCCACCTGCCTGTGTTTTGAAGCCTCTATTTGGAAGGAATGGGTTAGCTTCTCCTAAAGGAGACCTCCAGATCTGCTCAGAAGTCGGTAATTCCAGAGGCAGGGTACTGGTTCCTGACTGCCCTTTGCTAGCCTTGCAAAGATATTCCTAGATTCTAGAGTTATTTTCCATGAAGGAGCAGGCTTCGGGAATGTGTCAGACGGGACTGGCTCCTTATTGACCTCAGCTCAGCTATTGCCTTTCCATTCAAACTAGGACAAGGCCCTACTTTATGAAGGGTAAGGGTCTTCTTCTTTGCAAACTGCCAAGGGCTACAGCAATGAGACCTCTGTCAAGGTGAGGGAAGCCTAAGAGGATGGATTCTCAAGCAGGTGCTTTGCCACAAAGCATCAGCACCCCACGGAGAGAATCAAGCTCCCTGTGCACCAATGTTGGGAGTGTAGCTTCACACACAGAGTTGTCTCTATAGGAGCCAAGAATGTTCCTGAGAGATTAGGTTCACTAAACCTCTCCTACAGAGCATAGACCTGTCCATGTGGTTTTGCCTTCCCCTGTGATTTGGGTCCTTGAGGTCCGCCACACCTCCGGGGAAACTGTCCCTGAGAAAAGATCTCCAGGAACCGCTTCGCCGAGGCTGGGAAATGCTGTTCACATGAAGTAAGGCAAGCGAATCTCCTGCAGAGTAAAAGAGGCCTTACAGTCCCTGGAGGAGCAGGCTGCCAGAATGTGTGAAACCTGACGGTTGCCTTAGTGGCCTCAGCTCCACCATTGCCTGTTCATCCGAGCTAGCACCCAGGCCTACTTGGAATAGCGTTTGGGTGCAGATTTCTACAAAGTGCCAAGGGCTACAGCAGTGAGCATTCTCTCGGTGGTAAGGGAGAGCATTTTATGGATTCTCAAGCTGTTTTCTGAATGACAGCGTCAAAATGAACAGAGAGAATCAGGCTCTCTCTGCCCCTATGTTAGGTACGCAGCTTCACACACAGAGGTGTCTCTGTAGGAGCCAAGAATGCTCCTGAGAGATGAGGTTCACTAGAGATCTGCTACAGAGCATAGACCTGTCCATGTGGTCTTGCCTTCCCCTGTGCCTTTGGGCCCCGGGCTCGGCCCCAGCTCCGTGGAAACAACCCCTGAGAAAATATCTTCAAGATACGCTTTTCCCAGAGGCTGGGAACTGGGGTTCATAGGAGGAGAGAAAAGCAAGCCTCCTTCGGGCACGAAAGGCAGCCAACCTGCCTGTGTTTTGAAGCCTCTATTTGGAAGGAATGGGTTAGCTTCTCCTAAAGGAGACCTCCAGATCTGCTCAGAAGTCGGTAATTCCAGAGGCAGGGTGCTGGTTCCTGACTGCCCTTTGCCAGCCTTGCAAAGACATTCCAACATTCTAGAGTTATAGTCCATGAAGGAGCAGGCTTCGGGAATGTGTCAGAGGGGACTGGCTCCTTATTGGCCTCAGCTCAGCTATTGCCTTTCCATTCAAACTAGGACAAGGGCCTACTTTATGAAGGGTAAGGGTCTTCTTCTTTGAAACTGCCAAGGGCTACAGCAATGAGACCTCTGTCAAGGCGAGGGAAGCCTAAGAGGATGGATTCTCAAGCAGGTGCTTTACTACAAAGCATCAGCACCCCACGGAGAGAACCAAGATCCCTGTTCCCCAATGTTGGGAGTGTAGCTTCACACACAGAGTTGTCTCTATAGGAGCCAAGAATGTTCCTGAGAGATTAGGTTCACTAAACCTCTCCTACAGAGCATAGACCTGTCCATGTGGTTTTTCCTTCCCCTGTGAGTTGGGTCCCCGAGGTCCGCCACACCTCCGGGGAAACTGTCCCTGAGAAAAGATCTCCAGGAACCGCTTCGCTGAGGCTGGGAAACGCTGTTCACAGGAAGTAAGGCAAGCGAATCTCCTGCAGAGAAAAAGAGGCCTTACTGTCCCTGGAGGAGCAGGCTGCCAGAGTGTGTGAAACCTGACTGTTGCCTTACTGGCCTCAGTTAAACCATTGCCTGTTCCTCCGAACTAGGACCCAGGCCTATTTGGAGAAGCGTTTGGGTGCGGATTTCTACAAAGTGCCAAAGGCTACAGAGTGAGAATTCTCTCAGCGGTAAGGGAGAGCATTTTATGGATTCTCAAGCTGTTTTCTGAACGACAGGGTCAAAATGAACTGAGAGAATCAGGCTCTCTGTGCCCCTATGTTAGGTACGCAGCTTCACACACAGAAGTGTCTCTATAGGAGCCAAGAATGTTCCTGAGAGATGAGGTTCACTAGAAGTCTGCTACAGAGCATAGACCTGTCCATATGGTTTTGCCTTGCCCTGTGAGTTGGGTCCCTGAGGTAAGCCCCAGCTCAGGGGAAGGAGCCCCTGAGAAAAGATCTCCAGGGACCGCTATTCCCCCAGGCTGGCAAACGCAGTTCACAGGAGGTAACACAAGCGAGCCTCCTGCAAGGCACAACAGGCCTTAGTCTCCCTGGACGATCAGGCTGCCAGAGTGTGTGAGACCTGACTGGTGCCTTACTGGCCTCAGCTCCGACATTGCGTGTTCCTCTGAACTAGGACCCAGGCCTACTAGGAGAAGGGTTTGGGTATGGATTTCTAAATACTGCCAAGGGGTATAGCAATGAGAACTGTGTCACGGGTAAGGAAGAGCATTGTATGGATTTTCAAGCTGTTGTTTGAACGACAGCTTCAAAGCTGCACAGAGAGAATCAGACTCTGTGTCTCCATGTTCGGTACACAGCTTCACAGACAGGGGTGTCTCCATAGGAAACAAGAACGTTCCTGACAGAGTGAGGTTCACTAGAGCTCTCCTAGAGAGCAAAGACTTGTCCATGTGGTTTTTCTTCCCCTGTGCGTTTGGGGCTCCAGGCTCGGCCCCAGCTCCGTGGAAACAACCCCTGAAAAAAGATCTTCAAGATCCGCTTTTCCCAGAGGCTGGGATGTGGGGTTCATAGGAGGCGGGAAAAGCAGGCCTCCTTCAGAGAGCAAGAGGCAGCCAAGCGGCCTGCGTTTGGAAGCCTCTATTTGGAAGAATGGGTTAGCTTCCCCTAAGGGAGACCTCCAGATCTGTTCAGAAGTCGGTAATTCCAGAGGCAGGGTGCAGGCTCCTGACTGCCCTTTGCCAGCCTTGCAGAGACATTCCTAGATTACAGCGTTATTTTCCATGAAGGAGCAGGCTTCGGGAATATGTCAGACTTGACTGGCGCCTAATTGGCCTCAGCTCAGCTCTTGCCTTTCCTTTCAAACTAGGACAAGGGCCCACTTTATGAAAGGTAAGGTTCCTCTTCTTTCCAAACTGCCAAGGGCTACAGCAATGAGACCTCTGTCAAGGCGAGGGAAGCGTAAGCTGATGGATTCTCAAGCAGGTGCTTTGCCACAAGGCATCAGCACCCCACGGAAAGAATCTGGCTCCCTTTGCCCCTACGTTGCGTGTGTAGCTACACGCACAGAGGTGTCTCGATAGGAGCCAAGAATGTTCCTGAGAGAGGAGGTTCACTGTTGGGGGCCAGAGTGAGGCACTCCGCCCATGGCAAAGGTCATGAGGAAGGAGGCTCGACATACGCAAAGGCGGGATCGAGCCTCAGGAGTCCCCCTGGAAATCCTCGAGCATCTACCCCCATAACCAGAGCCTGCCTACCTTACTACTTTGTGCTCTCACCTACACCTCTGACTTTACGGGGGGCTGTCCCCCACCACCTCTTTCGGAGAAGGAGCTAACCTAGAGCTCCAGTTGATAAAAACCCCTGGGTGTGACAAGAGTGTTTTAACCTACAAACTCCTCTGAAGGTTCTCTAGCCTGCCTGACAGGCTTGTCCGGCCACATGTGATTGCTCACAGCCTCCCAACCATGAGAGGCACGACATGCTTTAAACCTTCTAAAAACAGGTTCCTTAGAAAAGTTAGAAAATTATTAGTATAAGTATAATGGGCTGATTAGAAATCATATTGGTGAAGGGTTTTTCATTTGTTGAGCTGATGTTTACTGCTAAGTCTCCACATCCCCTGCCCTTATACACATTAATGAATATATAGAAGAAATAAGTATTAACCTTTGATATAAATCACGTTAGACCTTAGGCTAAGTAAATTCTTTCCTTAACTAAAACCCACTACACCCTCACCCTATAGGAATGTAACTTTATTTGGGTGGCGTCTGTTTTAAGAATAATCACCCCTGGAGAAATAAGTGTCCTGGTTGACTGACCGCTGTCACAAGGAGAGGGTCGTAAATTGTCAGCAGGCCCCCCGGCCAGAAGATGATGTAACACCCCTAAGACCTCTGTATACTTTTGTATGAAGCACCTGACTTTGATAAAAGTCAGGACTGCTGACCCCATGTGACTTTTGCATAACATCTCAGTGTATAAAATTAGACCATGGAAAATAAAGAATTGGGATCAGTTTCTCGAAATACTGGTCTCCCCATGTCTCTGTCTCTCTCTCACTCTGGTTGAGTCTCCATCTGGAGTGCGGAACCCACCAAGCTTACTAATTTTGCCTGGGCTTCTAAGATCCGACCGGGGAGGCCTCAGTGTCTCCTCTCCTTCGGGAGAACGGAAGGACGCCTGCGGCCTACGTAAGTGGTGCAAGCTTCTTGTCTTGAAGTTTTATTGGTCCCCCGCGTAAACCAAGCTACTCAGCCTCTTTTCTCCACTGAATTTTCCTACTGAGCTATCCTCATTTTATTACTCTTTATATCCTTAATTAACGTTTAATTAAGCAGTTGTTCCCTGACCCTCGCCTACGCCGTCTCTGCTTCGAATACCCTGGATCAGCTGGGGCTGGACCCCGGCAGTTCACTAGAGATCTCCTACAGAGCATAGACCTGTCCATGTGGTTTTGCCTTCCCCTGTGAGTTGGGTCCCCGAGGTCCGCCCCAACTCCGGGGAAACAGCCCCTGAGAAAAGATCTCCAGGAACTGCTTTCCGCCCAGGCTGGGAAACGCTGTTCACAGGAAGTAAGGCAAGCGAGCCTCCTGAAGGGAACTAGAGGCCTTACTGTCCCTGGAGGAGCAGGCTGCCAGAGTGTGTGACACCTTACTGGTGCCTTACTGGCCTCAGCTCCGCTATTGCATGTTCATCTGAACTTGAACCCAGGCCTACTTGGAGAAGTGTTTGTGTGCCGATTTCCAGAAACTGCGAAGGGCTACAGCAATGATAACTCTCTCAGTGGTAAGGGAGAGCATTGTGTGGATTCTCAATTTGTTGTTTGAACGACAGCGTCAAAGCTGCACAGAGAGAATCAGGTCTCTGTGTCTCTATGTTGGCAATGCAGCTTCCCACACAGAGATGTCCCCGTTGGAGCCAAGAATATTCCCCACAGACTGAGGTTCACTAGAGCACTCCTAGAGAGCAAAGACTTATCCATGCGGTTTTCCCTTCCCCTGTGCGTGTGGGTCTCTGGGATCAGCCCCTGCTCCTTGGAAACAGCCTCTGAGAAAAGATCTCCAAGAACCTCTTATCACCCAGGCTGGGAAGCGGAGTTCACAGCAGGTGGGATAAGCAAGCTTCCTTCGTCAAGAAGAGACAGCCAACCGGCCTGTGTTTGGAAGCCTATATTTGCAAGGAATGGGTTAGTTTCTCCTGACCGAGACCGCCAGATGTGCTGAGAAGATAGAAATTCCAGAGGCAGGGTCGAGGTTCCTGACTGCCCTTTGCCAGCCTTGCAAAGACATTCCCAGATTCTAACGTTATTTTCCATGAAGGAGCAGACATCGGGAATATGTCAGACTTGACTGGCGCCTTACTGGCCTCAGCTCAGCTACTGCCTTTCCATTCATCAAGGACAAGGGCCTACTTGGTGAAGGGTAAGGGTCTGCTTCTTTCCAAACTGCCAAGGACTACAGCAATGAGACCTCTGTCAAGGTGAGGGAAGCCTATGCGGATGGATTCTTAGCAGGTGCTTTGCCACAAAGCATCAGCACCCACGGAGAGAATCAGACTCCCTTTGCCACTATGTTGGGTGTGTAGCTTCATGCACAGAGGTGTCTCTGTAGAAGCCAAGAATGTTCCTGAGAGATGAGGTTCACTAGAGCTCTCCTACAGAGCATAGACCTGTCCATGTGGTTTTGTCTTCCCCTGTGAGTTGGGCCCCCGAGGTCCGACCCAGCTCCAGGGAAACAGCCCCTGAGAAAAAATCTCCAGGAACAGCTTTGCGCCCAGGCTGGGAAATGCAGTTCACAGGAGGCAAGGCAAGCGAGCCTCCTGCAGGGAAAAAGAGGCCTTACTGCTCCTGGACGATCAGGCTGCAAGAGTGTGTGAGACCTCACTTGTGCCTTACTGGCCTCAGCTCCGCCGTTGCCTGTTGTTCCGAGCTAGGACCCAGGCCTACTTGGAGAAGGGTTAGGGTGCGGATTTCTACAAACTGTCAAGGACGACAGCAATGAGAATTCTCTTAGCAGTAAGGGAGAGCATTGTATGGATTCTCAAGCTGTTGTTTGAATGACAGCTTCAAAGCTACACAGAGAGAATCAGGCTCTCTGTTCCCCTATTTTGGCTGTGCAGCTTCACACACAGAATTTGACTCTGTTGGAGCCAGAAATATTCCTGAAAGACTTAGGCTCACCAAAGCTGTCCTCCAGAGCAAAGACATTGGATGTGGTTTTGCCTTCCCTTGTCAGTATGGGTCCCCTAGCTTGGCCCCAGCTCCGGGGATACAGCCTCTGAAAAAAATCTTCCAAGAAGCGATTTTCCTCCAGGCTGTTAAGCGGAATTCGCAGCTTGCAAGTTAAGGAAGCCTGCTTCGTGGAAGAGCAAGCAGCCAACTGGCCCTGTGTTAGGAAGCCTGTATTTGAAAGGAATGGGTTAGCTTCTACAGCGGGAGAACCTCAGATCTGCTCAGGGGACTGAAATACTAGAGTCAGGGTCGAGGTTCTCCCTTGTCCTTTGCGCACCTTGCAAAGACATTCCTAGCTTCTAGCGTTAGTGTCCCTGTAGTAGCAGGCTTCCGGAGCGTGTGATAAATGACTGCCGCGTTCCTGTCCTCAGCTCCGCTATTGACTTTCTATTCGAACTAGAACCCAGGCCTACTTTGAGAGGGGTTAGGGTCCAGTGTTTTCAAACTGCCAAGGGCTACGGCAATGCGAGCTCTGTCAGAGGTAAGAAAAGAGCAATTGGTTGGATTCTTCAGCTGCTGCGTGGCTGCACAGCTTCCGCGCCGCATGGAGAGCATGAGGCTCCTTGTGGCCCTATTTTGGGTATGCAGCAACATGCACACAGAATGTCTGTGTTCACTTATGTACAGGCTTATGAACACTAGAGCTCTCCTACAGAGCAAAGACCACTCAGTGGGCTCCAAGAGATACCTGTCGCGACTCGAGAAGAGAGTGGAGTCCTTTGCTTCCCCTCGAGATGAGGCCTGACTCCCCGGGTGAGTATGGAATGCAACCCCAAATCCCTGTCGCCTATGGAGAGGAACATTAAGTCCTGGATACAAGCCTAGATGAGGTCTAGTTTGCCCTTCAGTGAATGGAGCCCAATCCCCAGCTCTCCCTGGCAACTCGAATGGAAGATTAGACTTCCTGGGCCAACACAAGAGGAAGCCTGAATTCCCCGTCGTAACTCGAGAATCCCACCGCAACTCGAGAAAAACCACGTGCTTCCCTCGTCATCGCAAGATGAGGCCCTTTGTCCGCTACAGCATCTCAAGAGAAGTCCCACGTTCCATCCTGAAGTGCGAAACGGTACTTGGCACCCTTGATGCGACCCCAAAAGTTCCGCGACATACCAGACTCACTCAAGGGGAACACCGAGGTTCCCAGCACCACTTCATCTGAGCCCCTTCTCCTCTCCTGATTGCGACAGCAGGGTCGACTCCCCTTCTCTGTCTGCAAGGGGTTCCCGACCTTCCGGGCGCACCTCAGGATGAGGCCGGTCTCATGAGGAAGTTCGAGACGTAGCCTCGTGGGTGGTGCCACATGTCGAAAGACCCCAATTTCACGGTCCACTCTTGAAAAGAACCCGATGCCAGCACACCTCTTTGAAGGAAAACCTGTGGATGAAGGCACAACACGAAGGGGCACTGACACCCGCGTGCATCGTCCAGAAAAACCCGCAGGTCCCACAGACATTTCGACAAGTGGCCTGTCACCCTGTAAACAACTCGAAAGGCAAACGAAGGTCCATTCCTCAACAGAAGATTAGGTGTGACTCTCTTGTCCCTACTCTGCAGGGACCATGGGATCCGAGTCAGAAACGGAGAGGAAGCCTGAGGTTCCTGCGTCCACTCGAGATGAAGCCGTCTTCCATTGCACCACAACCAGTGGAGTCCCGAGAGGCCCCTACCAACTCCACAGTATCCCTGAGTTCTCAGAGGCACAATGAGAAGCTCCCTGAGGTCACAGGCACAAGACGAGGGAACCCTGGGTTTTCTGCCGTGACTCAAGAAAGACCTCGAGAGTGCTTCAAAATGTGTTGAGTCGCGATTCCCTTACCATGACTCGAGAGCCATGACACGCTCCCCCTCGCCACGCGCATGGAGACCTGACTTCCCTGGCGCCGCACGAGAGGCTCCCTGAGATCCTCGTCGTGCCTCGGGAGAAAACCCCCACGGGCGCCGCAGCTCGAGGAAACCCATGAGACGCCCCCGTCCTCGCGAGCTGAGGGCCTTCTTTTCCTGCATGGCCTGGAGAGCAATCCCGGGTCCTCTCTCCAAACGGAAGAAGAGGCTGGACTCCCTTGAGGCCGCTCAGGGGGCTCCAAGAGTCCCGCGTCGCGACTCGAGAGGAGAGCGGAGTCCTTGGCTTCCCCTCGAGACGAGGCCTGACTCCCCGGGGGAGCCTGGAATGCAACCCCGAGATCCCTGCCTTGCCTGGAGAGGAATATTAGGTCCCGGACACACGCCTAGGTGAGGTCTCTTCGGCCCTGCAGTGACTCGAGCACAACCCACAGCTTTCCCTTGCAACCCGAGGGGAAGATTGGGCTTCCCAGGGCCAACCCAAGGGGAAGGCTGAGATCCCCGTCGTAACTCGAGAATCCCGCCGCAACTCGAGAAAAACCACGTGGTACGACCTCTTGGCAAAATGAGGCCCTTGCCCGCCACGGCGTCTCAAGGGAAGTCCCCTGTTCCTCCCTGAAGGGCGAAACGGTCCCTGACAGCCTTCTTGCGACCCCCAAAAATCCCCCACATGGCGGGATCCCCCAAGGGGAACACTGAGGGTCCCGGCACCGCATCCTCTGAGCCCCTTCTCCCCTCCTGATCGCGACAGGAGAGGCGATTCCCCTGCGTGGTCTGGAAGGGGTTCCCGGCCTTCCCGGCGTACCTCAGTATGAGGCCCGTCTCACGAGGAAATTCGAGACGAGCCACGTGGGTGGGGCCACATGCCGAATGGCACCGATTCCCCAGGTCCGCTCTTGAGAAGGCCCGAGGCCCGGACCCCTCTTCGAAGGCAACCCTGTGGGTGAAGGCACAACACGAAGGGGCACTGCCACCCCTGTGCATCGTCCACAAAGACCCGCGGGTTGCACACACAGGTCGACGAGGGGCCTGAGACCCCCTGAGCAACTCGAGAGGCCAGCAGGGTTCCCTTCCTCTGACAAGACGAGGCCTGACTCTCCTGTCCCAACTCTGCAGGGACCCTGCGGTCGGAGTCCGAAACGGAGAGGAAGCCTGAGGTTCCTGCCTCCCCTCGAGGTGAGGCCCTCGTCCGTTGCGCCAGACCCAGCAGAGTCCCGAGGGGCCCCGCCACTTCCACAGGATCCCTCGCCTCTCAGAGGCACCCTGGGAAGTTCCCTAAGGTCCCCGGCAGAAGGCGAGGGACACGAGGGTTTCCCGCCGCCCCCCGAGAAAGAACTCGAGAGTCCTTCTTCAACGCGTCTCGAGGCCCTAGTCCCCTCCCGTGACTCGAGAGCCAGGACGCGCTCCCCCTCGCCACGCGCATGGAGACCTGACTTCCCTGGCGCCGCACGAGAGGCTCCCTGAGATCCTCGTCGTGCCTCGGGAGAAAACCCCCACGGGCGCCGCAGCTCGAGGAAACCCCTGAGACGCCCCCGTCCTCGCGAGCTGAGGGCCTTCTTTTCCTGCCTGGCCTGGAGAGCAATCCCGAGTCCTCTCTCCAAACTGAAGAGTAGGATGGATTCCCTTGAGGCGATTCAGTGGGCTCCAAGAGATCCGGGTCCCGGCTCGAGAGGAGAGCGCAGTCCTTTGCTTCCCCTCGAGGTGAGGCCTGATTCCCCGGGGGAGTGTGGAGTGCAATCCCGGGATCCTTGTCTTCCCTTGAGAGGACTATTAGGTCCTGGACACACGCCTAGGTGAGGTCTCTTTGGCCTTGCAGTGATTCGAGCACAACATCCAGCTTTCCCTCGCAACTCGAAGGGAAGTTTGGGCTTCCCAGGGCTAACACAAGAGGAAGCCTGAAATCCCCGTCGTAACTCGAGAATCCCGCCGCAACTCGAAAAAAAGCACGTGGTTCCATCGTCTTCGCAGCATGAGGCCCTTGCCCGCCACAGCGTCTCAAAAGAAGTCCCACATTCCTACTGAAGTGCAAAACGGTACTTGGCACCCGTGATGGCACCCCCAAAGTTCCCCAACATACAGGCCTCACTCGAGGGTAACACCCATGTTCCCCGCACCACATCATTTGAGCCCCTTCTCCCCTCCTGATTGCAACAGGAGTGTCTTTTCTCCTGCTTTGTGTGGAAGGGGTTCTTCCGAGCGCACATCAGGATGAGGCCTGTCTCACGAGGAAATTGGAGATGTAGCCTCGTGGGTGGTGCCACATGCGGAAAGACCCCATTTCCCGGTCAGCTATTAATAAGAACCCGATGCCCGTACACTTCTTGGAATGCATCCCGTAGGATGAAGGCACAACAAGGAGGGACCCTGAACACCCGTGCATCTTTTGGAAAATTCTGCAGGTTCCACATACAGCTCGACAAGTGACCTGTTACCTCGTGAACAACTCGAGAGGCAAGCTAAGTTTCATTTCTCCACAGAATACGAGGCCTGACTCTCCTGTCCCAACTCTGCAGGAATCCTGAGATCGGAGTCTGAAATGGAGAGGAACCCTGAGGTTCCTTCCTCAACACGAGATGAGGCCCTCTTGTATTATACCACACCCAGTGGAGTCCCTAGAGGCCCCTCCCAACTCCACAGTATCAGTGTCTTCTCAGAGGCACCCTGAGCAACTCCCTGAGGTCACCGGCACAAGTCGAGGGAACACAGGGTATCCTGCCGCAACCCGAGAAAGACCTCAAGAGTCCGTCTTCAACGCGTCTTGAGGACGGATTCCCCTACCATGACTCGAGAGCAATGACACGCTCCCCCTCGCCATGCGCATGGACACCTGACTTCCCTGGCGCCACATGAGAGGCTCCCTGAGCTCCCCGTCATACCTCGTGAGAAACCCCACACTGGCGCCGCAGCTCGGGAAAACCCACCGTCATCGCGAGATTGGGGACTTCTTTTCCTGCCTGACTTGGAGAGCAATCCCTGGTCTTTTCTCCAAACTTCACAGGAGGCTTTACTCCCTTTAGGCCACTCAATGGGCTCCAAGAGATACCTGTCGCGACTTGAGAGGAGAGCAGAGTACTTTGTTTCCCCTCGAGACAAGGCCTTACCTCGGGTGAGTCTGGAATGCAACCCCGAGATCCCTGTTGCCCCTGGAGAGGAACATTATGTCCTGGACAAAAGCCTAGATGAGGTCTATTTTGCCCTACAGTGACTCGAGAACAACACCCATCTCTCCCTCGCAATTTGAATGGAAGATTGGTCTTCATTGGGCCAACACAAGAGGAAGTCTGAATTTCCCGTTGGAACTCGAGAATCCCACCACAACTCTTAAAAACCACGTGGTTCCCCATTCATCGCAATATGAGGCCTTTGCCCGCTACAGAGTCTCAAGAGAAGTCCCATGTTTCGTCATAAAGTTCGAAATGCTACTTGGCACCCTTGATGCGACCCCAAAAGTTCCCCAATATACCAGTCTCACTCCAAGGGAACACCGAAGTTCCTGGCACCACTTCATTTGAGCCCCTTCTCCGCTCCTGATCACGGCAGGAAGGTCGATCCCCCTGCTTTGTCTAGAAGGGGTTCCCGACCTTCATGGCGCACCTCAGGATGAGGCCAGTCTCACGAAGAAATTCGAGACGTAGCCTCGTGTTGGTGCCACGTGCCAAAAGACCCCGATTTCTCGGTCTTGCTCTTGATAAGAACCCGATGCCCGGACACCTCTTCTAAGGCAACCCTGTGGATGAAGGCACTACACGAGGGGGCACTGGCAACCCTGTTCATCGTCCGGAAAACCCCGCAGGATCCACATACAGCTCCACAACTGGCCTGTCACCCCTTAAACAATGAGAGAGGAAAGCGGAGTTCCCTTCCTCAGACAAGACAAGGCCTGAGTATCCAATCCCAACTCTGCAGGCACGCTTCGATCTGAGTCAGAAATGGAGAGGAAACCTGAGGTTCCTGCCTCAACCCGAGATGAGGCCCTCTTCCATTAAAACAAACCCAGTGGAGTCCCGAGAGGCCCCTCCCATCTCCACAGTATCCCTGACTTCTCATAGGCATTCTGAGAACCACCTTGAGGCCACCGGCAAAAGTCGAGGGAAATAAGGGTTTCCTGCCACAACCGAAGAAAGACCTCGAGAGTCCTTCTTCAATGTGTCTTGAGGTCAGATTCCCCTACCATAGCTCGAGAGCAATAATGCGCTCCCACTCGCCACGCATATTGAGACCTGACTTCCCTGGAGCCACACGAGAGGCTCCCTGAGCTCCCCGTCCTACCTCGTGTGAAACCCCACACTGGTGCCGCAGCTAGAGAAAACACACAAGATCCCTCCGTCATCGCGAGATGAGGGCCATCTTTTCCTGCATGGCCTGGAGAGCAGTCCCAAGTCCTCTCTCCAAACTTCACAGGAGGCTTGACTCCCTTTAGGCCACAAAGTGGGCTCCAAGAGGTGCCCGTCGTGACTCGAAAGGAGAGCGGAGTCCTTTGCTTCCCTTTGACATGAGGCCTGACTCCCTGGGTGAGTCTGGAATGCAAACCTGAGATCCCTGTGGCCCTTGGAGAGGAACATTAGGTCCTGGACACAAGCCTAGATGAGGTCTCCTTTGCCCTGCAGTGACTCGAGCGCAACCCCCAGCTCTCCCTCGCAACTCGAATGGATGATTGGACTTCCCTGGCCCAACACAAGAGGAAGCCTGAAATCCCCGTCGTAACTCGAGAATCCCGCCGCAACTCGAGAAAAACCACGTGGCTCCCCCGTCATCGCAAGATGAGGCCCTTGGCCGCTACAGTGTATCAAGGGAAGTCCCACGTTCCATCCTGAAGTACAAAACGGTACTTGGCACCCTGGATGCGACCCCCAAAGTTCCCTGACATACCGGTCTCACTCGAGGGAAACACCAAAGTTCACGGCACCACTTCCTGTGAGCCCCTTCACCCCTCCTGATCGCGACAGAAGGGTCGATTCCCATGTTTTGTCTGCAAGGGGTTCCCGACGTTCCCCGCGAACCTCCGGATGAGGCCGGTCTCATGAGGAAATTCGAAAAGTAGCCTCATGGTTGGTGCCATATGCTGAAAGATCCCGAATTCCCGGTCCACTCTAGATAAGAACCTGACGCCCGGACATCTCTTCGAAGGCAACCCTGTGGATGAAGACACAACACGAAGGGACACTGACATCCCCATGCATCGTCTGGAAAAACCTGCAGATTCCACTCACAGCTCCAAATGTGGACTGTCACCTCATGAACAACTCGAGAGGCAAGTGAAGTTGCATTCCTTCACACAAGACGAGGCCTTACTCTCCTGTCCCAACTCTTCAGGGACCCTGCAATTGGAGTCAGAAATGGAGAGGAACCTTGAGGTTCCTGCCTCAACTAGAGAAGAGGCCCTCTTCCATTGAACCAAACTCAGTGGTGTCCCGAGAGGCCCCTCCCAACACCACAGTATCCCTGAATTCTCAGAGGCTCCCTGAGAAGCTACCTGAGGTCACTGGCACAAGTCGAGGGAACCCAGAGTTTTCTGAAGTAACCCGAGAAAGACTTGGAGAGTCCTTTTTCAACGTCTCTTGATGCCCGATTCCCCTACCATGACTCCAGAGCAAGGACACGCTCCCCTCGCCACAAGCAGGAAAACTGACTTCCCTAGTACCATACAAGAGGCTCCCTGAGTACCCCATCGTACCTCGTGAGAAAACCCACACTGGCGCCGCAGTTCGAGAAAAACCACAAGATGCCCCCATCAAGGAGAGATGGGGGCCTTCTTTTCCTGCCTGACCTGGAGAGCAATTCCTGGTCCTCTCTCCAAACTTCACAGGAGTATTGACTCCCTTTAGGCCACTCAGTTGGGTCCAAGAAATACCCGGTGCGACTCGAGAGGAGAGCGGAGTCCTTTGCTTCCCTGGAGACGAGGCCTGACTCCCCGGGTGAGTTTGGAATGCAATCCCGAGATTCCTGTCGCCCCTGGAGTGGAACATTATGTCCTAGACACAAGCCTAGATGAGGTCTATTTTGCCCTGCAGTGACTCGAGAGCAACCTCCATCTCTCCCTCACAATTTGAATGGAAGATTGGTCTTCCCACGGTCAACACAAGAGGAAGTCTAAATTTCCCATCGTAATTCGAGAATTCAGCCTCAAGTCTTAAAAACCATGTGGTTCCCCCTTCATCGCAATATGAGGCCCTTGCCACCTAGAGTCTCAAGAGAAGTCCCACGTTCCATCTTAAAGTTCGAAATGCTACTTGGCACCCTTGATGCGACCCCAAAGTTCCCCAACATACCGGTCTCACTGCAGGGGAACACCGAAGTTCCCGGTGTCTCCAGGGAAGTCCCATGTTCCGCCCTGAAGGGCGAAACGGTACTTGACACCCTTGATGCGACCGCAAAAGTTCCCTGACATGCTGGGTTCCCTCGAGGGGAACACCGAGGGTCCCGGCACCACTTCATCTGAGCCCCTTCTCCCCTCCTGATCGCGACAGGAGAGTTGATTCCCCTGCTTTGTCTGGAAGGGGTTCCCGGGCTTCCTGGCGCACCTCAGGATGAGGCCGGTCTCAGGAGGAAATTCAAGACTAGCCACATGTGAGGTGCCACGTGCCGAACGACTCCGATTTTCCGGTCCGCTCTTGATAAGAACCCGATGCCCGGACACCTCTTCGAAGGCAACCCTGTGGGTGAAGGCACAACACGAAGGGGCACTGACACCCCCGTGCATCATCCGGAAAAACCCGCAGGGTCTACACACAGCTCGACAAGGGGCCTGAGACTCCCGGAACAACTCGAGAGGCAACCAGAATTCCATTCCTCAGACAAGACGAGGCATGACGCTCCTGTCCCAACACTGCAGGGACCGTGCAGTCGGAGTCTGAAACCGAGAGGAAGCCTGAGGTTCCTGCCTCCCCTCGAGATGAGGCCCTCTTCCATTGCACCGAACCCAGCAGAGTCCCGAGAGGCCCTGCCAACTACACAGCATCCCTCGCCTCTCAGAGGCACCGTGGGAAGTTCCCTAAGGTCCCCTGCAAAAGTCGAGTGAAACGAGGGTTTCCCGCCGCAACCCGAGAAAGACCTCGAGAGTCCTTCTTCAACGCCTCTTGAGGACCTAGCCGTTTCCCATGACTCGAGAGTGATGACCAGCTCCCCCTCGCCATGCGCATGGAGACCTGACTTCCCTGGCGCCGCACGAGAGGCTCCCTGAGGTCCTCGTCGTGCCTCGTGAGAAAACCCCCATGGGCGCAGCAGCCTGAGGAAACCCATGAGACGCCCCCTTCATCGCGAGATGAGGGCCTTCTTTCCTGCCTGGCCTGGAGAGCAATCCCTAGTCCTCTCTCCAAACTGAAGAGGAGGCTCGACACCCTTGAGTCCACTCAGTGGGCTCCAAGAGATCCGTGTCGCGACTTGAGAGGAAAGCGGAGTCCTTTGCTTCCCCTCCAGGCGAGTCCTGACCCACCGGGGGAGTCTGGAATGGAAACCCGTGATCCCTGTCTTCCCTTGAGAGGAATATTAGGTCCTGGACACAGGCCTCGATGAGGTCTCTTTGGCCCTGTAGTGACTCGAGCAGAACCCCCAGCTTTCCATCGCAACCCGAATTGAAGATTGGGCTTCCCAGGGCCAACCCAAGAGGAAGCCTGAAATTCCTGTCGTTTTCGAGAATCCCGATGCAACTGGAGAAAAACGACGTGGTTCCAACGTCTTCAAAGGATGAGGCCCTTGCCCGCTACAGCGTCTCCAGGGAAGTCCCATGTTCCGTCCTGAAGTGGGAAACGGTACTTGGCTCCCTTGGTGCCACCCCTAAAGTTCCCTGAAACGCCGGGTTCCCTCGAGTGGAACACCGAGGGTCCCGGCACCACATCATCTGAGCCCCATCTCCCCTCCTGATCGAGACAGGAGAATCGATTCCCCTAATTTGTGTGGAAGGTGTTCCCGGCCTTCCCGGCGCACCTCAGGATGAGGCCGGTCTCACGAGGAAATTGGAGACGAGCCACGTGGGTGGGGCCACATGCCGAACGCCCCCGATTCCTCGTCCGCTCCTGAGAAGGACCGGAGGCCCGGACCCCTCTTCGAAGGCAACCCTGTGGGTGAAGGCACAACACGAAGGGGCACTGCCACCCCCGGGCATCGTCCGCAAAGACCCGCGGGTTCCACACACAGCTCGACGAGGGGCCTGAGACCCCCTGAGCAACTCGAGAGGCCAGCGGGGTTACCTTCCTCAGACAAGACGAGGCCTGACTCTCCTGTCCCAACTCTGCAGGGACCCTGCGGTCGGAGTCTGAAACGGAGAGGAAGCCTGAGGTTCCTGCCTCCCCTCGAGGTGAGGCCCTCTTCCGTTGCGCCAGACCCAGCGGAGTCCCGAGGGGCCCCGCCACCTCCACAGGATCCCTCGGCTCTCAGAGGCACCCTGGGAAGTTCCCTAAGGTCCCCGGCAGAAGGCGAGGGAAACGAGGGTTTCCCGCCGCCTCCCGAGAAAGACCTCGAGAGTCCTTCTTCAACGCGTCTCGAGGCCCTAGTCCCCTCCCGTGACTCGAGAGCCATGACGCGCTCCCCCTCGCAACGCGCATGGAGACCTGACTTCCCTGGCGCCGCACGAGAAGCTCCCTGAGATCCTCGTCGTGCCTCGGGAGAAAACCCCCACGGGCGCCGCAGCTCGAGGAAACCCCTGAGACGCCCCCGTCCTCGCGAGCTGAGGGCCTTCTTTTCCTGCATGGCATGGAGAGCAATCCCGGGTCCTCTCTCCAAACGGAAGAGGAGGCTGGACTCCCTTGAGGCCGCTCAGGGGGCTCCAAGAGACCCGCGTCGCGACTCGAGAGGAGAGCGGTGTCCTTGGCTTCCCCTCGAGACGAGGCCTGACTCCCCGGGGGAGCCTGGAATGCAACCCCGAGATCCCTGCATTCTCTGGAGAGGAATATTAGGTCCCGGACACACGCCTAGGTGAGGTCTCTTCGGCCCTGCATTGACTCGAGTGCAATCCCCAGCTTTCCCTCGCAACCCGAGGGGAAGATTGGGCTTCCCAGGGCCAACCCAAGGGGAAGGCTGAGATCCCCGTCGTAACTCGAGAATGCCGCCGCAACTCGAGAAAAACCACGTGGTTCCCACCTCTTGGCAAGATGAGCCCCTTGCCCGCGACGGCGTCTCAAGGGAAGTCCCCTGTTCCGCCCTGAAGGGCGAAACGGTCCCTGACAGCCTTCCTGCGACCCCCAAAAGTCCCCCAACACGCCGGGGTCCCCCGAGCGGAACACCGAGGGTCCCGGCACCGCTTCCTCTAAGCCCCTTCTCCCCTCCTGATCGCGACAGGAGAGGCGATTCCCCTGCGTGGTCTGGAAGGGGTTCCCGGCCTTCCCGGCGCACCTCAGGATGAGGCCAGTCTCACGAGGAAATTCGAGACGAGCCACGTGGGTGGGGCCACATGCCGAACGCCCCCGATTCCCCGGTCCGCTCTTGAGAAGGACCCGAGGCCCGGACCCCTCTTCGAAGGCAACCCTGTGGGTGAAGGCACAACACGTAGGGGCACTGCCAACCCCGTGCATCGTCGGCAATCACCCGCGGGTTCCACACACAGCTCGACGAGCGGCCTGAGACCCCCTGAGCAACTCGAGAGGCAAGCGGGGTTCCCTTCCTCAGACAAGACGAGGCCTGACTCTCCTGTCCCAACTCTGCAGGGACCCTGAAGTTGGAGTCCGTAACGGAGAGGAAGCCTGAGGTTCCTGCCTCCCCTCGAGATGAGGCCCTCTTCCAGTGCGCCAAACCCAGCTTAGTCCCCAGAGGCCCCGCCAACTCCACAGCATCCCTCACCTCTCAGAGGCTCCCTGGGAAGTTCCCTCAGGTCTCCGGCAGAAGTCGAGGGAATCGAGGGTTTCCCGTCGCCACCCGAGAAAGACCTCGAGAGTCCTTCTTCAACGTGTCTTGAGGCCCTAGTCCCCTCCCTGGAGTAGAAAGCAAAGACGCGCTCCCCCTCGCCTCCCCCATGGAGACCTGGCTTCCCTAGCGCCGCACGAGAGGCTCCTGAGATCCTCGTCGTGCCTTGTGAGAAAACCCCCACGTGCGCCGCAGATCGAGGAAACCCCTGAGACGCACCCGTCCTCTCGAGGTGAGGGCCTTCTTTTCCTGTCTGGCCTGGAGAGCAATTCCGAGTCCTCTCTCCAAACTGAAGAGGAGGCTTGACTCCCTTGAGGCCACTCAGTGGGCTCCAAGAGATCCGCGTCGTGGCTCGAGAGGAGAGCCCAGTCCTTTGCTTCCCTTCGAGGCGAGGCCTGACTCCCCGGGGGAGTCTGGAGTGCGATCCCGAGATCCTTGTCTTTCCATGAGAGGACTATTAGGTCCTGGACACATGCCTAGATGAGGTCTCTTTGGCCCTGCAGTGACTCGAGCACAACCCCCAGCTTTCGCTCGCAACTCGAAGGGAAGTTTGCGCTTCCCAGGGCCAACACAAGAGGAAGCCTGAAATCCCCATCATAACTCGAGAATCCCGCCACAACTCGAGAAAAACCACGTGGTTCCATCGTCTTCGCAGCATGAGCCCCTTGCCCTCCACAGCGTCTCAAAAGATGTCCACGTTCCCACTGAAGTGCAAAACAGTACTTGGCACCCATGATGGCACCCCCAAAGTTCCCCAACTTACATGCCTCACTCGAGGGGAACACCCATGTTCCCCACACCACATCATTTGAGCCCCTTCTCCCCTCCTGATTGCAACAGGAGTGTCGATTCTCCTGCTTTGTCTGGAAGGCGTTACCAATCTTCCCAGCGCACCTCAGGATGAGGCCGGTCTCACGAGGAAATTGGAGATGTAGCCTCGTGGGTGGTGCCACATACGGAAAGACCCCATTTCCTGGTCCGCTATTAATAAGAACCCGATGCCCGTACACTTCTTCGAATGCATCCCGTTGGATGAAGGCACAACAAGGAGGGGCCCTGCACACCCGTGCATCTTTTGGAAAATTCTGCAGGTTCCACATACAGCTCGACAAGTGACCTGTTACCTCGTGAACAACTCGAGAGGCAAGCTAAGTTTCATTTCTCCACAGAATACGAGGCCTGACTCTCCTGTCCCAACTCTGCAGGAATCCTGAGATCGGAGTCTGAAATGGAGAGGAACCCTGAGGTTCCTTCCTCAACACGAGATGAGGCCCTCTTGCATTATACCACACCCAGTGGTGTCCCGAGTGGCCCCTCCCAACTCCACAGAATCCCTGACTTCTCAGAGGCACCATGTTAAGCTCCCTGAGGTCACCAGCACAAGTCGAGAAAAACCAGGGTTTCCTGCCGCAACCGGAAAAAGACCTTGAGAGTCGTTCTTCAACGCCTCTTGAGGCCCGATTCCCCTACCATGACTCGAGAGCAATGACGCGCTCCCCCTCCACACGTGCATGGAGACCTGTCTTTCCTGTCACCATACGAGAGACTCCCTGAGCTCCCCATCGTATCTTGTGAGAAACCCCATCCTTGCACCGCACCTCGAGAAAATGCACAAGACGCCCCCGTCATCACGTTATGAGGGCCTTCTTTTCCTGCATGGCCTGGAGAGCAATCCCGAGTCCTCTCTCCAATCTCCACAGGAGGCTTGACTCCCTTTAGGCCACACAATGGGCTCTAAGAGATACCCGTCGCGACTCAAGAGGAGAGGGGAGTCCATTCATTACCCTCTTGAAGAGGCCTGACTCCTCGGGAGGATCTGGAATGCAACTCCGAGATCCCTGTTGCCCCTTGAAAGGAACATTAGGTCCTAGACACAAGCCTAGATGAGGTCTCTTTTGCCCTGCAATAACTCGAGCCAACCCCCAGCTCTAGCTCTCAACTCGTATGGAAATTTGGACTTCCCTGGGCCAACACAAGAGGAAGCCTGAATTCCCTGCTGCAACTCGAGAAAAACCACGTGGTTCCCCCGTCATCACAAGATGGGGCCCGTGCTCACTACGGTGTCTCAAGAGAAGTCCCACATTCTGTGTTGAAGTGCAAAACGTTACTTGGCACCCTTAATGCGACCCCAAATGTTCCCCGACACACCGGTGTCATTTGAGGGGAACACCGAGGTTCCCGGCACCACTTCTTTTGAGCCCCTTCTCCCCTCCTGATAGCGACAAGAGGGTCGATTCCCCTCCTTTGACTTAAAGGAGTTCCCGACATTCACGGCGCACCTCAGGATGAAGCCGGACTCATGGGAAATTTCGAGACGTGGCCTCGTGGGGGGTGCCACATGCCGAAAGACCCCGATTTCCCAGTACACTCTTGAGAAGAACCCGATGACCAGACACCTCTTTGAAGACAACCCTGTGGATGAAGGTACAACAAAAGGGGCACTGACACCCCTGTGCATCGTCTGGAAAAACCCGCAGGTTCCACATACAGCTCTACAAGAGGCCTGTCACCCCGTGAACAACTCGAGATGCAAGCGGATTTCCATTCCTCCACACAAGATGAGTCCTGACTCTCCTCTCCCAACTCTGCAGGAACACGCGATCCAAGGCAGAAATGAAGAGGAAACCTGATGTTCCTGCTTTATCTAAAGATGATGCCTTTTTCCATTTCACCAAACCCAGTGGAGTTCCGAGAGGTCACTCCCAACTCCACAGTATCCCTGATTTCACATAGGCACCTGAGAAGCTCCCTGACGTAACATGCATGAGTCGAGGGAACCCATGGTTTCCTGCCACAACCTGAGAAAGACCTTGAGAGTCCTTCTTCAATGCGTCTTGAGGTCAAAATCCCCTATCATGACAAGAGAGCAATGACGCACTCCCCCTCGCCACGCGCATGGAGACCTGACTTCCCTGGCACCGCACAAGATGCTCCCTGAGCTCCCAGCCTTACCACGAGGGAAACACCACACTTGTGCCTCAGCTCGAGAAAACCAACGAGATGCCCCTGTCATCGCGAGATGAGGGCCTTCTTTTTCTGCATGGCCTGGAGAGCAATACCGAGTCCTCTCTCCAAAATCCACAGGAAGCTTGGCTCCCTGTAGGCCACTCAGTGGGCTCCAAGAGATATCCGTCGCGACTCGAGAGGAGAGTGGAGTCATTTGCTTCCCCTCGAGACGAGGCCTGACTCCCCGGGTGAGTCTGGAATGCAACCCCGAGATCCCTGTCGCCCCTGGAGAGGAACATTAGATCCTGGACACAAGCCAAGATGAGGTCTCTTTTTCCCTACAGTGACTTGTGTGCAATCCCCAGCTCTCCCTCGCAACTCGAATTGAAGATTGGACTTCCCTGGGCCAACACAAGAGGAAGCCTGAAATCCCCGTCGTAACTCGAGAATCCCGCCGTAACTGGAGAAAAACCAAGTGATTGCCCCATCATCGCAATATGAGGCACTTTCCCGCTACAGCGTCTCAAGAGTAGTCCCACGTTCCATCTTGAAGTGCGAAACAGTACTTGGCACCCTTGATGCGACCCCAAAAGTTCCCCAACATACCGGTCTCACTTGAGGGGAACACCGAAGTTCCCGGCACCATTTCTTTTGAGCGCCTTCTCCCCTCCTGATCACGACAGGAGGGTCGATTCCCCTGCTTTGTCTGCAAGGGTTTCCCGACCTTAACTGCGCACCTCAGGATGATGCCGGTCTCACGAGGAAGTTCGAGACGTAGCCTCGTGGGTGGTGCCACATGCCGAAAGACTCCGATTGCCCGGCCCGCTGTTGATAAGAACCTGATGCCTGGACACCCCTTAGAAGGCAACCCTGTGGATGAAGGCACAACACGAAGGGGCACAGACACACCCGTGCATCGTCTGGAAAAACCTACAGGTTCCACACACAGCTCGACACGTGGTCTGTCAACCCGTGCACAACTCGAGAGGCAAGCTGAGTTCCATTCTCCACACAGGACGAGGCCTGACTCTCCTGTCCCAAATCTGCTGGGACCCTGCAATCCGAATCACAAATGGAGAGGAACCCTGAGGTTCCTGCCTCAACTCAAGATGAGGCCCTCTTCCATAGCACCAAAACCACTGGAGTCCCGAGAGGTCCCTCCAACCCACAGTGTCCCTGACTTCTCAGAGGCACCCTGACAAGCTCCCTGAGATCTCCGGCACAAGTCGATGGAACCCAGGGTTTCCTGCCGCAACCCGAGAAAGATTGGACAGTCCTTCTTTGATGCGTCTTGAGGCCCGATTCCCCTACCATGTCTCAAGAGCAATGAAGCACTCCCAGTACCCATGCGCATGGAGGCTTAACTTCCCTGGCATCTCACGAGAGGCTCCCTGAGGTCCCCGTCGTACCTCGTGAGAAACCCCACACTGGCGCCGCAGCTCGAGAAAACCCACGAGACGCCCCCGTTATCGTGAGATGAGGGCCATCATTAACTGCATGGCCTGGAGGGCAATCCCGAGTCGTCTCTCCAAACTCCACGGGAGGCTTGACTCACTAAGGCTACCCAGTGCGCTCAATAGGTACCCGTCGCGACTCGAGAGGAAAGCGGAGTACTTTGCTTCCTCTAGAAACAAGGCCGGACTTCCCGGGTGAGTCTGGAATGCCACCCCGAGATCCCTGTCACCCATGGAGAGGAATATTCGGTCCTGGACACAAGCCTAGATATGGTCTATTTTGCCCTGCAGTGACTCGAGTGGGATCCCAGCTCACCCTCGCAACTCGAATGAAAGATTGGACTTCCATGGGCCAACACAGGAGGAAATCTGAATTCCCCGTCGAAACTCGAGACTCCCGCCGCAATGCGAGAAAAACCACGTGGTTCACTCGTCATCCCAAGATGAGGCCCTGGCCCGCTACAGCGTCTCAAGTGAAGTCCCACGTTCCGTCTTGAAGTGCGAAATGCTACTTTTCACCCTTGATGTAACCCCAAAAGTTCCCCGACACACCGTTCTCACCGAGGGGAACACCGAAGTTCCCGGCACCACTTCATCTGATCACTTTCTCCCCTCCTGATAACGACAGGAGGGTAAATTCCCCTGCTTTGTCTGGAAGGAGTTCCCGCCCATCCCGGCGCACCTAAGGATGAGGCCTTTCTCAGGAGGAAATTCGAGACGTAGCCTCGTGGGTGGTGCCACATGCCGAAAGACCCCGATTGTGTGGTCCGCTCTATATAAGAACCCGATGCCCGGACACCACTTCGAAGGCAACCCTGTGGATGAAGGCACAACAGAAGGGTTACTAAAACTCCCGTGCATCGTCCAGAAAAACCCACAGGTTCTACACACAGCTCGACAAGTGGAATGTCACCCCGTGAACAACTCGATAGGCAAGCAGAGTTCGTTTCCTCCACACAAGACGAGGCCTGACTCTCCTGTCCCAACTCTTCAGGGACCCTGCCATCCGAGTCAGAAATGGAGAGGAAACCTGAGGTTCCTGCCTCAACTCGAGATGAGGCCCTCTTGCATTGCACCAAACCCAGATGAGTCGCGAGAGGCCCCTCCCAACTCCACAGTATCCCTGAATTCTCAGAGGCACCTTGAGAATCTACCTGAGGTCACCGGCACAAGTCGAGGGAACCTAGGGTTTCCTGCTGCGACCCGAGAAAGACCTTGAGAGTCCTTCGGCGCGTCTTGAGGCCCGATTCCCCTACCATGACTCGAGAGCAAAGACCCGCTCCCCATCGCCATGCGCATGGAGACCTGACTTCCCTGACGCCTGAAGAGAGTCTCCCTGAGCTCCCCGTCGTACGTCTTTGGAAACCCCATTCAGGCACCGCAGCTCGAGAAAACCCACGATACGCCCCCGTCATCACGAGATGAGGGACTTCTTTCCTGCCTGGCATGGATAGCAAAACCGAGTCCTCTCTCCAGACTCCACAGGAGGCTTGACTCTCTTTAGGCCTCTCAGTTGGCTCCAAGAGATACCTGTCAGGACTTGAAGGGAGAGCGGAGTCCTTTGCTTCCCCTCGAGACGAGGCCTGACTCCCCGTGTGAGTCTGGAATGCAACCCCGAGTTCCTGTCGCACCTGGAGAGGAAAACTCGGTCCTGGACACAAGCCTAGATGAGGTCTATTTTGCACTGCAGTTACTAGAGAGCAATCGCCAGCTCTCCCTTGCAAATCGAATGGAAGATTGGACTTCCCTGGGCCAACACAAGAGGAAGCCTGAATTCCCCGTTGTAACTCGAGAATCCCGCCGCAGCTTGAGAAAAACCACGTGGCTCCCCCGTCATCACAAGATGAGGCCCTTGGCCACTACAGCGTATCAAGAGAAGTCCCACGTTCCATCCTGAAGTACAAAACGGTACTTGGCACCCTTGATGCGACCCCCAAAGTTCCCTGACATACCGGTCTCACTCGAGGGAAACACCAAAGTTCACGGCACCACTTCCTGTGAGCCCCTTCACCCCTCCTGATCGCGACAGGAGGGTCGATTCCCATGCTTTTTCTGCAAGGGTTCCCGACGTTCCCCATGAACCTCCGGATGAGGCCGGTCTCATGAGGAAATTCGAAAAGTAGCCTCATGGTTGGTGCCACATGTTGAAAGATCCCGAATTCCCGGTCCACTCTAGATAAGAACCTGACGCCCGGACATCTCTTCGAAGGCAACCCTTTGGATGAAGGCACAACAGGAAGGGACATTGACATCCCCATGCATCGTCTGGAAAAACCCGCCGATTCCACTCACAGCTCCAAATGTGGACTGTCACCCCGTGAACAACTCGAGAGGCAAGTGAAGTTGCATTCCTTCACACAAGACGAGGCCTTACTCTCCTGTCCCAACTCTTCAGGGACCCTGCGATCGGAGTCAGAAATGGAGAGGAACCCTGAGGTTCCTGCCTCAACTAGAGAAGAGGCTCTCTTCCATTGAACCAAACTCAGTGGTGTCCCGAGAGGCCCCTCCCAACACCACAGTATCCCTGAATTCTCAGAGGCTCCCTGAGAAGCTACCTGAGGTCACTGGCACAAGTCGAGGGAACCCAGAGTTTCCTGAAGTAACCCGAGAAAGACTTGGAGAGTCCTTTTTCAACGTTTCTTGATGCCCGATTCCCCTACCATGACTCCAGAGCAAGGACACGCTCCCATCGCCACAAGCAGGAAAACTGACTTCCTTAGTACCACACAAGAGGCTCCCTGAGTACCCCATCATACCTCGTGAGAAAACCCACAGTGGCGCCGCAGTTCGAGAAAAGCCACAAGATGCCCCCGTCAAGGAGAGATGGGGGCCTTCTTTTCCTGCCTGACCTGGAGAGCAATCCCTGGTCCTCTCTCCAAACTTCACAGGAGTATTGACTCCCTTTAGGCCACTCAGTTGGGTCCAAGAAATACCCGGTGCGACTCGAGAGGAGAGCGGAGTCCTTTGCTTCCCTGGAGACGAGGCCTGACTCCCCGGGTGAGTTTGGAATGCAACCCCGAGATCCCTGTCGCCCCTGGAGTGGAACATTATGTCCTAGACACAAGCCTAGATGAGGTCTATTTTGCCCTACAGTGACTCGAGAGCAACCTCCATCTCTCCCTCACAATTTGAATGGAAGATTGGTCTTCCCACGGTCAACACAAGAGGAAGTCTGAATTTCCCATCGTAATTCGAGAATTCAGCCTCAAGTCTTAAAAACCATGTGGTTCCCCCTTCATCGCAATATGAGGCCCTTGCCAGCTAGAGTCTCAACAGAAGTCCCACATTCCATCTTAAAGTTCGAAATGCTACTTGGCACCCTTGATGCGACCCCAAAGTTCCCCAACATACCGGTCTCACTCCAGGGGAACACCGAAGTTCCGGGCGTCTCCAGGGAAGTCCCATGTTCCGTCCTTAAGTGCGAAACGGTACTTGACACCCTTGATGCGACCGCAAAAGTTCCCCGACACGCTGGGTTCCCTCGAGGGGAACACCGAGGGTCCAGGCACCACTTCATCTGAGCCCCTTCTCCCCTCCTGATCGTGACAGCAGAGTCGATTCCCCTGCTTTCTCTGGAAGGGGTTCCCGGCCTTCCTGGTGCACCTCAGGATGAGGCCGGTCTCAGGAGGAAATTCTTGACTAGCCATGTGTGAGGTGCCACGTGCCGAACGACCCTGATTTTCCGGTCCGCTCTTGATAAGAACCCGATGCCCGGACACCTCTTCAAAGGCAACCCTGTGAGTGAAGGCACAACACGAAGGGGCACTGACACCCTCGTGCATCATCCAGAAAAACCCGCAGGGTCTACACACAGCTCGACAAGGGGCCTGAGACTCCCGGAACAACTCGAGAGGCAACCAGAATTCCATTCCTCAGACAAGACGTGGCATGACTCTCCTGTCCCAACACTGAACGGACCGTGCAGTCGGAGTCAGAATCGGAGAGGAAACCTGAGGTTCCTGCCTCCCCTCGAGATGAGGCACTCTTGCATTGCGCTGAACCCAGCAGAGTCCCGAGAGGCCCTGCCAACTCCACAGTATCCCTCACCTCTCAGAGGCACCCTGGGAAGTTCCCTATAGTCCCCTGCAGAAGTCGAGGGAAACGAGGGTTTCCCGCCGCCACCCGAGAAAGACCTCGAGAGTCCTTCTTCAACGCGTCTTGAGGCCCTAGTCACTTCCCATGACTCGAGAGTGATGACCAGCTCCTCCTCGCCATGCACATGGAGACATGAGTTCCCTGGCGCCGCACGAAAGGCTCCCTGAGATCCTCGTCGTGCCTCGTGAGAAAACCCCCACGGGCGCCGCAGCCTGAGGAAACCCATGAGATGCCCCCATCATCGCGAGATGAGGGCCTTCTTTTCCTGCCTGGCCTGGAGAGCAATCCCGAGTCCTCTCTCCAAACTGAAGAGGAGGCTCGACACCCTTGAGTCCACTCATAGGGCTCCAAGAGATCCGTGTCGCGACTTGAGAGGAAAGTGGAGTCCTCTGCTTCCCCTCGAGGCGACGCCTGACTCCCCGGGGGAGTCTGGAATGGAAACCCGAGATCTCTGTCTTCCCTTGAGAGGAATATTAGGTCCTGGACACACGCCTCGATGAGGTCTCTTTGGCCCTGTAGTGACTCGAGCAGAACCCCCAGCTTTCCCTCGCAACTCCAGGGGAAGATTGGGCTTCCCAGGGCCAACCCAAGAGGAAGCCTGAAATCCCCGTCGTTTTCGAGAATCCAGACGCAACTCGAGAAAAACGACGTGGTTCCAACGTCTTCACAGGATGAGGCCCTTGCCCGCTACAGCGTCTCCAGGGAAGTTCCATGTTCCGTCCTGAAGTGGGAAACGGTAATTGGCTCCCTTGATGCGACCCCTAAAGTTCCCTGAAACGCCGGGTTCCCTCGAGTGGAACACCTAGAGTCCCGGCCCCACTTCATCTGAGCCCCATCTCCCCTCCTGATCGCGACAGGAGAGTCGATTCCCCTTCTTTGTGTGGAAGGTGTTCCCGGCCTTCCCGGCGCACCTCAGGATGATGCTGGTCTCACGAGGAAATTCGAGATGAGCCACGTGGGTGGTGCCACATGTCGAACGACCCCGATTTCCCGGTCCGATCTTGAAATGAACCTGATGCCCAGACACCTCTTTGAAGGCAACCCTGTGGGGGAAGGCACCAAATGAAGGGGCAATGACACCCCCGTGCATCTTCTGGAAACACCCGCAGGTTCCAAACACAGCTCGACAAGGGGCCTGAGACCCACTGAACGACTCGAGAGGCAAGCAGAGTTCCATTACTCAGACAAGACGAGGCCTGACTCTCCTGTCCCAACCCTGCAGTTACCCTGCGGTCGGAGTCAGAAATGGAGAGGAAGCCTGAGGTTCCTGCCTCCAATCGAGATGAGGCCCTCTTTCATTTCGTCAAACCTAGTGGAGTCCCGAGAGGCCCCTCTAACTCCTCAGTATCCCTCACCTCTCAGTGGCACCTGGGAAGTTCCCTAAGGTCCCCGGTAGAGGTCGAGGGAAACGAGTGTTTCCCGCCCCAAACCAAGAAAGACCTCGAGAGTCCTTCTTAAATGCGTCTTGAGGCCCTAGTCCTTCCCATGACTCCAGAGCAATGACGCGATCTGCCTGGCCACACGCATGGAGGCCTGACTTCTCTGGCGCCGCACAAGAGG